>NW_009953211.1:292676-304237 GCF_000747805.2 Chaetura pelagica
GATCTTGCCAGGCACAGAGGTGAGACTGACTGGCCTGTAGTTCCCTGGGTCTTCCTTTTTGCCCTTTTTAAAAACAGTGGCTATGTTCCCCTTTTTCCAATCAGTAGGAACCTCACCAGACTGCCATGACTTCTCAAATGTGATGGGCAGAGGCTTAGAAGTTGCATCTGCCAACTCCTTCAGGACCTGTGGATGGGCCCTGTCAGGTCCTACAGACTTGTACACCTTCAGGTTCTTTAGATGGTCACCAACCTGCTCTTCTCCTACAGTGGGGGTTGCTTTGTTCTCCCATTCCCTGCTTTCACTTGCTGTGGCCTTTGTGATGAGGCTGGAGCACTTGCCAGAGAAGAGTGAAGCAAAGAAGTAATTGAGAACTTCAGCCTTCTCAGTATCCTGTGTAGCTAGGTCTCCTGTTTCCTTCAGAAGAGGGCCTACATTTTCCTTGGTCGTCCTTTCTTCCCTAACATACCTACAGAAGCTTTTCTTCGTCTTCTTTGCACCCTGGCAAGATTTAATTCCATCTGGGATTTGGCTCTCCTAACCTGATCCCTAGTTGCTGGGACAACCTCTCTGTAATCCCCCCAGGGTACCTGTCTTTGCTTCCACGCCCTGTATCCTTCCTTCTTAAGTCTGAACTTTTCTGGGAGCTGCTTGCTCATCCACACTGGCCTCCTTGAGTTTCTACCTGACTTTCTCTTAGTTGGGATGCATCACTCTTGGGCCTGGGGAAGGTGATCCTTAAATACCAGCCAGCTTTCCTGGGCCTCTCTACCTTCCAGGATATTATCCCAAGACACTCTCTCAAGGAGATCCCTGTAGAGGTGGAAATCTGCCCTCCTGAAGTCAAGGGTAGTAAGCTTACTGTGAGCCCTCCTTGCTGCCCTAAGGGTCTTGAACTCCAACATTTCATGGTCACTACCACCAAGGCTGCCCTTGAGCTCAGCATCCCTCCCTTGTAATCCCTGAGCATCATCTCCCTTGTAAACATTTATCATAGTTGCAAAGGGCAGAGAGCCACAATATCTGACAGCCAGAAGAACTGTAGGCTGCTTTCAAGTCCATGGTGGGACAAAGGACTTTGGGAGAGCCATAGGTCTCACCTGTGTGTCTTTGAAGCTGTCTGCTCTGCAGCATATAACCTCTGCTGAGTCCCTCCACCTTGCACCATGATTTTCTCCTATCTCCCTGTAGTATCAGGCCAGAGGCTGCCCTGTCTCAGCAAAAGAACGGAGCTTTTAGGAAGAAGTACAGTCTGGGACTGAAGATGTTCAGAGGTGGCAGACCCATCCCAGCCCTGTGATGAGCTGCACAACTGCTGTTTGCAGTCCTCTTGTTTTGGTGCCTACACTCGAGGCCAAAACCTTATGGTAGTGTGTTGATCAAGCACAGACACCAACCTCTGTTCAAGGTCCTCCACATTACTTGTCTCATTGTGCTGTGTTAATACATCAGGGCCCTATGTCCCTGCCAGCTGTGTGCATTGTTGAGGCTGATTGCTGGAAGGACACTTCTTGTGAGATCAGGTATCGTGGCCTCTGAGCTAACTCCAGTAAGGGAAGAGCAGAACAATGTTTGAGTCATGGGGAGGCTGGTGAGTGCAGAGATAAGAGTTTTAGGTTGTAACAAGGACTATTACTGAAAGTCCAGTCTTCAAAAAAGGCAAGAAGGAAGATCCAGGAAATTACAGACCAGTCAGCCTCACCTCAATTCCTGGAAAAATGGTGCGGCTCATTTTGGAGGTCATCTCTAAGCACATGGAAGAAAATAAGGTTATCAGGAGTAGTCAGCATGGATTTACCGAGATGAAATCATGCTTGACTAATCTGATGTCCTTCTGTGATGTTGTGACTGAATGGATACATGCAGGAAGACCAGTGGATGTGTCTGCCTTGACCTTAGCAAGGGTTTTGGCAGTCTCCCATAATGTCCTTACGAGAAAGCTCAGAATATGTGGGATAAAAGAATGGACAGTGAGAAATGGCTACACAATAGAGCCCAAAGAGTGGTGGTTAATGGTGCAGAGTCCAGCTGGAGACCTGTAACTAGAGGAGTCCCTCAGGGATCAGTGCTGGATCCAGTCCTGTTCAACATCTTTATCAGTGACCTTGATGACAGGACACTGTCTTCTCAGCAAGTTTGCTGATGACACAAAGCTGGGAGGATTGGCTGATCCACCTGAAGGCTGTGCAGCCATTCAGTGAGATTTGGACAGGCTGGAGAGCTGGGCAAAGAGGAACTTAATGAGGTTCAACAAGAGCAAGTGCAGAGTCCTGCACCTGGGAGGGAACAACAAAATGCAGCAGTACAGGCTAGGAGGTGATCTGCTAGAGAGCAGCTCCATGGAGAAGGACCTTGGAGTCCTGGTAGACAACAAGTCATCCATGGGACAACAATGTGCCCTTGTGGCCAAGAAGGTCAATGCTATCATGGGAGTAGTGTCTCCAGCAGATAGAGGGAGGTTCTGCTTCCCCTCTACTTGGCTCTGGTGAGACCTCACTTGGAGTGTTGTGTCCAGTTCTGGGCTCCCCAGGTCAGGAGGGACAGGGATCTACTTGAGAGTGTCAGACAGAGGGCTATGAGGATGACTAAGGGACTGGAACACCTGCCTTACAAGGAAAGGCTGAGAGACCTGGGGCTTTTCAGTCTAGAGAGGAGAAGACTGATGGGAGATTATTTAATGTCTATAAATACATGAGGGCTGGGCATCAAGAAGGCAGGGACAACCTCTTTTCATTTGTGCCCTGTGATAGGATGAGGGACAATGGATTCAAACTCGAGCACAGGAAGTTCCACCCCAACATGAGGAAGAACTTCTTTACTGTGAGGGTTACAGAGCACTGGAACAGGCTGCCCAGAGAGGTTGTGGAGTCTCCTTCTCTGGAGACTTTCAAGACCTGTCTGGATGTGTTTCTGAGTGATCTGCCCTAGTTGTGTCTGGGTTTTTTTTGGTCCTTCTCCAGCAGGGGGGTTAGACTCGATGATCTTCAGATGTCCCTTCCAACCCCTAATATTCTGTGATTTTGTGATCCTGTGAAAGCTGCTGTCTCCCAGTCTTGCTGGTGTACGTGCCCCTGGAGGAGCCTGGGGGCAAAGGCTCTGAGAAAGAAGGTCTTTCAGGGGACGGTGATAGGAGAGAGAAGGAGCATCATGGAGAGAGATGGGAGAAGTGAAAAGCAAGACACTGGGAGCAGAGTGGACCAAAGCTTCTCAAAGTGGGGGGCAAGCATGGGGCAGGGGAATTTATAGCAGATGCTGCACCCTGCACTCTTGAGTTGCTCTGACATGCTGTGACCTTTTGCCTGCAGGATCTGTTTGATGAAGAGGATGACTTGAGGAAAACCAAGAAAGCTAGAAGGAAAATGATCCGAACCACATCAATGGCCAGAGTAACATCATCATTTGCAACATGATCAAAGGGATGAAAGGGATAAACTTCCTGCAGGGAGTGAGGGGACACTGAGTGGGGTGCTGGCAGTGGTGCAGAGCAGGGGAAAGAGACCATGGCTCTGAGAAGAAGCAGCAAACCTCTTGCCATGAATGAGTTAGCTTGATGCTCAGAGCTGTACCCCAGCTCATGGTCTGCACTGCGTTTAGCCTGGCTTCATGTCGGTGATCTGTGTGCAACACAGTTTTGACCTGCTGCTGTGACATGGTCACTTTCCCTCCCTCAGGAACAGAAGGTCGGTGCAGGGAAGGGTAAAACATTAGCAAGCTCCTTTCCTTGTCAGGAGAAGGGAGGAGCTGCCCTGCCAGCCCTATGCTCTTCAAGCATCCCCTCGTCCCCATCTGATTCAGCCCCACAGGTCCCTGAGTACACTCTTCCTGAGCTTGTTCCCTCCCCATCTTATCTTGCTTGCATTCTTCAATCAGATGGTTTGGAGGGGAAGGAGATTTAAAATTAAGAGAAAGTGCTATTCCAGCCTGTAGCAGAGAGAGTCTGAGTCTTTGCACCCTCTCTCATGCCCAGACACAGTGGCTTCTTGAGGAGTCCAGTTTTCATCCAAATTCTACAGCAAATTTAAGGAGCCAAAGCAATCATAGCTGACCCTGGGCCCATGGATCCAGAAAGGAGCTGATGGCATGTTTAAGAGGACAGCCATGGCCTATACTTTAATCATCTTGGAATGTGGTTTGATGGTTTTGCTGATCGTTTTTCTTTCCTTGTTTTGTTTTAGCAACCAAACTTCAAGCAGAAATTTGTGGCTTTGCTGAAGAGGTTTAAAGTGACAGAGGAGGTAAGAAGCAGTAAGACTGTCCACCTGGCAATGTCTCCTGCAGATTTGTAGGTGTCCAGAGTGCTGGTTTCCACTCACTGGAAGCACAAGACATGAGCTGCAGGTGCTCAAGAATAGTACCAAGGGAAGTGTGAGACGTGGCATAGACTGAGCTTTGGCTTTTCCAAAGCCTTCTGCTTCAAGAAGGCAGCTTGAAGCCTCATGCTCAAATCCAAAAACACCTTCCTGTTGGGAAAAGAGGCTTGGGGAAGAAGGGTGCTGCCATACACTGGCTCTGCCCCAGAAACTGGCATTGCAGGGGCAATCCTGTTCACGACTGAGAGCAGGCTAGCATCAGCCTGGGAGGTAGGTGGCCTTGGCTGAGGGCCTGCACTGAGCGTGCAGTGCAGCCAGTGGAGGTCTTCCCAGGTGTCTTTAACTCTCACTAAGTCTGATGACTGTCTGAGACTCCTTTAGATGTCATGCTTATGGCACCCTCCTTTGGCCAAATGGTAGTGTCACCTCCTTCTTCCCCAGTCTGGATTTGGCTCCCTGAGGTGGGAACAGTGCCGTAGTGTGCCTTGTGGCTGAGAGGGAACTTGTATGTGCCTGGCCTAGGATGCAGGTGACTCCATATCTCTTCATTGCCCTCCGGGCTTGGTCCCACAGGTCCTGGACTCTGACCCTGTAGACCAGACCCAGGAGGTAGAGGAAGACCTGGGCTTGCTCTATGACAGCCTGGAAGAGTGCAACAACAGTGACAGCGGCCCGGAGATTGAGGACAACGAGAGTGTGCACAGCACACCCAAACCCACTCTGAGGTAAGGGTTGCAAGGAGTCACAGGCTGACAGCACAGTCTGTGGGACCTGGAGAAATGTCCTCTGACATTTCTCTGTTGCTTGGGCTAATACAGGCATTGTCTTGTCTCCACTGCCATTGCCATCTTCTGTTGGCATCACTGCATATCCTCACTTGCATATCCTGTTTAATAAACCTGCCCATTAAAACTTGATTTCTTTCCATTTAGTCTCATTTAATTTCATGCCAGTCCAGCATCTGACACTTACTGATCTGCTGGAAGAGCATCTACTTGATCAAAGCCCCTTCTGTTGCCAGCTCTCATATCTCTCTGCAGACAGTCCTGGCCTTTTCAGGGCTCTCCACACTGAAGCTTGTCTGTCTGTTGAGCACTTTGTGACTGCTTGGGCCAGTCCCTGTGAGGTCTGCATGCTGCATTCCCATTCTTTGTGGAGACATGTGACTAGCAATCATCAACCATGTTCCTCACCCCATTCCCCTGCACCCAGTGGCTTGACTTGCTCTGCCAAGCACTGCTGACTTGGCACAGAGGTCTCTAGTGGACCATGCAGTGAAACCAGGCTTTTCTTCCATGTGATCTCTGTTCACCTGGCCTCTCTGCTTATGGCTGTTCTGTTTACATACTGTCCTTTTGTGAGAAGGTTGCCTTTTATTGTCTGTCTACTTGGCTGCCTCACAGTGTGCTGGGTCTCTTCTAGCCAAGCCAAACTTCCTTGTCCTTTTTGTTTCTGTAGTTCAGTATTTAATTATTGTTTGGATCAGTTGAAATCCCTCCTGAAGGTACTTAGCAGGGGTAGCAGGCTTCGTCTGCCACAGGTAAACTGTTTGAATTAAAATCTGCCAGATTCAGGAACCCATGGGGCACTGGGGAACAAACAGGAACATGGCAGAAGTGGTGTTTCCCACAAACCCACAAGTCACTGTGAAGGAGACAGCAGGTGCCTGGGCAAGGGTGAGCTGCTTCAGTGGTCTGCTTGGATTCCAAAAAGAGTTTCACATAGTCTGTGATCAAAAGCTTTAAAGAAACAAAGGTGCTGTGGGACAAAAAGGGAGGTCTTTTTGTGATCACACCAAGGTTTATGTGTGCAAACTGTGTAAAATTACGTAAATGGTAAGAAAAGTCTGTTGAGAGAATTTAAGTATAAAACCCCATCCTCGTTCTGCAAGTACCTACTTGCAAACATCTGGTCATCCTAGCATCCTAGGGAGTATCCTAGAGTAAGTTTGGTTTGTGCTTGTACATGCCTTTACAGTCTTCCTTGTGTGCTTGCTACTGTCTGTGGTAGGACAGCCTGCTGGGCCCTGGCCTGTTTTTCAGCCTGTTCACAAAGTGACCCTAGCTTGATTTGCTCTTGGGTGTCTCAGTTTCTGGCAGTGCTGCCTGTATATCCCCTTAAATTCACATGACTAGGTCTGTGCTTTCTCTAAGGAGATGTGGGAGCCAGTTGCTGAGATCTTTAGTGTAGGCTGTACTGCCAAGGCCCTGCTCTCATCTGGTGATAACCTTCCAACCCAGCCTGTAAATTCGAGATGTCATCTTCACGCTGGATTTATTTATTGTCATAGACAGCCTTGCTAGACACTGTGAAGGCTTCTGTGGCATTAAGGTCCCTAAGGGTGAGCAGATAGCCATCCTTTTGGTCAGTCAGAGAGGCCATGCAGCTGTAGACTGCTGCTGCACTGGAGCTAGAACTGAGGCTGTAGGTAAGACCTCAACAGTCAGAGCCTTTGGTTGAAGATCACAGGTGAAGGAGCGGATGTTTCTATTGATGATTGGGAAAGTGGATGGGGAAGAGGAGACTAATTCCTTGAAAACAGAAGGAGGCTGTGCAGAAGGAATTTACCTAAATCTCAGCCTTCTGAGACTCAGACTCAATCATGCCTATAGGAGAGACTTCAAACTGTGGAACAGAGAAAGTTGAGAACTGCAGAAGAGTTCTGTGTGACACATCCTCTAGGGATGAAAGCTTCTGAATTGCAAGTGAGGGAGGGCAGAAATTGACACAACTTCCATGGAGAAGGGGGAGACAGCCCCATTTAAAGGGGGTGTTGAAAGCCAGACCAAGTGTATACAATCTGAACACATCCAATGTCTAAGAAAAAGGAAGGAATGAAGATAAGTTTTTGGAGGTACTGGTGGCACCAGGGGTATGTCACATTCTAGTGGGATTTCTGGGGCTGTACAGAGGAGTGTGGAAGAGATGTTGATTTGGGGGTGAATTATTAGAAAACTTATGTTGACGTAGTCTGGGTAGATGGATTGAAATTTCTGGCTGAAAAAAGGCAAATGTAAAGTAATGACAGTACAGGGTGGTGACAATGAATGTCTGAGATCCTGTAGCAGAGATTGGAGGGGTGGAGGGAGCAGAAATCTGTTAATAACAGGAGACATAACTTATCCCTGTGTAACCTGGCAAAAATGTCCCACCTGTAGCTTTGGCAAATGAATATGTCATGAAGCAGCTGGTCACAGAGCCAGTGAGAAGAAAATTGAGCCTTGACTTTTCCACACTGCTGCTGAAGAGCTGCCTGGTGGTGGGGACAATCATTTACTGAGATTAAATGTCCTTGTAGAAGCAGTTATAGCAAATAACCTGGCAAACACTGTGGCTGGCAGCACAGCATGCTGTATACAAATGAGGAAATGTGTTAAAAGGAAAGTAAAAGAAACAGCCAGGATGTTCAGAGGTTTGGCAGTATCCTGTAGAAAGCTGCAGATATATCCAGAGGAGGACGATAGAAAACAATGGAAACCCTGGCAGCATCCTAACAGAAGAACTACTCTATATCCTGCACCTCTGTGGGCATCCCTGGAAACCTGCAACCTGGTATCGCCATCTGCACACCAGGCAAAGCTTTTCCAGGAGCTAACGAGCAAGGGCATAGATACAGCATAGATGGAAGCTGGCTTCTATCTCCTGGTTCCAGAGAAAGCTGGCAGTGAGATCTAGTGATACAGCCTGCTTGTTTCCTAAAGGCTGGACTTGGAGCAGCCCACAGGATGTGGAGGGGAAATTGATGGAAAAGGGAGAAACAAAGGTGGGAGCTCACACTGCAGTGGCAGACTGCCCTGCTGCCCCAAGGGAGTTCTTGTGTTGACCGTTGTGTCTTGGGAACAGGAACTTGGAGTTGCACTGTAAAGCTCAACTGAGACATCAGCTCAGAGACCTAAAAAAGGGCAAATGTGAGTGATGTGAGTGCTAGGGCACAAAACAGGACATTGTTGTGCTGCTATCCTAGCTGTGATATTGTTCTGCATACAATACTGGTCTTCAGAGCCTCTAGAAAGGGAGAAGCAGAAAGTGAAGCTGGAAGCTGCAGCTGAAAGTGTGCAGCAGCAGTCAGAGGCAAGAAGTGCCCTCCCTGAAACAGGAGGAGTAAAAAGGGAATCTGTAGAAGCTGTGGCAGGGCAGAGGCTTATTGGAATTGTGATGCTGACAGAGACCATATACCAGTGAGATGGGGCAAGATGGTGGTTCCTTGTCCTGTGCTGCAGCAGTAGAGGATGATGTGAGAGGGAAATTGCTGCTGGCTGTGAGACAGGGACCCTGGGCTCCAACTTGCCAGGGTCACAGGTTTAGCCTCGCTGGTCTGGGGTGGCCCTGTCCTATCCCTTCACCCAGCATTGTTGCTGCAGACCATGTTGTGGGGGGCTAGAGGTCTACTGGCAGGTCTGCTCCTATGCTGTGAGTTGCCCAGACACTTGGGTGTCTGGCTGCATGTCCCACTAGTGGTCGACCCCTCCACAGAACTCTGTGCTTGAGACAGGCTGGCGGGGGTGTGCTGGAATCATGGTGACGTTGTTCCTTTCTTATTCCTGCCTTTTTCTCTCCCATCTGTCTGTCTGTCCGTCCGTTCGTCTGTCTGTTTCTCTGCAGGCGTTTCTTTGAGGGAGTCTCTCATTCTGGTTCCCAGACTGAGATCGGCAGTCTGCACAGCCAGAAAGGGCAGGATCAAGAGTCGGGCAGCCCTGTGAGTTACACCACCACCACCACCTCTTGCCCCCTTCCCTCCCCAGCAAGCCCAGCATCCCCACAGTGCCTGCAGTTCCCTCTGAGAACACAGCACCTGCCTAGGGGCTGCGCCTTCCCTTCTTTCCTCTTCTTTTTCCCAGCACAGGCAGACAAGTAGTGATGGTGGGCATCCTCTGGGGCTGGTCCCAGGAGGACACGGGGCTCCCCTGGGGGAGTGTGTGTTCTGTGAGGCCAGGCATAGGTCACTGGCAGCCACCCTGCTCAGGATGCTCAGTGCTGCTCTGACCTCAATCCCTGTCTCCCAGGCCAAGGCAGAAAAGCGGAAGCCAGGAGCATTGCAACCACAGGAAGAGCCAGGAGCGGAGGTCCCTGCAGTGGTGAGTCCAGGCTATGGGATGTGGAGTGGGGCTGGAGCTTCCTTTGCCCTCAAGTTGTTTTCTGGGGTACCAGGGGTGCTCACCAGCCTGGGAGCAGGGCTAGGGGGACAAGTAGGTTGAGCTGGAGAGTGGTAAGAGTGAGAGGAGGGTTAGGGTCTGTAGAAGATGCAGCCCAGCCTCCTTGAGGCCCTGCAGCCTTGGCTCTCCAGCAGGGCCACGAAACCTGTCCTGGATGGGGGCACCCACGGGTGCAGGAAGCAGGGCAGGGAGAGTGGTGTGTGCAAAGTGACTGTGTGTGGCCCTCAGGAGCTGGCTACGGAGGAGCCGTGTTCACGGCTGACCCCTGCAGATGCTGCTACAAGGGAGGGCAGTGTGGACAGGCTGGCCCAGCTGGGCCCCACGACCAAAACTGAGCTCCCCAGTGCTGTGTCCCCCAGGTAAGGTGACTCCATGCCTCATGCCAGGGCTGAGAGGGCTCATGTTGGCTCCCCAGAGAGAGTGGGAGTTGGTGGAGATGGGATTTCCTCAACAGTGTTGCCTCTCCTGCTTCTGACTCACAGCAAAGCAGAGAGCAAGCAGATGTGGCGTCCCCGCAGCACTTCTGTGAAGGACCGGCAGAGCTCAAAGGGACAGGGGGGCCGTGCCAGCAGCCTGGACAGTGAGAGCTCTCCAGACTCATGGCACAACACTCAGGTGAGGCCTTGGAAGCCATCTCACCTGGAGGCTTCTCACTCTGCCAGGCCTTCAGCCATGGGCAGAGTGGCCAAGGCAGCCAGCTGGGGTTAACTTTTGTGGTGATGCTGCCATAGGTGCCCCGGAAGTCTATGTATGATCAGCTGAACCAGATCCTGATCTCAGATGAGCAGCTCCCTGAGAGCATTGTGCTGGTGAACGTCGCTGAGTGGCAGGGGCAGGTGAGTAGGTGTGATGGGAGCTGGATACATTGAGAGAGTGGGAAGCAGCATCCCAGGGGATTCTCCCAACCATGCCAAGGGTGTCCTAGGGAAACTGGCACCAGCTATGCCCTCTTCTTCTCCAATATGGCCCTTCCTTGGGGGAGACAGTGTGTTTGCACAGGGCTGAGCTACATGCACAAGAGTCCAGTGTGTCTCCTTTGTCATGTGCCACACATCAGCACTTCTGAATCCTCAAAGTGTGCTGCCCTGAGCAGTCCCAGAAAGGCTCATTAACAGACTGTGCCTTGTACCCTCCCTACTTGGTCCTGCCTCCCAGTGACCAGATTGCTCAGAACTTTATTGGATGCCCTGGCAGAGCTGCCCGACTTTCTCTGCTGGCACCAGGCCCAAGAGAGCAGCAGGGGGCCCAAGCTCTTCCCTGGGGCACACAGAGGCCTGGGTAGATGTGGGCAGGTGCTGGCCAGCACAGCCACAGCCCCCGAGGGTGACTTAACCTGAGCTCTCTGCATTGGCAGTACGTGAGTGAGCAGCTCCAGGCGCACAAGCAGTTGGTCGTATCCACCTGCTCCGTGGCGGACATCCAGGCAGCCTTCAACACCACTGTCTCTCGCATCCAGCGATAGTGAGTACAGCTCGGGTTCAGCCAGGAGGCTCCCTGTGAGTGCAGAGAAGGGCTGGAAGGGCTTGTTAGGATCCTTTGGGATTGTGGATACAACTATAGGAGCAGGTGTAGGCTCTGGGGAAAGCAGGGGATCCCAGTGCTGGTTGTACCCACAGCAGCGCTCAGCACGCTGGCAGTTGTCAGCCATGGGTATCTGATGCTGGGTTGGCTGGCCTGGCAGGGCACATCCCCTGCTGCCTGACTCACCTCCTGAGCCATGTGTCCCTCACGGTCTCCTTTTTTCTCCCTTTGGCAGCTGTAACTGTAACTCCCACATGCCTCCGCCAGTGAAGGTGGTGGTGGCAGGGGACCAGAGCTACTTGAGTGTTGTCCTCCGGTTCTTTGTGGAGCAGCTGGCCAGCAAGACACCTGACTGGCTCAACTACCTGCGTTTCCTTCTTGTGCCACTGGGTGAGAACCACCATGAGTTCAGCCCCATGAGTTGCCCTATCCCACCACCCTGGGCTCCCCTGCCTGGCTGGACTCAATGTTGCCCTTCTCACCCACAGGCTCTCACCCTCTTGCCAAGTACCTGGCCTCAGTGGATAACAAATACAGCACTCTCTTCCTGGACACAGCATGGAAAGAGCTGTTCAGC
>NW_009953211.1:304254-307841 GCF_000747805.2 Chaetura pelagica
CCAGCAGGACTGAACCACCCATGGCAGGTGAGGAGCAGGGCAGGCCAAGGCCAGCAGTACCCTGAAGCCCCAGCTGCCTCCAAGGCCCTCACTGCTTTTTGCACCTGCAGACACTGTGGACATAGCAGGCCGTGTCACCCAGTTCATCGCTGGAGCCAGCCTCTCTCACCAGCTCCCCATCTCTGAGGCCATGCTGACGTACAAGCAGAAAAGGTGAGCAAGGCCCCAGGGTGGCTGTCCTGCCTCATGCTGCTGTGCCTGGGACAGGGCTGTGGGAGATGGGGGACTAGTGAGTCAGGCCCCGGGCTCTACTCCGCCAGTGAGTGCACAGTGCTGAGTGGAGCTATGGTTCCACTTTGAGAAGCCCACAGTGCCATCCCTTTCCTTCACCCAGCATTGTTGCAGCAGACCATGTTGTGGGGGGCTAGAGGTCCACTTTGAGAAGCCCACAGTGCCATCCCTTGCCACCCCCTGGAGTGCCCGGCCCCTCCAGCAGCTGTGGGCTGTGATGGCCCCACTGGTGGACTGGTGGCCAGGGCTGAGCTGGGCTGGGCGGGGGCCACGAGCTGGCACTGTGCTGCCTGGGGGTTGATGCTCGTGTTCCAGCTGCACTCTCACCTCTCCCTTCTCTTGGTTTCTGGCACCCAAGGAAGAGAAGTCTCTATTTTGATTTTTATATCAGGTATTGGCTTGTGCTTGCTGTGCCGCTGCCTGGCCCCTCCCTTCCCCCCATGTGCGTCCATCCCTCTTGCCCTGCAGAGGAGCCATAACCCCGAAGTGGGGCAGAGCTGCCCTCCCGCATGCAAGCCCTCTCCCAGCACTGGAGGGCCCGGCTCCTTGCCTCCTTGTGTAGTGTGCCCTGTGCTGCCATGTTGGGAACAGGGGGTCCCATGGGAGGGAGGGCAGAGAAGACAGTCCCAGTGGCCATGAGGCAGGATTGGCCCCTGCCAGTGTGGGGGTCCCTTGGGACACAAGGCACATGGCACTTGGTGCTCAGTACACCCAGATCCTGACCAGCCTCTCTCCCTTGCGCAGCCCTGATGAGGACTCCTGCCAGAAGTTTGTACCCTTTGTGGGGGTGAGTGTGTTGAGGGGCCAGTGTTGGGGCGGGTGCGAGGGAAGAGGGGCAGTGCACAGCCCTTCCTGTGATGGTGCTCATCTGACTTACCTGTCCTTGCAGGTGGTGAAGGTGGGCATAGTGGAGCAGTCCTTCAGCGCCTCTAGTGAGTCCCTGGGAGTCCACACTCTCTGGCTTCCTTGGCTCCCTTCTCCATTTTGGGGAGGCCCTTGTTGGTGCCCCCCTGCATCCCCCAACCCACACTCTTGCTCTGCAGTTGATTCTGATGATGCCACAGTCTGCACTCCCTCCCTGCTGAGCTCAGCGCCAGCTGCCAGTGGAGCAGCCCCCTATGGCAAGGAGACTGTGAGCACCCCACCACCCTCCCCATCTGTCAGCAGTGGCCTCTCAGGTGCTGGGTAAGGAAGTCCCACTCGGTCTCAGGCAGTGGGTCCTGAGGTGGGAGAGTTTGAGGTGCTCACTGGCCAAGCTGCCACACCCTGGGGTTATTGGGCCAGTGAGATCTCAGGGCAGGCTGTGGCTGGGCAGAGGGAGAGAAGCAAGAACAGCACCTGTGTGCTGCATGGTGCTGCTCATCTTGCCCAGGTCTCTGAGCCCTGGTGTGGAGGTGATGGGCCTGCAGGTGGACTACTGGACAACACAAGGGCTGGACAGAAAGAAGGAGGGTGAGAAGCGAGAGATGGGTATCAAGAACACACTCAAGAGCAACTTCCGCTCACTCCAGGTCAGCCGCATCCCCAGCACAGGGGAGCTGGTGCCCCCGAGCACCATGGCCATGACTGTGGTCACCAAGGAGAAAAACAAGAAAGGTAACCAAGCCCACCCTGGGGAGCTTGCTGGCTGTGAGTCCACAGTCCATGGCAGAAGGGGCAGGGGTGGGACCCCTCAGGAGGGCAGGGCTGAGACCCGGCCCAGCAGTGGCCAGTCAGTGCAGCCAGCCCTTGGGAGGGGGCTTTCACCCAGCGCCAGGTGGGGACTTCCTAATGTTGGTCCTGTCTGTCCTCGGCCCCCAGTGATGTTCCTGAGCAAGAAACCAAAAGAGAAGGACCTGGAGCCCAAAAGCCAAGTCATCGAAGGGATCACACGCCTCATCTGCACAGCCAAGCACCAGAACACCATGTTGCGAGGTGAGGGAAGAGCGCAAGCCCCAGCGGGGCTGTCGGTGTCAGACCAAGTAGCACAGGCTGCCTGGGACAGTGCTCCTCACTGCACCCTCTTCTCTCAGTCTCCATAGATGGGATGGAGTGGAACGATGTGAAGTTTTTCCAGCTGGCAGCACAGTGGCCAACGCACATCAAATACCTCCCTGTGGGCATCTTTGGCTACTCGAAGAGCGTGTGAGATGCGGGAGCAACCCTGGGATGGAGCTGCGGAGGGTCGCAGGAAGAGACAGGGAGACAGAGAGATGGACACACTCTGGTCCCCTCTCTTCTGCAGCCCAGCCCCTGCCTGCTCTGCAGAGGGAGATGCCACACCCACACTGCTCCCTGTGGGCCAAGACCCATGAAGGTGAGGCCAGTGAGACCGGGTCCATGCACCCTCAAACACCAGCCAAGGCACCATGCCATCTGCCTCCCACGACCCCCAACAGCAGCCTGGGACAAGGGTTGGCACCAGCCAGCAGGAACCCAGAAATGTCTTTGGCCCCCCACCCCTGTCCCTGGACACAGCTGCCAATCCCTCTCCCCAGCCAGCTGGGGCCCCAGCTGGGCTGGGCCCAGGCAGGTTCCCCAGCACTGGAACCAACAGAATTGCTCATGGTTGGGGCAGGTGCTGAGCAGGGGCCACCAACTCTGTACCATCCCTCACCAGCCCTGCTCCCAGCCTCGTGCTGCTGTGCCTGGCCCTGCCCAGTGGAACTGAGCCCCAGCAGCTTTCCTGGCCTGCTGCAGCCCTGCTGCTGAGGCTGTCTCCAGGCTGCTGGGGGTCACCCTCATCTCCCCATCCCTTCCCAACCAGCCCTGCCCCATGGTGCTGCCAGCTGGAGGTGTGGCATGGGGGCACCTGGTTTTTTTTTTTTACAAGATTCTATTTTTTTTAAATTTATTGTACGGTTACTTTTCAGGATTAATTTTAATAAATTAATGCTGGTACCATTATGGCAGGGAGGTGTGAACATGTCCTTCCATGCCTGAGGGCATGGGCCAGCAAAGCTGGGAGAGAACAAATGGTGTCAGGATGGACCTACCACCATCACTCAAAATAAGCACAGCTGCCTGTGCACAGCAATCAGTGGTATGACCAGGACACACTCCCAGCCCTTTGGCAGCTGAGCTCTCCAACAGACTATAACCTGGAACTCGTTTATTTTAAAAAAACAAACCTACAGGTACTCAGGAAAGACAGACTGGACCCAGCCTGTGTCCTCCCAGCCCAGATAGGTCCATATCTACCTAAAAGTGGAAAAAGTCTGTCTTTTTTCAGCAGGGGCTGAGCTTGCTCCTGTCTTGATCTCTACAGTGTGGAAGGCAACCTGGGGCTGGACCTGGGGGGTGGGGGGTTCTGTGGG
>NW_009953212.1:0-1906 GCF_000747805.2 Chaetura pelagica
GCTGCGTGCCTGCTTGAGAGCTCCGTCTGAGCTTGGGAGCTCCTCATCCATCCCCAGGCAGAGCTCCATGCAGTCCAGCTGGTCATTGACATAAAAGGCAACACCCCCTCCTCTTCTCCTCTGCCTGTCCTTCCTAAAGACCCTGTATCCTTCCATTCCAACACTCCAGTCATAGGAGTCATCTTACCATATCTCTGTGATGCCAATAAGATCATAGCCCTGCAGGCATGCACACATCTGTAACTCCTCTTGTTTATTCCCCATGCTATATGTGTTTGCATAGAGGCATTTAAGTTGGGCCCCCAGTGAAGCTGACTTACTGGTTGGGGCAGCTGAAATTCCTTTGAGGGGTTTCTCTAGTGTTTCCCTGCTGGCTTCTGTTATCTCAGAAGTCCCTTACTCATCAAGAGTTCAAGGGTGCTGCACTGTGTCCAGCACATCTCTAGTGAACAGACTGATTACCCTTGATAATACTCTGTCCCTCTAACCTTGGCATTATCCCCCTCCCCCTTCAAACCTATTGTAAAGCTCTGTTAAGGAGCCCTGCAACCTCTTTGAGCTAAGAGCCTCTTCCCCCTTTTGAGAAAAACAAATCCCATCTGACTCCATCAAGTCTAGTGCTATGTAGGCCATCCCATTATCAAAAAACCCCAAAATTTTGGTGGTGACACCAGCCACTGAGCCATGTATTAATAAAGGCTGTCCATCTTTCTTCCAACATCATTGCCCACAATTGAAAGGAGAGAGGAAAAAAACCTGTGCTCCAGATTCCCATACCAACCATCCCAATGCCCTGAAGTCTCTTTTTTTTGCACTTGCATTGCAACCAGTAACTTTAAAGAACAGCCCAGAAAGGTATGATATAACATGTCACATGGAAACAGCATGATAAAAATTATTTTAATTTCCAACCTTCCTATGCTTTCAAATAAAAAAAAAATAATTCAAGCCCCACATTGGGCCCAAAATAATTTTTTCTCCATTTAGTGGTCAGAGCAAACCAAAACACAGAGAACCAAATTTCTCTTTATTACTCCCCCCCCACACCCTTCCAGGGAAAGATAAAAGGAGCATAAGGAAGAGAGCCTGTCCCAGATGGGATGGATGACAGACAATGTGCATAAATAAGATTTATTGCATACAACATTGGGGGTTTTAATTATTGTGGATGAGAGGCACAAGTACAGTAGAAGTCTAGGGAAATTGGGAGATAAGAACAGAAGTGCAGTTTGAATGCAAAGGGCATATTAACAGTGAATTTTATTACTTATAATTAAATCAAGCAACAAAGGTTAACCACTAAAATGCTGGCAACTTAATTATTATCAAATATTATACTAGGCCTAAAATATTAATCATCATCTTTAAAGGATCTTACAATCTTAAACTTAATAATGAAGATTACTTAATGTTACGTTTGCTAACAAAGACAGTGAATGAGTAATATTTCTCACCCTTGTCAGGCCACAGCTGGGTGTCCTTGGTGTCCTGGTTTGAGGCAGGATTAAGCCAGTTTTCCTTTTGCTGATTTTTTTTTTTCCTTCAGTGAGCTTTCTTTTAAGCAGCAACTGTGTGTTCTGCTAGGCTGATAAGACAGTGGAATGTTTTTCTAACTACTGAGGCTTCAAGGCTGCACCTTCACTCTGCCAGCTCAGACACTATGGGGAGATCTGTGACCCCCCCGTAGGAGGCTGAGTTAGAACGGACAGCAAAATTGGCCAAAGATATTCCATTCCATATATCTACGTAAGCTCAGAGGAAGGTCAGAGATCACAGAAGACAACTTCCTTCCTTCTCCTTCTCCCCTTCTCTTCCGTCCATGGCTGGCGTCCAGGGAGGACTCTGTTCATCCATCACCGTCGATCCTCAGGCTTGATCTCTCGTGACCCCCATAACTCTCTGCTCT
>NW_009953212.1:1954-5266 GCF_000747805.2 Chaetura pelagica
GGGGTGGGGGGAGGCGAGAGGCTTTTGCCCATACCTGAATATATCTGTATATAATTGTATATATTTTCTTGTATGATTCATTAGTGTTTTAATTAAAGCTGTGTAGTTTAGTTTTCAATCCAGCCAAGTCTCTCTCTTTTTCTCTCTCTCCTTCCTTACCTGGGTGGGAGGGGGAGGGGATCGAGAGCATTGTTGTCGGAGCTGAGTCAAACTGTGACAGCAATAAGGAGGGTACACAGCAAGCTCACTACCCTGGACTTCAGGAGAGCAGACTTTGCCCTCTTCAAGGATCTGCTTGATAGGGTACCATGAGATAAAGCCCTGGAAAGAAGAGGGGCCCAAGAAAGCTGATTAATATTTGAGGATCACTTCCTATAAGCTCAGGAGCAATGTGTCCCAACAAAGAGGAAGGCAGACAAGAATGCCAGGAGTCCTGCATGGCTGAACAAGGAGCTCCTGGAGGAACTTGGACACAAAAAGGAACCCTACAAAGGGTGGAAGCAAGGGCAGGTAATTTGGGAGGAATACAGAGAAATTGTCTAAACAGCCAGGGATCAGGTTAGGAAAGCTAAAGCCCTTACAGAATTACATCTGGCATAAAGGGCCACAAGAAAAGCTTCTATAGGTATGTCAGTGATAAAAGGAAGACTAGGGAAAATTTGGGCCCTCTTCAGAAGGTAACAGGAAACCTGGTTACCCAGGATATGGAGGCCAAGATGCTCAATGACTTATTTGCCTCAGTCTTTGCTGGCAAGTGCTCAAGCTGCACTGCCCAAGTCACAGAAGGAAAAAAGGCAGGGACTGGGGGAAGGAAGAACCACCCATGATTGGGGCAGATCGGGTTTCAGACCATCTAAGGAACCTGAAGGTGTGCAAGTTCATGGGACCTGATGAGTTCCATCTGTGAGTCCTGAGGGAACTGGCAGATCAAGTTACAAAGTTGCTTTCCATCATATTTGAAAACTCCTGGAAGCCTGGTGAAGTTCCCACTGACTGGAAAAGGGGAAACATAACCCACATTTTAAAAAAGGGGGAAAAAGGAAGATCCAGGGAACTACAGGCCAGTCAGTCTCACCTCTGTGCCTGGCAAGATCATGGAGCAGATCCTCCTGGATACTATACTGAAGCACATGGAAAAAAATGAGGTGATAGGTGACAGTCAACTTGGCTTCTCTCAGAGCAAATAATGCCTGACAAATTTGGTGGCCTTTTATGATGGGGTCACAGCATTGGTGGACAAGGGGAGAGCAAATGAAATCATCTACCTGGACTTGTGCAAAGCATTTGACACTGTCCAGCATGATATTCTGATCTCAAAATTGGAAAGATATGGATTTGATGGATGGGCCACTCGGTTAAGGAACTGGTTGGATGGTTGCACTCAGCTTGATGTCCAAGTGGAGACCACTGACAAGTGGCATTCCTCAGAAGTGGGTATTGGGACTAGTGCAACATTTTCTTGGGTGGTGTGGGCAGTGAAACTGAGTGCACCCTCAACAACTTTGATGATGACACCAAGCTGTGTGGTGTGGTCTACATGCTAGAGGAAAGGGAGTCCATTCAGAGGGACCTTGAAAGGCTTGAGAGGTAGGTGCATGAGAACTGCATGAAATTAAACAAGGCCAAATGCAAGGTCCTGCACCTGGGTTGGGGCAATGCCAAGCACAAATACAGGTTGGGCAGAGAATGGATTGAGAGCAGCCCTGAGGAGAAGGACTTGGGGGTGCTGGTTGATGAGAAGCTCAACATGAGCTGGCAATGTGCACTTACAGCCCAGAAACCCAGCTTTATCCTGGGCTGCATCAAAAGAGGTGTGACCAGAAGATCAAGGAAGGTGAATCTCTGCCGTCATCCATACCTGTGGCAAGCCGGGAAAGAATACAGCACACCAATATGATGTAGATTCAGTCCGTGTTTATTCAGCTGCGTGCAGATTATATAGTCTCAGGACAGCGTGCAGGCTGTCCACGCGGCAAAGTTCTTAATTGGTTAATATACATTGTTCACACGTCCCCATTCCCCTTTTGATTGGTCCCTACTTTAAGCCCTTTATCTGACTCCCCGTCCTGTTTACCTTACTACCCGATTGTTACACATACATGCTTCACTAGTTCCCACAGGAACGACCTTCACTGTTCCTCCAGCTGCCTAAAGTTTCTCATAATCATTCAACACAGCCAGGGCCCCAACATATCTCCCCCACTGTTCTGCTCACCTGAGACCACACCTGGAGGACTGTGTCCAATTCTGGAGCCCGTAACACAACAGGGTCATGGAGCTGTTGGAGTGAGTCCAGACGAGGGCCACAAAGATGATCAGAGGGCTGGAGCACCTCTCCTATGAAGACAGGCTGAGAGAGTAGGGGTTGTTCATCCTGGAGAAGAGAAGGCTCCTGGGAGACCTCATAGCGATCTTCCAATACCTGTAAAGGGCCTAGAGGAAAGCTGGGAAAATAATTTTACAAGGGCTTGTAGCAATAGGACAAGGGGTAATGGCTTTTAACTGGAAGAGGGTAGATTTAGGTGAGATCTTAGGAAGAAATTCTTCACTGTGAGGGTGGTGAGGCACTGGAACAGGTTGCCCAGGGATGTTGTGGATGCCCCATCCCTGGAAATGTTCAAGGCAAAGTTGGAAGGGGCTTTGAGCAACCTCGTCTAGTGGGAGGTGTTCCTGCCCATGCAGGAGGTGCTCAAACTAGATGATCTTTAAGATACCTTCCAACCCAAACAATTTGTCCTGATTTGAGCCATGATGAAGCCAGTTTTCTTTTTACTGATTTTTTTTTTCTCTCTTTTAAGCATCTGTGGGGAACGGTCCATCTTCTTCCCCCCCACATAAGACTAAACAACAAATGCCTTTCAAGTCAGCAAAACAAGAGTGACACCTTTCCACTGATTCACTCAAGGACAGAATGAGCCTCTTGCCCTACCAGATAAGTGCAGAGCAAAGAAGCAGCACAAGGGTTATAATAACTGGCAGAAAAATAGACAATAGGTTAAAGAGTGCCTCTAACAGAATATGTACCTGGCCAGTGGTGATTGGCTAATTCAGACAGTGGTGCTTTCTGGAACAATGGTCTCTGGTCCTTAAAAAAGAGAGTAGGATCTACTCTGCTGCTCTCTGCTGGCTCTCTCTGCCTGCTTGGGACAGACCCTGCTGCAGCACCTGAACCTGCCTGAGCGCCCCTCCTGCTGCAAGGAGAAATGGAGAGGGGGGGGCTCTGCCTGTGCCCGCTCCCAGGGACCCTGCCTGCCCAGCCTGGACCGAACCGGACCGGAGAAGCCTGCCCAGCCTGCATCTGCCACAGAGCCA
>NW_009953212.1:8988-9259 GCF_000747805.2 Chaetura pelagica
ACACACACTTTAACTTTCTTACTGGGCTCAACTCCTACCCTTTCACTCCATTGATTTACACCTCTCCTTCGGAGTGTGCCTTTTATAGACCATAGTGCCTTTGAATCCCTTTTCCAATATATACCTAGCCAACCTCTCCTGAACCTTGATCCCTTAGTTTGTATTGTCCCTTAATAAACTGATTAATTTGCAAACTAAACATTGGCCTCAGTAACAATTTGTGAGCGTGGTGGGAGGGTACTTTAATCTGCTCTCTAAGAAACAGAACAAC
>NW_009953212.1:9345-14525 GCF_000747805.2 Chaetura pelagica
GCTCGCGACAGCATCACACTTGCTGAAAGTAGCAGCAAGTTTTCCAACTAGTGGCCTGATAATGCACAAATGTTTATAGATACTGCCAAGAGAACAAAGCCACTTGGCTCTGCTTGTCGGATCTGCTGCTTCAGACACTAAAGGAGCAAAAGAGTCATATCTACAACCCTCCCATAGGGGGGAGTGGACTAGACAGATAGCAAAATTAGCCAAACAGATTATTCCATCCCATATATGCACATCACTCTCTATATAAATTCAGGGATCAAAGAATTGAAAATATTTTTCTTCTGACCATGGTCAGCATCCAAGAAGGACTCTGTCTATCCATCTCCTTTGATCCCTAGGCCCATGCATTCCTGATTCTCATATCTCTATCCTCAGTTCCTGTTTGCTCTGCTGCTATCTCCGGAAGCTGTCCAGAGCCTTCTCAGGACTGTCAGTAACTCAGGGGAAGTGCTGAGGGGGGTTGCTGGGGGGAGGGGGAGAGCAGCAGTGAGAGGGGTTTTGCACATATTTGTATATATCTGTACATATTTTATCACTAGTATTTCATTAAAGCTGTCTAGTTTGGTTTTCAATCCAGAAGCCTCTCTCCTTATTCTCTTTCTCCTTTCCTTATCTGGGTGGGAGGGGAAGGGGATCGAGAGCTTTATTGTAATTCATTTAATTGCCAGCTCTGTGTTAAATATGACAATTAATTATTGGTGCCCAACGTGGGCCTATATCTTAAGACTAAGCTATAAATTTTGACTAATTGGCTGAATAGTTAGAATTCTGTCTCTGATGGGAGGATTCCCTGATAGAGCTATTGGCAATGCTTCTGCTGAATGTTTTGATGGGTTGAAAACCAAACAATTTCTGTTATGTCTTTGCTAGATTTTACCAATATGCAGTTGTATATGTGGTATGCAGCTGCGATAATACTTGTCTGTGTAGCTGGTCTTGTAATTGTTTTATGGTTTATCAACAAGACTATAGCCATAATAAACCATGTAATAACCTTTTTAGTGGTGACTGGGCTTTTGATAGTGATCTGTATGGTGGCACTGTATAGTAAGGATTTTTATGTGAATAGAAAGGTCTATGTTGGTAATGTCAGGTTTAGATTTACCTCTCTATTTTCTCTCAGGCTGAATCTCCCAGCTTTTGATCTAAATAGCATTATTTCACTAGGAATGATTCTGCTGAATGTTTATAATGTATTCTGGAAGCATAGAGTGAGACGATGTTCCACTCACCGCTACTCCTCCAAAGGCAAGGTTGCTACCACCACTGCTGCTGCTGCAAATGCTATGACCACTCCTACTCGATCCACAGGGGCAAAAGTTAATCCTGTGACCAGTGGTAAAGCAAAGATGAAAGGTCCCAGCTCTTATCCCTGTTCAAAATCTCCACAGTTTTACAGGACCAGGGAGAAGATAAGGCAAATCCTTCTCAAGCAGGTGGAGGAGCAGGCCCTTCTCAGCAACCTGAGGATGAAAATCTTGTCCAAGCTTTTTCTCTAAAGGACTTGCATATAACGAGAAAGGACTTTAACCGCCATTAAGGTTAACCTCTTCTTTCTTGGTTGCTCTGAGTTTTTGATGGTGGAGCTGATACCTATGAAGTAGACAGAAGAGAAGCCAGGCAGTTGGGATCCCTGGTCAAATATGCCAGTATTGATAGAGCAATTGGGAGAAGGCCATGAACTACCACCCTATGGAGCAGACTTCTTTCAGCTGTAAGGGACAGATACCCCCATAAGGTTGAAATCAAATGGTGCTGACGCAGAGCACCCACTCTTGAAAGAGCCATCACGTATTTGAGATAATTCGCTGTGCAAAAGGTAATCTATGATAACCATGGGATTATAAATCCTGATGATGTTGTGTGCAACACACCCATGTGCCAGAAGATTGCACAGGCTGAACCAGCAGCACATGCCCATATATTCTCCGTCATGGGATGTTGGGATGAATTTGAAAGACCAACTCTGCATAAAATGGCTTGCAAAGCATGACAATATGGAGACATGATCTCTGATCTCTGTCAGTTCTACACTTCAGACATTGAAAAGGTGACTGACAGATTGCCTAATACACAGAACAAATGGGGAGATAGACCTCAGTCTTTTTGTAAAAACAAGGGGGGGTTGTATTGCAGTCATTAGGAGGAGACGTCCTGCTACGAGACTGCAGTGAGAGAGACAGGTAAGGTGTGATCATTAAAAAGAGGACATGAGAACCTGGGATAAGAAACCCACTGCTGTTCTTCATATACACATAAATGAGCTGCTAGGTAGAAAAAAATACAGGAGAAGGTCCTTCCAGGATGAGTCCTGCTCCAGTCACCAGTCCTCCAACCAGAATGGATAGACTCTAGATCTCGGTGCATCAAGCTGAAATGCCCAAAATTAGGGGTTGTTGGGACTGTGCCCCTTAATGAATAGAGAAATGCCTCTCAGAGATAAAGTGCTTAAAAGAGAACCTATACTGGAGGCTATGAGACTGACCAAGAACATTGCTCAAGGACAAACAAGCTCCTTGATTGACAGACTCCAGCGAGGGAAAGTGGTAACATTGTAGCAAGCTGCTCCTGCCCTCAGCAGAATGGCTGCTTATGCCCTTGCTGATTGATCAGGCATCATGCCAAATCAATAGGATCAGAAGCGCACCAATAGGGAACTAAGGTTCTCCCTCCAAGGAAGAATAAAGGACTCCCTTGGCTCACCTACTTGCTGCTCACCTGCCCTGTGCCTGTGGATTGTGACAGCTTAAAGGGGTGTCAGAAGTGGGATGCATGAATGTAGCTCCTGAATCACATCAGAGCACTTATATTCAAAAGAATTGCAATGGGCTTCCTGGATTCATTTTGCTCAGGAGACGAGGATGTACAAAGCCGTTCTCCCTCCCCATTTAAGGAGGAGTTTAAAAGCTGCCCACTTGTGCAGCCATTCTATGACCACCTTAAAGCAAGGAAGTATATTCCTTCCAGTGACTATTTTGAATTAATTAAAAAATCATACTCAAGGGGAGACCTGGCCCATATTTGTGATGATTTAAAGGCTCTCAAGAGCAGATCATTCCTGTCTCAAAGACAGAGAAAATAAATACAGAAACGGGGCTACAGCTATTTTAATGCTAAAGCCTTCTTTACCCTAGCCGTTTTAATATGGCAGAAGGAAGAGCTGAAAGAAGAGCTTAAAAGATAGGAGTGTAACACACCCCTTGATGATGAATTTGGTTATTTTATATGCTTTAATTAATCTTCAAGTGAGAGGGAATCAGAGGAAGCAACAGGACCAAAGGCAAACACCAACACAGAACAATGTACAGACTCAAATACATTACAGAGGAAGAGACCATAATTGTCCCATATACCTCACACACTGCACCCACCAGGCGTATCTGGTTTAATATTGGGAACACTAAGAATAAGGCCAAGAACATCCGGGTTGCCAATCCCAGGCATAGATATTTGAAAAAGGAAGTGGCTACATTAAAACAACACATAAACTGGCAGGGATAGTCAAATCATGCATTAACATCAGCTATCATGAAATACAGCGCATGGAGAACAAACTAAAGCAGCTAGCTATGATGGTGGAGAACCTCTCCACTTCTGCTAGTTCATGTTCAAGCTTGGAAGATGAGAAGTTCACACACCGCACCATACGCCCTGTGGTCCAGGTGAAATACTCTTTTGATCATAACAGATGGAAATGTGACGTGATCTTTAAGGAGATTCCATATACACTTCTTGAACTGGCAAACCTAAAGAAACAGTTTAGTTGACTCCCATCAGAGACCGATACTGAGTATGATATACGGGTGTCTGCAAGTGGGGGTGACGGCATAATGTTGACCGAGAAGGAAGCCTCTGGGTACTGGGGCCCAGGCACTCTTCTTAGAACCAGGAACTATGATGCCCCATGGACCTTGATCCAGAAGGCAGCTGTCACCATTTGACTCAGGTTTGACAACAATGCTCTCAATCCCCTCCCCATCCCACCCAGGTAGGGAAGGAGAGAGAGAAAAAGAGAGAGACTTGACAGGATTGAAAACTAAACTACACAGCATTAATTAAACACTAATGATATAAGAAAATATACACAATTATATACCAATATGTTCAGATATGTGCAAAAGCCTCTAACCTCCCCCCACCCCCAGCAACTCCCACAGCACTCCCCTGAGCTGTGAACAGTCCTGAAGAATCCCAGACTGCTGCTGGAAAAAGCGGAGAGTTATGAGGGTAAGAAGAGCTTGTGTCTGGGCATTGACGGTGATGGATGGATGGTGTCCCAACCGGATGCTGACCATGGACGGAAGAGAAGGGAAGAAGAAGAAGGAAGGAAGGTGTCTTCGGCGATCTCTAACCTTCCTCTGAGCTTACGTAGGTATACGGAATGGAATATCTCTGGCCAATTTTGCTGTGTGTCTAACTCAGCCTCCTATGGGGGGAGTCATAGATCTCCCCGTAGTGTCTGAGCTGGCAGAGTGAAGGTGCGACCTTGGAGTCCCAGCAGTTAGAAAAACATTCCACTCTTATCAGTCTTAGTTAGAACGCACTGGTGCTAGTTAAAAGAAAGCTTATTGAAGGAAAAAAAAATCAGTAAAAGGAAAATTGGCTTCCTCCTGGTTCAAACCAGGACATTCCACCCCTTATTCCATACTATATATCTCATATAGGCTCTATATTTTACCAGCTGTCAAATTAAGGATTCTCCCCCAGAATCAGATTACCTTGATGTACATATTTTACTTCACCAATCTCCATCATCACATACCAGGTATGTCCAGGTCCCTGAGCAAAAGCAATACCCTGGACAGGTTTACCTTTGCCTGAAGCAGGATAGACCCACTTTTACCCAGCAGGTTTCTTTCACGTACCACAGGGACTTTCTCTCCATCTGCAGTATGTAAATGGTCTGACTGAGCAGGCCTAGCCCATTCCACCACCCATTGCCTTCAGGGATATGATATAATCACTCAATGCCATGTTCTTTAGCCCAGTCAGTGACAAGACTCTTTTTGAAATGAATCCCATTGTCTGACTCAATTCTCTTTGGAATACCATGTCTCCACAAGATTTGCTTCTCAAGGCCCAGGATAGTATTCCTGGCTGTGGCATGAGGCACAGGAGATGTTTCCAACCATCCTGTGCTTGTTTCCACCATTGTAAGCACATAGCGCTTA
>NW_009953212.1:15173-15925 GCF_000747805.2 Chaetura pelagica
GGCAGCTTTCCACTTCCGGTAGTTCCCTACAAGATGACAGGAACCATCGGTGAAGACAGCAAATTGTTTCTCAGTCTCTGGTAGATGATCATATGGTGGAGCTTCTTGAGCTCGTCTCACCACTTCTTGTGGTGGCATTCCAAAGTGGGTGCCTTCTGGCCAGTTTGTAATTGCTTCAACAATACCTGGACGATTAGGCCTTCCTACTTGAGCTCACTGAGTGATTAAAGCAGTCCATTTACTCCAAGTCACATCAGTGGGATGATGGATGGGAGAAAGGTTACTCTGGAACATGAATCTCAGCACTGGTAATCTGGGCGCCAGGAGGAGCTGCTCTTCAGTGCCCATCACTTCTGAAGCGGCTCTAACTCCTTCATATGCTGCAAGTATCTCCTTTTCACTTGTCGTGTTGTTGGCCTCGGAATCTCTGTAGCTCCGGGTCCAGAACCCCAAGGGTCGACCTCGAGTCCCCTGGTGCTTTTCTGCCAGAGGCTCCCGTTAGGACCGTTGTGTCCGGCTGCAGTGTAGAGCACATTCTTGATGTCTGGCCCTGTTCAAACTGGTCCAAGGGCCATTGCCTGCACAATCTCCTTTTTGATCTGGTCAAAAGCTTTCTGTTGGTCAGGACCCCACTTGAAATCATTCTTCTTTGGGGTCACCTCATAGAGAGGTTTCACAATTTCACTGTAACATGGAATATGCATTCTCCAGAAACCAACAGTCCCTAAAAAGGTTTGAGTGTCCTTTTTAGT
>NW_009953212.1:16188-32627 GCF_000747805.2 Chaetura pelagica
GATCAGTCCATGGCAAATGGTTGAGCTGTGTTTCCACCCCTGGGGCAGTCAATTCCAGGTGTACTGGACTCCCCTCCAGGTGAAAGCAAACTGTGGCCTCCACTCTGGTGCTAGAGGAATAGAGAAAAAGGCATGAGCAATGTCAGTAGTGGCAACACCACCTGGCTCCTTTTGACTCCAGCTCGTACTGAAGCTCTAGCATGTCCGGTACAGCAGCACTGAGTGGTGGTGTCACTTCATTCAGGCCACGATAGTCCACTGTCAGCCTCCACTCACCATCAGGCTTTCGCACTGGCCGGATAGGACTGTTGAAGGGTGAGTCCTGCTGATTACTCCTTGGGTCTCCAATTGCCAGATCAGATTGTGAATTCAGTGTCCTCGGTCTCTACAGCTGCTATACCAAAGGCTCACTGGTACCCTTTTGGGTCACAGAACTATCCTAGTCTATTGCAAGGATGCACGGAGCATCTGGGCCAGTCACTACAGGGTGCTTTTGCCACTCCTTACCAGTGAGGCTCACATTGGCCTCCACAACAGTTACTTGTTGAGAACCTCCTGTCACTCCAGAGATAGTGATGGAGTCTGTCCCTTTATGATTCGATGGCACAGTGTCCACCAAAGCTTTCTATCTTTGTGGTTCTGATGTGCCAGGCCACTGAATCCACACAGTCCAGTAAACTCAGTTGTCCCTCTCCTCCTCCTGAACATTAGAGGTCAATGCACCATCCTGGGTTTAGTAGCTCTTGCACACATATCTGGAGAATATCAGTGGGTTTCTTGTCCCAGATTCCCATATCCTCTTTAAAATAATTTTGCAAGACAGACTACAGGTGACTTTGCAATGGGTCCTGTCTCTCTCGCTGTTGACTCTTAGCAGGACATCTCTTCTTAATGTCTGTAACATGTGACCAGTTGTCTCTAGGTAGATTCTGGAGTTTACCTCCCCATCTGTTTGGCATCTTATACTTTCTGTTTCTATTTTTAAAATGACTGAGGTGTGGAACTGATGAGAATCAGAGATTATGTCTCCATACTGTCGTGCTTTGAAAGCCACCTCATGCACAGTTGGTCTTGCATTATCATCAAAGCGCCCCTTGAAGGAGCGTATGTGGGCATGTGCTGCTGGTACAGCCTGTGCAAACCTCCAGAACATTTGTGTGTCGCACAGAACATCATCAGCTATTTCTTTAAAATATGTGATGGCTTTCTCAAGAGTGGGTGGTCTGCTTCAGTGCCATTCTGTGTCACCCTTGTGGGGTATCTCTCTCGTATAGCTGAAAGAAGTCGGTCCCACAGGGCGGTAGTTCCCATCTTACTAATAAGTGCTCTATCAATACCAGCATCTCTGGCCAAGGATCTCAACTGCTTGGCTTCTTTCTCATCCACATTTTAGGTTTCAGCACCACTATCAAAGCATTGGAGCAACCAAGGAAGAATTCCCTCACCATCAGTGCGGGCGAAGCCCTTTCTCATGAGGTGCAGTTCTTTCATAGAGAAAGGCTGGACACAGTCATCATCATCATCTGATTGAGGAGGACCTGGTGTTTTATCTGCTTGCGACTGGCCTGATTTGTTATCTGTTTGAGAGGTACCAGCTCCATTAACTGATTTAGAATCCTCTGCTTCCTCAGTTTTGGTCTCTGTTGTTGCTTGAAGAAATTCTCGGTGTCTTAGACAGGAGTGTTTTGCCTTTGCCTTGCTCCTGTTCACAGGATGAACTAGCTTGATTCGAAAGGGGGGGACTTGGCCTTTGTAGAAGCAGTTGTTTTTGTAGCAGCACTTGTAGAAGTGGCTGTTTTTGTAGTAGCACAAGTGGTGGTATCAGCAACAGTGGTGGTGGCAGTATCAGGGGTGGCAGTAGCAGCCTGTGGGGGAGTGGCAATGAGTAGAACAGCATCTTGCCCTACGCATCCACAATACATTATAAACATTCAGCAGAAGCATCCCTACTGCAACAATGCTATCGAGATCAAGAGCTGGGACATTCTTCTTGAAAGAAAATGGAGAGGTAAAACTGAACCTGCTACTGCTATTACCAACACGGACCATTTCGTTCACTTTAGGAGTTTTACCACTAGCATTTGTACTGTAACTGTACACATATAGTGCCCCCATAAAGAACATTATCATAATCCCTAGGATCACTAGGCTGGTAATTATACGGTTGATTATGGCTACAGCTCTGTCAATAAACCATGAAACAATCACAAGAGCAGCTACAAAGAGCAGTATGCCCTTGGCTGCATATCACACATACAACTGCATGTTGGGCAAAAGGTCCAGTAGATTCATTGCAGAAAGTGTCTGTTATAGTCTGGCCTTAAATTTGAGCCTCATGTTTGGCACTAATAAATTGTTGTCACTATTTGACTCAGGTCCGACAACAATGCTCTTGATCCCCTCCCCCTTCCACCCAGGTAGGGAAGGAGAGAGAGAAAAAGAGAGAGACTTAACTGGATTGAAAATTAAACTACACAAATGAATGATATAAGAAAATATATACAATTACATACCAGTATGTTCAGATATGTGCAAATGCCTCTCGCTTCCCCCAGCAACTCCCACACACTCTCCTTACCTGTGAACAGTCCCGAAAAATCCTGGACTTAAGGCAATTTGGCTGAGTTGGTAACCACAAGTCCAGTTGCAGCTGGATTCTGCTTAGCCAAGGGGAACTTTTACACCATAGATAAGAGACTCCCTGCTTTCCTTATCTAAGGCACTCAGCACATTCTGGCCTTCTATTGTCTTAACCCTTATTTACCAAATTCGACCCCCGTTTTCTTTCTCCTATTGCAAATTCTTTTGCTCAAATGATGCCCTCCCCTTTCAATGTTTTGGCAACATACAACAAACAAACAATCCTAATAACACTAATGCTATACAAAACATAAAAAGCTGTTTAAGCCAAGCAAAGTTGGGTAACCAAGTGGTTAACCGTTCCCAAAGGTTCGTGAATCTTGAGCCGTCTGATGCAAGATTTTTGTTTGTTGCCACATTTGTTGCATATCAGTTTCAATCCACTGTTCTTGATTAATATAAGAACAGCAACTTTGGTTTATTATTACACATATCCGTCCCTCTTTTGCAGTCAAAAGGTCTAGGGCCATTTGACTCTGTAAGGTTACTTTGCTTAAAGATGATACTTCCTCCTGTAACCCTTGGATGGCATCCATGCTCAAATTTTCAATTTGCTGCAGGGTAGCAGAAACATTCACTGTTGTCCCCAAGCTCTGTAAATCAAAACGAGGTCTTTTAGTGATATTTATGACCCCATGACATCCATACCCTGTAGAATTAACTAAAATTTTCCCTGCTCACCAGAATGCCATAAAATGAGAGATCCGTATTACCTCTGGGAAGAGCTGCACATATCCAGGTTCATCTAAGCCCCTTGATCTCTTGGTTTGTTTTCTTTAACTGTTTCTGTAAAGAAATAACATATTTGGATAGGTTCTCTTTACCTAGTTGAGAAGTATCCTCCACAGACTGGGTTGAGTATGGTCGCCCATACGTTATTTCAAATGGACTCAGGTTTTCTTTGGCTCTCGGTTTAGCCCTTATTCCCCACAAGGCTAAAGGTAAGGATTGAGTCCAAGGAAGGTTGGCCTCCTACCACAATTTCACAGTTTGTTGTTTTATTAAGTGGTTCATTTTTCCACCTGACCTCTTGCTTGCAGGCGGTGAGCTGTGTGCATTTTCCAATTAATTTCTAAGAATTTACTAACCTGCTGCTACTTGTGACACAAAGTGTGGTCCCCTATCATAGGAGGCCACTTCTGGCACTCCAAACCTAGGAATAATTTCTTTCAAAAGAATTTTACTTACTTTGGTTGATTGGTGGGACATGGAAAGGCCTCAGGCCAACCTGAGAAGGTATCTACTAATACCAACAAATACCTGTACTCATTTTGCCATGATAAGACTGAGCAGCTGGAGAGGGCCTCTGCTCCCTCCACCCCTCCGATCCTTATCGTTTTTCTCCATTGTCTCAGGAAGGCCTTCTGGAATGCAAACGAGAGAGGTTACAGTGGGGTTTTGACACCAATTTCAGCCTGAGGGCTGGTCCCTCACATCACCCTGTGGCTCAAACACTGCACTCTTCCAGCATTTGGTCAGCTAATGGGGGCAGAGTTGGTGTCACAGTGAGGCTCCCAAAGCCTTCCCATTGCAGCCCCCTGTTTTATAGCCCTAGTTTCTTTGTTTCCTAAAAGTGGCAACGGGCATTCAGGTATGTCAAGGCCTGTTCCAGCTCACACCTGAGGAGCTGGAAAAGGGCATAAAATCTCTTTTCCCTGTCGCACCAATAACTGGTATAGAAAACTTACCTAAAGGTTCCTTGCAATAATTTAGAACAGCATAAGTAGCTCCTGTGTTCACCAAAAATTAACCATGTCCTTCCCCAGCTTTAATGTTCTGATGTGGGAATTTAATTCCGCCCTGAGTCAGTCTGAGTCCCTTTCTCAATAATTTAGACCTAGAGGCACTCCTGCTGCTGGGGATGAGGACAATCCCTTTTCCAATGCCCTTCTTGTTTACAATATGCACACTGATTTAACCCCAACCGGCCCAACCAGGCTCAATTTCAGCAGTGTCTCATAGACAATGATCTCACACATCTCACTCTGCCCAGGCCTCTGCTTTTTGCTGGCCATGCATTCTGTTATTCAGGGCAGACCAACATGTAAACATAATGTTAAGCATTTTACAGTTAGCTTCAGGGTCCAAATATATCAGTTTTCTAGCAGGATCACATAGTTTCTCAAAAGAGATAGAAAATGCTTTGTCAAAAGCCCTGTTTAACCTCATACACAACTTGGTTTGTTTGGTTTGCTTTGCAGGTCCCATTCTGGACCCCATACCAAATTTATTGCTGATATCACTTCAGTCTGTCCAGGTCCCTTCTGGAGTTAGGATTCCAGTCTGGGCTCTCCCTGGGCATAACATGGTTAATGTCATCTTGTGTATATTTACGTTCCACTTCTTTAGCTTTTCCAACTATTTGCTTTTCCTCATTATTGAAGTAGTATCATCGAATCACAGAATTTCTAGAGTTGGAAGGGACCTCTAGAGATCATCTGGTCCAATTCTCCTACTGAAGTAGGATAACCTAGAGCACTTTACACAGGACTGTATCCAGGCTGGTTTTGAACATCTCCAGAGATGGAGACTCCACAACCTCCCTGGGCAGCCTATTCCAGTGCTCCGTCACCCTCACCGTAAAGAAGTTTTTCCTCATATTTAAATGGAACTTCCTATGTTCAACTTGTACCCATTGCCCCTTGTTCTGACACTGGGAACTACTGAGAAGAGCCTGTCTCCATCTTCCTTGCACCCACCCTTTAGATACCTGTATACATTGATAAGGTCTCCCCTCAGCCTTCTCATCTCCAGGCTAAAGAGTCTCAGCTCTTTCAGCCTTTCCTCATAAGAGAGATGCTCCAATCTCCCTATCATCTTTGTTGCACTTCTCTGGACTCGCTCCAGTAGCTCCCTGTCTCTCTTGAACTGGGGAGCCCAGAACTGGATGCAGTATTCCAGCTGTGGCCTCACCAGGGCAGAGTAGAGGGGGAGAATGACCTCCCTCAACTTAGTGGCTACAATCTTCTTTATGTAACCTAGGATTCCATTGGCCTTCTTGGCAGCAAGGGCACATTGCTGGCTCATGGATAATTCACTGTCTATCACGACTCCCAGCTCCTTCTCCTCCAAACTACTTTCCAGCAGATCCACCCCTAACCTATAAAACAAAAATTTCCGAGCTTCCAAACCCCCTTGCTTTCTAACACTCCTCACCTCAGTGGGAGGCTGGGTGCGGCTGGGTAAGGATTCCGAGATCAAGACCCAATAATAACAAACAAGCTGTTATTGAGCAGGCCTTCTTTATTGCAGCGCTGGGCAGCACTGGGGATTCTCCACCATGAGTGCTCCAATGAGTCAGTGAAACACCCCAACTAATATATACCAAAAACATGCATATTCAGTTTTATGTCAATGAGTTCCCAGAGTTCTTTTACATAGTCATTTTATTTCCTGGAATTGGCTATCTTTGTAATTATGCATGCTCGAGGGTCTCCTGTGGGGTGTCATTGCAAGCTGCCCTCACTGATTATTTAAACATTTCTAAATTTTCTCTCCCACGGCACAAGTTGCTTCATTCTTTGTCAGATCTGCCTTTGCAGCTTCATTTATTGGCGTCTGTGATACGACTGCAAAGTGCCCATACAATGTTTCTTGATGGCTCAGGGTGATCACACAAGGCTGTGGTGGTTTGGAGACCAGAAACAGGTAAGGATTGGCAATCATCAATAATTACAGTGGAAGGTTCCACTCAAGTGGTAAAACTGTCTGCCGTGCTCCATGCCTTTTCCCTTTTTCCCTCAGAGCCTTTGAACATTGTTGCAGAATCTTTATATGTGGTGGGTATTGTACAAAGGATAGCTGACTCTTTCCTTAAGGAGGTTCACAGTCACTAGTTGTTTGAATTATTTGTACAGTTAGCAAAGACCCTGAAGAGCCCCAAACATCCTTATTTTATCATGCATATTCTCATACTGCTCTGCCTGGATCAATAGCAGAGGGTAATCGTGTTGCAGACATTCTCACTATGGCAGTTTCAACCTCTCAAGCCTTTGAGTGAGCACATCTGTCTCATGATTTCTTTCATCAAAATGCTAATTCCCTTTGCAAGATGTTTGCCCTTACTATGGAACAGGCTAAGGACATTGTATGTGCCTGTGCCAATTGTCAACAGCTAACTCCAGTGTCTCTTACTGAAGGTGTGAACCCTAGGGGATTACATGCCAATGAACTGTGGCAAACTGATGTCACGCATTTTCCCGCTTTTGCTCATCAGTAGTATGTTTATATTACAATAGACACCTTTTCTGGGTTTGTGGCTACTACTGTGGCCACTGGAGAAAAAGCTCAAGATGTCCAAAAGCATTGGCTTCATTGTTTTGCAGTTTTAGAGGTGCCTCATAAAATCAAGATGGACAACGGTCCTGCCTATGTTTCTCAACCCACGCAATATTTTTTACAGCAATGGGGGGCATGTAACAGGCATTCCCCACTCCTCACTCCCCAACAGGCCAGGCTATTATTGAACGTACCCAGAGCACCTTGAAAGCTCTATTGTTAAAACAAAAAAGGGGGAATCTCCTTTCACCACAGGGGCATTTAGATAAAGCCACATATGTACTTGATTTTTTGAATCGTTCTGGCACTTTTGCTGACATTGGCAGCCAAGCATCAGTTTGGGCACGCTCCAAATTTTGCTGCTATGCCCAAGGTCTGGTATCGTGAACCAGGTAATCCTGAATGGAATGATCCAGTAGAGTTAATAATGTGGGGGAGAGGGTATGCATGTGTTCTTCTTCCCTCAGGACCTTGTTGGTTGCCAGCAAAGAATGTGAAACCCTACCATGAGCTGGAGCAACAAATTCCAGAACCCAGTCCTCGAGATGAATCCCCTGCAGATCAGGATGAGACCTCCTTACCAGAGACCTAAGCCACGCGAAGGAGCAAACGATGTAACATGGCGGATCATTTGTATTTGTTTTTATTAACTGAAGACTGGAATATAGTGAATTGTAACAGCTCCTTTGGTATTAAAGTTTTAAACTCCATATATGCTATCTGGTTTTGCCTATGAGACTGTCTTTATTGAATATCTCTTTGTTCATTCCTTTACTGTTAATCTCTTTTAAATATCAGCAGTTATTATATTAGTCAATGTATTGGTTGCTTCTGATGCATTAGTAGAATTTGTTGTATAGGATCAGATTAGTGTTAATCATCTGAGGCTGAAACACATAAAGGGGCATCACAGATCCCAGACCAAATTGGTTGCACATGCATGTTTGACATGTTATGCATCCTGGGCAGGATGTCTTGCGACACATGTTGGCCCCATGTGACAGAACCTTGTCCCCCTTGTAGAGGGTATACAAACTGGGGTGTCCTGGTTTGAGCCAGGATAAAGCCAATTTTTCTTTTTACTGATTTTTTTTTTCCTTCAGTAAGCTTTCTTTCAACTAGCAACAGTGTGTTCTGCTAGGCTGATAAGACAGTGGAATGTTTTTCTAACTACTGAGGCTTCAAGGCCGCACCTGCACTCTGCCGGCTCAGACACTATGGGGAGATCTGTGACCCCCCCGTAGGAGGCTGAGTTAGATGGACAGCAAAATTGGCCAGAGATATTCCATTCCATATATCTACGTAAGCTCAGAGGAAGGTCAGAGATCACAGAAGACAACTTCCTTCCTTCTTTTTCTCCCCTTCTCTTCCGTTCATGGCTGGCGTCCGGGGAGAACTCTGTTCATCCATCACCGTCGACCCTTAGGCTTGAGATCTCCTGACCATCCCCCATTTCTCTGAATGTTCTGAAGCTGAAATAGATAAAAGGACATCACGGACCCCAGACCAAACTGGTTGCACATTCATGTTTGGCCTCATGTTATACAACCTGGGCAGGACAACTTACGACATGTTGGACCCACGTATCGGAACCTCACCCTCCCTGTAAAGGGTGTACAAACTGTGTTTTTTTTTTCCCCAAAACTGTAATTCGTAGTACTGCTTTTTATAGGGAATTAGTAGCTTAATAGATTGCATCTGCGTTGTGATTGGGAATGCATTAAGAGATTGGGAGAATACCACTGGTGAGAAGTTTTCTTTGGCTGGTCTCTCACAGCCACCGGGATCTTCATCATGCTGCTGCTCCCTGTTGTAGTGATACTATTAATGCAAATCTGTGTGTGCTTTGCCACAGTAGTGACTTGTTAGTGGATGAGGCAGGTGAAGCTCTGCATTGACAAGCAGGTGGAAGGACTGGAACTGGCCAAATGCCTCCTACCACAGTCAAGGGCAAGACTGGGTTGGCCTCTGTGTTTGCCACCAAGAAGAACCTTGAGATCTGCTGTTGGCTGCATCCCAGCAGGCATTGACTGGTGGAGACACATGCCATACCAGACCTTGATGTGAGAGATGACATCCTCTGTTATAAGAGGGCCATCCAGGAGGGGAGGGCAGGCTACAAAGCCTGCAGCTGGCATGAATCACCAAATGGTTGCATCTAGACATCCATTTGAAGACTGTAACACACCAAAGCCCAGATTATGTCCACCCTCATCTTGAGTAGCTATTGAAAAAACAAAAAAGGGGGAGATGTGGAGAATAGCCAGGGGAAAAGAAAAGGGGCCTCCTCTATCTGTAAAGAAGCAAACAAAACAATATGAGACCAGCTAAGGGGCAGGGCTTGCTGTGAGCAGCACAGTGAATGTTGACAAAAATCAGAACACTGTTTATCATGTGCTCTGTGTGTGATTGGCTACATCTTGGGAACCCAAGGGCTGTTTATGTGCCAAGGAGGAGGTGTGAGTGCTGTTTACACTCTCTGTACCTCAGTTGGTTATTCTGAGTTCCCATTGTAAAAGTATATAAGGGAGCATTTTTCTCATAATAAACAATTCCATTGCTTCTCACCTTGGAGTCTGTGTCTTAACCACCACATGGAGGCACCTAATTTCCCTGCTTAGCTCTTACAGTCAGAATGGGTTCTGGCAAATCTGTGAGTGAAGGCAGAACCGGCTGCTTTTTCTTCACCGTCAGCTTTCTCACGCATTGCAACTTACGCACTACCAAACGAAAGCATATACACACTTTTCTCAGTTCATTTTCCCATACAACTTCCAAAATGTTTTTAGTGTTACTTAATATCTCACTCACTTCCTTCGTCTCTGGCTGCACCCCTCATGGGATAATGGAACCTCGGATTGGAACTCCGCACTCACTCACTTTGCAGCTGTGCCGCGTTACAGTCACACAGTCCTGGCCAGTCCATTCACAGAAACATCCATTAATACAAGTGTCAAATCCAAATCTATTTTCAAAACCAGTTCCTTATGAGTACATTCAAGTTCAATACCAATAAATCAATACCATGCTATTTTATCACTCAATCTCTTTAACAGACACTTCATTTATCTCTGGCTGTTTCCCTCACGGGAGAACAGAACCACAGATCAAAACTCTGCACTTGCCTCATGATTAATTGCACATCTCAGTTTCACTCACTCATATAAGCACTATTTCTTCTGGATAATACCAAAAATAGCACAATCCATATACACACAAAGCCACCATTAAAAATTATTAATACATATGTTGACTACCAGTCAGCCCAAAAAGACATTATACTACACACAGTACTGGCCAGCAATGTGCCCTTGTGGCCAAGAAGGCCAATGACATCCTGGGGTGCATTAGAAAGGGTGTGGTTAGTCGGTCAAGAGAGGTTCTCCTCCCCCTCTATTCTGCATTGGTGAGGCCGCATCTGGAGTATTGTGTCCAGTTCTGGGCCCCTCAGTTCAAGGACAGGGAAGTACTTGAAAGAGTCCAGCGCAGAGCTACTAAGATGATTAAGGGAGTGGAACATCTCCCTTATGAGGAAAGGCTGAGGGAGCTGGGTCTCTTTAGCTTGGAGAAAAGCAGACTGAGGGGTGACCTCATCCATGTTTACAAATATGTAAGGGGTGAGTGTCAGGGAGATGGAGTTAGGCTTTTCTCAGTGATGACCAGTGATAGGACAAGGGGTAATGGGTGCAAATTGGAGCATAGGAAGTTCAAGGTGAATATTCGGAAAAAAAATTTTACTGTAAGAGTGACAGAGCACTGGAACAGGCTGCCCAGGGAGGTTGTGGAGTCTCCTTCACTGGAGACATTCAAAACCCACCTATGTGATGTACTCTAGGTGACCCTGCTCTGGCAGGGGGGGTTGGACTAGATGATCTTTCGAGGTCTCTTCCAACCCCTAGGATTTGATGATTCTATGATTCTATGAATATTTACAACTAATAACCACTATAATGGCAAAATCACACACTGCTCCCACTATCCCAGCAAGGAGAACCCAAGTAACCATTCCCGGGTGGGGACTTGAACCCCAAAATACTATTTCCATGTGGGGACTCAAACCCTACCCTCTGGGGTGAGCTGAAAGCTCTTTTCCTTGTGGAGGATGTCTTCCCCGACTTATAGGAATCCCCTTCCCCTGCACATACCTAGTCCACCAAGGGCAGTCCTTGTCTTTCTCTGCAGTGATCTGATTGAGTCAGTGAACTTTTGACTTAAGGCAATTTGGCTGAGCTGGTAACCGCAAGTTGCAGCTGCATTTCACTTAGCCAAGGGGAACTTTTACACCATAGATAAGAGATTCCTGCTTCCCTCCGTCTAAGGCATGCATCAAATCCTGGCATTCAATTGTCTTAACCCTTATTTACCCAATTCACATGGCATTGAAAGGTCATTACTGGATTTGTGGTCACAATGCATACAGGAAACTTCCCCGAACCTGGGAAGGAACATGTTATAAAGGAATCATTTGGCCTTACTTTTAATATTCTACAAAAAGAAATGGGATATCAGTCACAACTGAGACGAAACAAATTATCACTATTCAAACCCTAAATTAGCAAAAGTGGGTTCCCAACACTGGCACGGCCAAATCTGGACACTGGAAAGAATAATAGAATATTACGACCCAGCAAGTTTGAACCCATATAAAATTATCAACGGGGCTAGGGACCCCATTTATAATTTGAATAGAATTATCAGATTACAGGCTGTGGTCGAAGTTGTTGTCAATCAGACTTCTGTGGCACTGTCTCTGATAGCAGATGAAATAACCCAAATTCAGAACACTGAATGGTGCCAGATTATCTGTTAGCAAGTGAAGGAGGCATCTGTGCCAAGCTAAATTTGTCAAACTGTACCTAAAGATTGATAATAACAGGAAAATAGTCAGAGATATTGCTAGAGAAATGGTTAATACGGTGTTTGGTCTGGTGGGTTTTTTGGTAGGGGGGGAAGGGCCACAAGACTGGCTCCTGTAAAAAGCTGAGAAGTTCCCCCTGCTCCAAACCCAGCCAAAGATCCATTAGAGGGACAATAGATGCGCCTCAGTGATTAACATATGGAAGAACAGGTATAACATCTGAGCAGAGAAGCACTTATGGGAGTAGAGCTGTGCTGGGGAAGGAGAGTGGTGCTGGTGGTTGGTGAGGAAGAAGGGGAAGAAGGTGCCCTAGCAGAAGTTTCCCTGCAACCCATGGCAAGATGGCAGGCTGTCCCACTGCACTCGTGTTTAATTAAAGCTGTGTAGTTTAGTTTTCAATCCAGTCAAGTCTCTCTTTTTCTCTCTCTCCTTCCCTACCTGGGTCGATGCTGACAACAATAGAGCGCAAAGATTGGTGATCAATGGTGCAGAGTCCAGCTGGAGACCTGTAACTAGTGGAGTCCCTCAGGGATCAGTGCTGGGTCTTATCAGTGACCTTGATAACGGGACTGAGTATCTTCTCAGCAAGTTTGCACTGTCACAACTTGACTCAGGTTTGCCAACAGTGCTCTCCATCCTATCATCGCCCTGTGATAGGACAAGAGATTCAAACTTGAGCATAGGAAGTTCCACCTCAACATGAAGAAGAACTTCTTTACTGTGAGGGTTACAGAGTACTGGAACAGGCTCTCCAGAGAGGTTGCAGATTCTCTTTCTCTGGAGACTTTCAAGACCTATCTGGATGCCTTTCTGAGTGATCTGCCTTTGCTTTGGTCCCACTCTGGCAGGGGGATTGGACTCAATGATCTTAGGAGGTCCCTTCCAATCCCTAATAATCTGTGATTATTGGACTGTGTGGATTCAGTGGCCTGGCACATTAGAACCACAAAAGCATAAAGCCTTGGTGGACATTAGTGCATAGTGCACACTAATGCCATCAAATCATCAAGGGACAGAATCCGTCACTATTTCTGGAACGATGGGAGGATCTCAACAACTGACTGTTGTGGAGGCTGATGTGAGCCTCACTGGTAAGGAGTGGCAAATGCACCCTTGTAGTGACCGGCCCCAACGCTCCCTGCATCCTTGGCATACACTACCTCAAGAAAGGATATTTTTAGGACCCGAAAGGGTACCAGTGGGGCTTTGGTATAGCAGCTGTAAAGATTGAGAACAGTGAACAGCTGGAAAAATTTCCCCAGGGAAATCTAACCTTGGAGGGAAATCCTTAATTTGTTAGTCATTAGAATGTGGAGTCTACATATAAATGTATAGGCTTGAAATAAGGGGTGAAATGTCCTGGTTTAAGCCAGGATGAAGCCAGTTTTCTTTTCACTGATTTTTTTTCTTTCACTCAACTCTCTTATAAGCAGCACAGCAAGTTTTCCAGCTAGTGGACAGATAACTCTCAGTGTTTATAAATACTGCTGACAGACCAAAGACACTTTGCTCTGCTTGTTGAATCTATTGGTTTGGATGCTATAGGAGCAAAAGAGTCATATCTGCAATCCTCCCTTAGGGAGGAGTGGACTAGACAGATGGCAAAATCAGCAAACCAAAGTATTCCATGCATATACCTGCCTTGGTATAAATTCAGGGATCACCAAAGTCAAGCTTCTTCCTCCTTACTTCTTCCCTTCTCTTCCATTCATGGCCAGCATCCAGGGAGGACTCTGTCTATCCATCACCATCAATCCCTAGGCCCATGAGTCCCCTGATGTGCGGAATAACGACCTTAATAGCCTATAAGGTTATAAAGAAGGTATGTTTATTCAGTGCTGGGTGCACGGGGGATCGCTCCTCCACAAGCGTGCACACCCTAGGGCTGTTGGCAAGCTCATTATATGCCACAAAGTAATACATATTCATCCATGCTGTTGCATATACATTAGGTGTCCGAGGATAGGGAGGGGTTATTACAATTAGTTCCAGGAAATCATTATCATAGTTGCCACCCCAGACTCCTCCTTACTGCGTCTGCGCAGTTTCTCCTGGGGGTCGCGGGCAGGGGTCTTTGGGATGAAGGCCGTATGTCTTCATCACTGTGCACTTCTCACCTCTGGCATTTCTTTCGAATCTGGTTCACCGGCCGAGGTCTGCACGATGTTTCTGCTTTCTCAGCAAGCTCCTGTTTAAACCATCCCCTCACACAATGCCCTCATTTACATTCCAAACCTTAGATAAGATAAACAATGCCATCTTGTTTGCTCCTTATGTGCTAGTCCCCTTTATCACCCCAACCCTCATAATTCTACCCTCAGCTCCTGTCTGCTCTGCCACTAACTCTGGAAGCAGTCTGGGACATTTCAAAACTGCTCACAGCTAAGGAGAGTGCCATGGGAGTTGCTGAGGGTGGGGGAAGGCGATAGGGTTTTGCACATATTTGTATATATGTGTACATATTTTCTTTTATCATTAGTATTTCATTAAAGCTGTCTAGTTTAGTTTTCATTCCAGTAAAGTCTCCTTTCCCTCCCTACCTGAGGGGGAGGGGGATTGAGAGCATTGTTGTCATTGGTTTAATTGCTGATCCTGAGTCAAACAATAACATCTGAAAATCTCATTATCTTCAGTGTTGACATGATCCTGCAAGTAAGCTATCTTCAGTTGCTGTCACAGAATTACAGAATCATTCTGGTTGAAAAAAGCCTTTAAGATCAAGTCTAACTATTTACCTAACTACTGTGCTTGTTTAGGTTGGCAGGTTTTTTGGTAGTGGGGGAAGTGGGTCAGAGGTGGCTCTGATAAGAAGCTGAGAAGGTCCCCCTGCTCCAAAAACCAGTTGGCCAAGGAGCCATTAGAGAGACAATAGATGCACCTCTGCGATTAACACATGAAATAACTGATTCAAGACCTGAGCAGAGCAAGCAGCAGGAAGAAGAGCTGAACTGGAGAGGCAGAGCTGTGCCCGTGGTTGGTGAGGAAGAAGGGGAAGAAAGTGCCCAAGCAGAAGTTTACCTGCAACCTATGGCGAGATGGCAGGCACTCACGGGGGAACGTGAAGGCGCCAGGATGGGTGAACTTGGCCAGTGGACCTGGATCATACAGCTGTGGAAGACACCAGCACCAGGGGAGGTGACTTTTCCCAAAGCAGCCCGTGACTCTGTGGGAAGCCCACACTAGAGCAGCTTGCCCCTGACCTCATGGGAAAGACTCATGAAGGAGAGGTTAATGAAAGACTCTCTTCCATGGGAGGGACCCCAGGGGGAAGCAGGGGAGGACTGTAAGGAATCCTTCTTCCTGAGGAGGATGGCCCAGCAAGAACCACCAGCCTGTGAACTGACTCTAAACCCCATCCGCTGTCCCCCTGTGCCACTGGGGGGAAGGAGGTAGAGAAACTGGGAACAAAGTAATTTGGGCCCAGGAAGAGGGGAGGGTTGGGGGTAACATACATAAGCACTGCTCTTTGTTTTGTCTGTGTCCTGTGTGCATTTGATTAATGTTAAATTATTATTTTTCCCCAAGTGGAGTCTCTTTTCCCCGTGACCTTAATTGGTGAAGAACCCTACTTGCCCTTTGTCTCAACCCATGAGCTTCTAGTTGGCCTTTGTCTTCCCCATCCCACAGTGTGTGTGTGGGAAGAGGGAAGTTGAGTGAGCGGCCACGTGGCTGTTTTTTGTTGTCGTGTTAGGCCCAAACCATGATACTCTACCCAGTCCAGTGCTTAAACAATGTTCCTAAGCACCACACCTACACATCTCTCAAACATCTTCAGGGATGGTGATTTAACCACCTCCCTAGGCAGCCTACTCTTGCATTTAATTAACGTTTCAGTAAAGAAGTTTCTTCTAATATCTAATATAAACCTCCTCTGGCACAACTTGAGCCCTTTTCCTCTTGTCCCATCACTGGTTCCTTGGGAAACCAACCCCCACCTCACTATTATCTGCTTTCATGTAGTTGTAGAGACTGATAAGGTCTCCCCTCAGCCTTCTTTTCTCCAGGCTAAACAACCCCACTTCCTTCAGATGCTCCTCATATGGCTTGTGCTCTAGATCTTTCATCAGCTTTGTCGACCTTCTCTGGACCTGCTCCAGCACCTCCATATCTTTATTGTAGCGAGGGGCTCAGAACTCAATACAGTACCCAAGATGTGGCCTCACCAGTGCCAAGTACAGGAGGGACAACTGTGGGAAACTGTTCTTTTCTTCCCCACATAAGTCTAATCAAAATGCCTTTTAAGCCAGCGAAGGCCTCTCCTGATTATTCCCAGCTAACGGACTAAACCAGACTTGCTTCTCAAGGACAACTGAAACCAAAACAACAGATGTGGCATGGGACAGAAAGGATGGGCGACAAGCCATCCTGTGCCCCTGGTAGTCACCACCCTAACTTGGGGCTCATGGATACTCATTGGCTCTGGACAGTGACAATGACTGGACAGGTGGGGTCACGGGGGTATAAAAGCTGGCGAGTGCAGCAGGTGGGTCCTTCCCTCCTCCTTGAGGCCTGTTTGGACGCTTTCTGTGTGGGACACCCCCCTGCTGCAGACACTGGAGCTGGGATCCTGCCTGCCCACCTGCCCCGGGTCAAGCCTGGGCCTTAGCACTGAGTGTACCGGGGTCCTGACCCCTGGGGTCGGGCCCGGAGCCCCCTCCCCTGC
>NW_009953212.1:36688-38793 GCF_000747805.2 Chaetura pelagica
GATGTGGAACCCGGCTTGGCCACAATCCCGTCTCCCTCAGACGGCCCAGCTTTGCTTACCCGCTGGCAGCAGGATCCCTCGCCCCCCTTTCGGCTCCGTTCCTCTACCCTGCTCGTATCACGTCGGGGTCACCAGATGCCGAGGTCCATATCCCTGGCGAGCCGGGAAAGAACATGACACACCAATATGATGTAGATTCAGTCCGTGTTTATTCAGCTGCGTGCAGATGATATAGTCTCAGGACAGCGCTCACGCTGTCCACGCGGCAAAACGAAGTTCTTAATTGGTTAACATACATTGTTCACGCGTCCCCATTCCCCTTTTGATTGGTCCCTACTTTAAGCCCTTTATGTGACTCCCCGTCCTGTTTACCTTACTACCCGATTGCTACACATACCGGAGCCTCACTAGTTCCCACGAGAATGACCTTCACTGTTCCTGCATCTGCCTGACATTTCTGCCTAAAGTTTCTCATAATCATTCAACACAGCCAGGGCCCCAACAGTGGGGCTTGATTTTAAGCCCAGATTACAAATTTAATCAATTGGGAGTGTTCAAAATTCCATCTCTGATGGGAGAAATCCCTCAGACGGCAATGGGCAACAGCTCTGCTGAATTTCATGATGTACTGAAAACTGAACAGACACTTGCTGCCATGAATCTACTGGATCTTTTTCCAAACCTGCAATTGTACATGTGATATGCAGCCGAGGGCATTCTGCTCTTCGTAGCTGCTCTTGTGATTCTTTTGTGGTTTATTGACAGAACTGTAGCCATAATCAACCGTATGATTACCGGCCTAGTGATCCTAGGGATTATGATAATGTTCTTTATGGGGGCACTGTATGTGTACAGTTACAGTACAAGTCCTAGTGGTACAAGTACCAAAGTGAATGGAACGGTCCATGTTGGTAATAGCAATAGCTGGTTCAATTTTACCTCTCCATTTTCTTTCAAGCTGAATCTCCCAGCTCTTGATGTGAATAGCACTGTTGCAGTGGGGATGCTTTTGCTGAATGTTTATAATGTATTGTGGATGCATAGGGCAAGACGCTGTTCTACTCACTGCCACTCCCCCACAGGCAATGCTGCTCCCATTGCTGCTGTCAACACCACTGCTCCTGACACCACCACTAGTACTGCTACAAAAACAAGTGCTGCTACAAAAACAACTGCTTCTACAAAGATAAAGTCCAATCCCTTGCGAATCAGGCTAGTACATCCTATGACCAAGAGCAAGGCAAAGTCAAAACGCTCCTCCCTGAGACATCCAGAGGTTCTTATAGCAACAGCGGCTGAAACTGAGGAAGGAGAAGGTTCTAAATCAATTGATGGAGCAGGTACCTTAAACAGATAACAAATCAGACCACTCTCAAGCAGATAAAAGAACAGCAGGCCCTCCTCCATCAGATGACGATGATGACCTTGCCCAGCCTTTCTCTATGAAAGAACTGCGCCTCATGAGAAAGGACTTCACCCGCACTGATGGTGAGGGAATTCTTCCTTGGCTACTCCGATGCTTTGATAGTGGCGTTGAAACGTACAACGTGGATGAGAGAGAAGCCAAGCAGTTGGGATCCCTGGCCAGAGATGCTGGTATTGACAGAGCACTTAGTAGTAAGGTGGGAACTACCACCCTGTGGGACCGACTTCTTTCTGCTGTGAGAGAGTGATACCCCCACAAGGGTGACATCGAATGGCACTGAAGCCAAACACCTACTATTGAGAAAGCCATCACATATTTCAGAGAAATACCTGTGCGAGAGGTGATCTATGATAAAGATGGACTTACAAATCCTGATGATGTTCTGTGCGACACACGACTGGTTGCACAAGTAACTGAAGGAAAAGATGAATCAAGTCAGTTTGCTGAGGTAAAAGCCATCCAGCAGGCTTTGGACACTGCCGAGTGAGAGGGGTGGCCAAGACTCTACACTGACTCGTGGATGGCAGCAAATGCCTTGTGGGGTTGGATAAAGCAGTGACAGCAGAACAACTGGCAGCAAAAAAGTAAACCTATTTGGGTTGCTGACCTGTGGAAAGACATTGCAGCTCGGGTAGAGAAACTGGTGGTGAAAGTGCGTCATGTAGATGCACACGTGCCT
>NW_009953213.1:0-2554 GCF_000747805.2 Chaetura pelagica
TATATGGGGTTTTTTGGGGGGAAAAGGGGCATAGTTTGCCAGGGGCTTCCTCCCCTCTTACCCAAACAGGCGAGTTTTTGAGCATAAACCACTAAATAATTGGAAAAACCAAGTGAAAAGGACCCTGAGGACCCTTTTTTTTCCCTTCAAAAACCCATTTCCAGGGGTCGCGGTCCCTGAATTGTCCGGTTTTGGCGTGAAAAATGGGAGAGAAGAGGCTTTTTTGGGGGGGTTTTCACAGCTTTGGGGCTTTTCTGCTGCCTCAGCCTCACATCGGCTGAGAAAAAAAACCTGAATTAAGGAAAAAATAACCCAAAAAACCCTACAATTCCTACCAGGAAGGTCCTGCAGAAGCAGCGTTTTCACCCGATTTTCAGCCTTTTCTTTCCCATTTCCTCACTTTCTCTGGAGAAATCCCTTTCGAGGAGGGAATATTTCCCGGGGATGTTGATATGAGGTCGGGAAGAGGCTGAAATTTGGGTTAAAAAAGCCTTAATTCGGGTCTTTGCGGGAATCGCCGGAGGGAGAGAGAAGCGTCCAAAATGGCGGCCGCTGCCCTCTTCCAAAATGGCGGCGTCGCCCTCAAGGGCGAAGCCAAAATGGCGGCGGCCTCCCCTTGGTTGCCAGACGGGCGCTGCTTGAAATGGCGTGGGGGGGTGAAGCCCTGGCGGCCATTTTGGGTAAGGGCAGCCGAGCTGGCGTTGCTACGGCAACGGGCCTTGTTAAAGGGGCCTCCCCCCCAATAAAAAAAGCCTCTAAGGAAAAAAGGGGGTAATTGGGGAGTTTTTAACCCCAAAAATACCTGTTTTTAAAGGTTTTTAAACACTTTGGGGTCGTGTCTCTTCCTGCTCCACATCCAGGCAGCCCCTTTGACCAAAAAACCCCCTTTTTAGCCCCCCAAAAACCAGTTTCTCCCCCCCAAAAAAAACACCCCAGAAAGAACCAACAACAACTGGGAGGATTTTTTACAATCCGCTTTGTTAAAACATCCCCAGCGCCAAATTTCAACGTTTTCACCCCAAAACGATCCCTTTGTCACTTAATCACCAATAAATTAATAGATTTACACTCTCAGACTCAAGATTTACACTCTCAGAGTCAAAAAACACCACCCGGGGCCTCCTCCCCGTCCTGACAAAACAGGCACCAAAACCCCCCAAACACCCCTTTTTCCCCCCAATTTTTGAGGTAAAAAACTCACCAATAACCATTTTTCCCCCTTTTCCCACTGTTTTATTGTGGTTTTTTTTAATTTCCGCCCAGAAACGCTGTCCCTGTGACCACCAGAGGGCCCTGGCAACTGTTCAGAGCCCATTTCTCCCCCCAAAACCCCCCTTTTTTTGTGTTTCCCCGTCTTTTTTTACATCTAATTTAAAACTTAATTATTTTTAACTCCTCCCTTCCTTCCTTCCCCCCTTTTTTTCCCTTTTTTTCAGTCCTTTTTAACTCTTTTTACCCCGGATATCAAAGCCACGGCAGCCGCCGCATCATCCCGACCCCCCCTGTGAAAGGAAATAAAACCACAAATAAATCCCTTTTCCTCCTTGTTTTTTGAGGGGAAAAAGGGTGATTTTAGTGGGGGGAAATCAAGCTGAACATCTCCAGGGTTTGTTGACATCAATTCCCAAGCCGGAACCTGCAGGTAACGGGGAAATTGGAGAAGGAAACGGAAAAAATGGCTCCTTTTTTGCTTTTCCATCCCTTTTCCTTCTCTTTTCCTTCCTCTTTTCCTCCTTTTTTTTCCGTCTCTCCAACCTAAATAATAATTAAACCCGCCCCCCAAAATCGACTTAATGATCATTTGAGTGTGGGGGGGTTAATTTTGGGATGGGGAGAGGGTGGCAGAAGCATCTTTGAGGATGTTGGGTCGGGAGCCCCTTGGATTTATCTTTATTTTACCTCTATTTGATCTCATTTCCTTTGATATTTCTTTAAAAATTATTATTTTTTAATTATTTTTAATTTTTTATTATTTTTATCACTTCAAATTGTTTTTATCTATTTTAAAATTATTTGTATCTTTTTATTATTTGTCCTTTTTATTCTTCTTTATCACTTCAATTTGTTTTTATCCTTCTTTTAAAATTATTTGTATCTTTCTTTTTTATTATTTGTCCTTTTTTTCTTTTTTATCACTTCAAATTGTTTTTTTCTTTCTTTTAAAATTATTTTTATCTTTCCTTTTAATTCTTTTAATCTTTATTATTTTTAAATTTTATCTATTTTTTAATTTTTATTTTAATATTTCTTCTATTTTACTCCACTTTTTTCTATTTTATTCCATTTTCTTCTATTTTACTCCACTTCACTTTGCTGTTTTACTTCACTTTCTTCTATTTTACTCCATTTTCTTCTATTTTACTCCACTTTCTTCTATTTTACTCCACTTTTTCTATTTTACTCCACGTTGTTGTTTCACTCCCCTTTGTTCTATTTTACCCCATTTTGTTCTATTTCACTTCTCTTTGTTCTACTTTACTCCACTTTTTTCCATTCCACTCCACTTTATTCTATTCTACTCCACTTTGTTGTTTTACTCCCACTTTCTTCTATT
>NW_009953213.1:8192-9312 GCF_000747805.2 Chaetura pelagica
CTATTTTTTATTTATTTTAATATTTCTTCTATTTTACTCCACTTTTTTCTATTTTATTCCATTTTCTTCTATTTTACTCCACTTCACTTTGCTGTTTTACTTCACTTTCTTCTATTTTACTCCATTTTCTTCTATTTTACTATTTTTATTTTAATATTTCTTCTATTTTACTCCACTTTTTTCTATTTTATTCCATTTTCTTCTATTTTACTCCACTTCACTTTGCTGTTTTACTTCACTTTCTTCTATTTTACTCCATTTTCTTCTATTTTACTCCACTTTCTTCTATTTTACTCCACTTTTTCTATTTTACTCCACGTTGTTGTTTCACTCCCCTTTGTTCTATTTTACCCCATTTTGTTCTATTTCACTTCTCTTTGTTCTACTTTACTCCACTTTTTTCCATTCCACTCCACTTTATTCTATTCTACTCCACTTTGTTGTTTTACTCCCACTTTCTTCTATTTCACTCCACTTTCTTCTATTCTACTCCACTTCACTTTGTTGTTTTACTCCACTTTCTTCTGTTTTACTCCACTCGATTCTATTTCACTCCATTTCTATTTCACTCCATTTCTATTTCACTCCACTTTCTTCTATTCTACTCCACTTCACTTTATTGTTTTACTCCCACTTTCTTCTGTTTTACTCCACTTTCTTCTATTTTACTCCACTCCATTCTATTCTACTGCACTTCCTTCTATTTTACTTCACTTTTTTCCATTCCACTCCACTTTCTTCTATTCTACTCCACTTTATTCTGTTTTACTCCACTCCATTCTATTCCACTCCACTTTTTCCTATTTCACTCCACTTTCTTCTGTTTCACTCCACTTTCTGCTATTTCACTCCACTTTCTTCTATTCTACTCCACTTCACTTTGTTGTTTTACTCCACTTTCTTCTGTTTTACTCCACTTTATTCTGTTTTACTCCACTCGATTCTATTTCACTCCATTTCTATTTCACTCCACTTTCTTCTATTTCACTCCACTTCACTTTGTTGTTTTACTCCACTTTCTTCTGTTTTACTCCACTTTATTCTGTTTTACTCCACTCGATTCTATTTCACTCCATTTCTATTTCACTCCACTTTCTTCTATTCTACTCCACTTCACTTT
>NW_009953213.1:9351-12676 GCF_000747805.2 Chaetura pelagica
CTCCCCACCTCCTCCTCGTCCAGGTCCCCCCACCCATGGAGCCCTTTGTCCTGCGGGACCCGCGGCGCCGCGCGCTCTGCCGTGACCTCATGCAGGGGAGCTACGACGCCCTGATGGCCCTGGGTGAGCAGCACCCCCAGCTCAACACCTGGGATGGACGGGACCTTCTAGATCCCCCTTCCTCCCACCCCCCATCTCCTTTGATTTCCCAGAATTCCCAGTTTCCACACCCGATCTCCTCTCCCGCCTGGATTGCGGGGATGAACCAACAGCCCTGGATCTCCAGGTGGCCAAGGACACCCCGACCACAGGTGAGGAGATGCCTCTGCTGGGAATGGAAATGAGGAGGGATCCCTCCTTGCTCCCCCTTTTTCCTCCCACCCCTGGGAGACACGGGATCTCCTGCCTGGATGTGTCTCTGTCCCTCCTTGTGCCCCACAGAGGATGGAGCAGGAGAAGAGCAGGAACCTCCTGGAGAAGAACCTCCTGAAGAAGAACCTCCTGGAGAAGAACCTCCTGGAGAAGAACCTCCTGGAGAAGAAGAACCTCCTGGAGAAGAACCTCCTGGAGAAGAAGAACCTGCAGAACTGGTGAAACCTGAAGGTGAGGAAGATCCTCCCAGCCCCACCAAGGCCACGAGGGGGAGGAAGGTGGGGCTGTGGGACCACCAAGCCCACCCCACCTGCGGCGAGTGCGGGAAGAGCTTCAGCCACAAGTCGGCCCTGGTGAAGCACCAGAAGATCCACAGCGGGGACCGTCCCCACGGCTGCCCCGACTGTGGCAAGACCTTCATCCAACGTTCAGACCTCACCATCCACCAGAGGGTCCACACAGGGGAGAGACCCTACGGGTGCCCCCAGTGCGGGCGCCGCTTCAGCGTCAGCTCCTCCTTGCTCACCCACCAACGGACCCACCAACCTGGTGGGGCAAAACCCAACCCTTGCCTTCAGTGTGGTCGTAGCTTCTCCGACCCAGGAGCTTTGGATCGTCACCAGAAGAGCCATTTGGGTGGGAAACCTTACGAGTGTGGGGTGTGTGGGAAAGCCTTCTCCTGGAGTTCCCACCTGGAGAGACACCGGCGCATCCACACGGGAGAGAAACCCTTCCAGTGCTCCCAGTGTGGTCGGGCTTTTGCTTGGAGCTCCCACCTTGACCGACACATGAGGACCCACCTCGCCACCTCGGAGGATGAGGAGGATGAAGAGGACAAGGAAGAGCCTCCCCCACCCCCCCAGAAATGCCCTGACTGTGGCAAACGCCTCAACCACCAGACGGACCCTCAACGCTTCAAGCACCAAGGGACCCAAACGCCACCAGTTGGTGCCAAACCCACCCCCCCCAACCCCACCCCGCCATCCCACCGCTGCCAGAAACCTGGCAAAGGTCCCAACCAAACCTCCAACCTCCAACACCAACATCTCCACGCTGGGGAGAGGTCCTACCCTTGCCCGGATGGTCAACGTTGCTTCCGGTTGGGTTCGGCTTTGGCCAAACGCCAACGCGCCCATGGCTGGGGGGAAGAGGTTGGTGGTCCCACCAAGAGGGAAGAAGGAGGAGGTGGTGGAGGAGGTGGTGGAGGAGGTGGAGGAGGTGGTGGAGGAGGTGGAGGAGGAGGTGGAGGAGGTGATGGAGGAGGTGGAAAACCTTACCCATGCGGCGCGTGCGGGAAGAGCTTCGGTTGGATCTCCCACTTGGAACGTCACCGCCGGGTCCACACGGGGGAGAAACCTTTTGGCTGTGGGGAATGTGGCCGTTCCTTCTCAGTCAGGTCCCACCTGGAACGTCACCGCCGGGTCCACACGGGGGAAAAACCTTTCCTGTGTGGGGAATGTGGCCGCTCCTTCGCCGTCGGCTCCACCTTGGCCGCCCATCGCCGCCTCCACGCGCCTCAACCGGGACGTCCCCACCCTTGCCCCGAGTGCCACAAAAACTTCAGCACCTCGGCCACCCTGGAGAGACACCGACGCCTTCACCGAGGGGAAAAGCCTTTCCAGTGTGGGCTCTGTGGGAAAGGCTTCTCCTGGAGTTCCCACTACGACCGGCACAGACTCACCCACACCGGGGAGAAGCCGTTTCCCTGCGCCCACTGCGGGAAACGCTTCGGGCGCAGCTCCCACCGCAACCGGCACCAACGGGCCCATTCCCAAGCTCCTGGAGTTGGGATGGAGGGCTTGGAGAAGCATCAACTTTGCCCCCAAGGTGACAAAGCCACCACCTCCTTGTTGACCCACCCACCAACCCATTCCCAAGCTCCTGGAGTTGGGATGGAGGGCTTGGAGAAACGTCCTCTTTGCCCCCAAGGTGGCAAAGCCACCACCTCCTTGTTGACCCACCAAGGGGCCCATTCCCAAGCTCCTGGAGTTGGGATGGAGGGCTTGGAGAAGCACCCTCTTAGTCCCCAAGGTGGCAAAGCCACCACCTCCTTGTTGACCCACCCACCAACCCATTCCCAAGCTCCTGGAGTTGGGCTGGAGGGCTTGGCGACACGTCCTCTTTGCCCCCAGGGATGGAGGGCTTGGAGAAACGTCCTCTTTGCCCCCAAGGTGGCAAAGCCACCACCTCCTTGTTGACCCACCAACGGACCCATTCCCAAGCTCCTGGAGTTGGGATGGAGGGCTTGGAGAAGCATCAACTTTGCCCCCAAGGTGACAAAGCCACCACCTCCTTGTTGACCCACCCACCAACCCATTCCCAAGCTCCTGGAGTTGGGATGGAGGTGTTGGAGAAGCACCCTCTTTGTCCCCAGGGTGGCAAAGCCACCTCCTTGTTGACCCACCCACCAACCCATTCCCAAGCTCCTGGAGTTGGGATGGAGGGCTTGGAGAAGCATCAACTTTGCCCCCAAGGTGGCAAAGCCACCTCCTTGGTGGCCTCAGGTTGGCAGGGTGGAACATCCAACCCCTCCAAGCTCTGGCCTGAAGGGCCTGGATCTGTTTTCCACCCTGTGCCTTCCTCCTCCTCCTCCTCCTCCTCTTCCTCTTCTGAAGCCCCTCAACGTTGGGTCAAGGCCTTGGTGGCCTCTCCCACCACGACGTGGAGACCTGGAGAAGGGGAGAACTTCCCTCCAAGTGATTCTTCTTCAGCCCCCCAAGAGCCTTGGGCTTCTCTGCCTCCCCCCAGCTCCTGATTTGGGGACACACCCTGGGAATGTTGGGATGGGGGGAAAGGGGGGTAAAACCAGTGGGTGGGATTTGGGGAGAAACTGGGGGTGGATTTTTCTGGGGGGAACTGGATTTAGGGTGGAGGGGACATGATGCTTCTCCCTAGAACCTTCCTCATCCTCCATCCTGGTTTTTGGGGGGGTCACAGAGGTGGGGGGGGGGGG
>NW_009953213.1:13239-16618 GCF_000747805.2 Chaetura pelagica
GGGCTGGGAATTTTATGGATGGAAGGGGCTGGAATTCCTCAGTTTTGGGGGGTGAGGGAGCAGGGAATAAAAGTAGAAGATGGTTCATCAACCCCCTCCCCCAAAAAAACACCCCAAAATCTTCCTGTCTCAGCGTGGTTTTGTCTCTGGAGAAGATCCTCATGGTGTTTCCCACCAGGAAAAGTGATGGAGCCCAGGAATGTTGGACAAGGATGAGGGAGACACAGGGTAGGGGAGTCGTGTGTGTCCCCCCCCCTTTGTTTTTATTCCCTTGGGAATGGGCAGAATTCCCAGCTCCACCTTCTCCCCGTGGTGGAGAATGTCCCCCTTTCCCTCAGGAAGAGGTTCCCTCTTCCCAGATGTCCCATTTCTGGGGTCAACGTGGCTGCTGGGAAACATCAGGAAGGAGAAATCCCACCCCAGTGTCCCCACGTCCATCCTGGTGCCACCTTCTGTCCCTGGAATGTCACTTGGGGTCCTTCCATGGGTCCTGGAGATGAGTTTTCCTGCAGGAATGTTCCTCCTTCTCCATCCATGGAGGAGGATCTTGGTCCTCCAAGGTTCCTGACTCCATGATGGTGATGGAGCTCTTGGTCCTCCAAGGTCCCTCACAATGATTGAGACCTTGTTCCTCCAAGGTTCCTCACTCCCTCACAATGATGGAGGAGCTCTTGGTCCTCCAAGGTTCCTCACTATGATGGAGCTCTTGGTCCTCCAAGGTCCCTCACAATGATGGAGCTCTTGGTCCTCTCCAAGGTTCCTCACCATGATGGAGCTCTTGGTCCTCCAAGGTCCCTCACAATGATGGAGGAGCTCTTGGTCCTCCAAGGTCCCTCACAATGATTGAGACCTTGTTCCTCCAAGGTTCCTCACTCCCTCACCATGATGGAGACCTTGTTCCTCCAAGGTTCCTCACTCCCTCACAACGATTGACACCTTGTTCCTCCAAGGTTCCTCTACAAGCCCCGGGTGGTCCCACCATCCCCCTGCTGCCCTGGAGCTTCTCCCCCGTCCCCCACCTCCCGGAGAGGAGCAGAACTTGGAGGTCCCAGCCTTTTGGGGAGGTGACTCCGGCGATGTTTGGTGAGGTGGGAGCTCTGGCTGAAGGCCTCCCCACACTCAGGACACTCGTAGGGTTTCTCCCCGGTGTGGACGCGACGATGACGCTCCAAGTGGGACGCCCAAGCGAATCCCTTCCCACAATCCTCACAGGAGAAGCTTTTCGGGGCGATGTGACCCCGTCGGGGGGCCGGGAAGGGGGGGACCTCCCCGAAACATTTGGGCTGGTGGGTGGAGTGTGTCTTGTGGTGCTGGAGGAGATGAGCTTTTTGGGAGAAACGTTCCCCGCAGTCGCCGCAGGGGAAGGGACGTTCCCCCGTGTGGACCCGCCGGTGACGTTCCAAGTGGGAAGCCCAGACAAAACCTTTCCCACAATCCAGGCAACGATGAGGACGTTGGCGACGTCGGTGACAGCGTTGGTGACGGGTCAAAACCGACCCGGCCCGGAAGGGTTTCCCACAATCCCCACAACGTGAAGATTTGATCCCGAAATGAAGGCGACGGTGACGGGTCAGGTCGGAGCTTTGACCGAAGGTTCTTCCACAGGATGGGCAAGGGTGGGGACCCTCCCCCGAGTGGCTCCGGAGGTGTTTGGTGAGGTGGGAACCTTGGCTGAAGGTGCCACCACATTGAGGGCACTCGTAGGGTTTCTCCCCGGTGTGGACGCGGCGGTGACGTTCCAGGTGGGAAGCCCAGACGAAGCTCTTCCCACAATCCTGGCACTGGTGGGGTTTCTCCGCCAGGTGGCCACGGTGATGGGCCACCAACTGGGCTTGGCCAGCGAAACGTTTGCCACAGTGGCCACATTTGTGGGGTCGGTCGCTGGAGTGAGTCCTTTGGTGCTGGAGAAGGTGGGAATTCTGGCTGTAGGTTTCGCCACCTTCCGGGCAACCGAAGGGACGTTCCCCGGTGTGAACCCGCCCGTGTCTTTCCAAATGGGAAGCCCACGGGAACGTTTTCCCACAATCAGAGCAGCCAAAGGGTCGAGCCCTTGAAGATCCTTTAGGGGATGATCCATGGAAAGGTTGGGAAGGATCCAATTTGGGGATATCTAGGATTTGGGATGGTTTGGTGGTGCTTTCTGGAAGGGTTTTATCCGGGCGCTTGGTTTTCCGGCGGTTGGAGCCGAAGGTTTTCTCCTTTTCCAGGTTGTGGGATGATGGAGATTCCAGCTCTTCTTCCAGTTTTCCTCTTCCTGCTGCTTTTTCACTCACCAGCCCCTTGGCTGCTGGGAAAAAATAATGGGAAAAAACACCAAAAAAACCCACCATCCAGAAGGAAAAGCGCGACCCCGACCGGAGAAACCCCAAAAATTCAGGGTGAAGGGTTTGGGTTCCCCTAAAAAGTTACCAGCAAATTGTAGGATTCCTCTAAAAAAATGGAGGGTGGAATTTTTGGGGGATTCCCCCTAAAAATACAGGATTAAGTTTTATGATTCCCCTAAAAAAAAACCAATGAGGATCAAATTTTAGGGTTCTCCAAAAACAAATAAAATCAGGATGAAATGTTGGGATTTCCCCCCAAAAAATGAGGGTGAAATGTTTGGATTCACCTAAAAATTCAGGATGGAATTTTGGGATTTCTCCCTAAAAATTTAGGATCAAGTTTTATGATTCTCCTGAAAAATTAGGAGCAAATTTTAGGATTCTCCTAAAACAAAATCAGGATGAAATGTTGGGATTCCCCCCCTCAAAAAAATGAGGGTGAAATGTTTGGATTCACCTAAAAAGTCAGGATGGAATTTTGGGATTTCCCCCTAAAAATTTAGGATCAAGTTTTATGATTCCCTAAAAAAATTTTAGGGATCAAGTTTTAGGATCCTCCTAAAACAAACAAACAAAAATAGGATGAAATGTTGGGATTCCCCCCCAAAAAATGAGAGTGAAATGTTTGGATTCACCTAAAAATTCAGGATGGAATTTTGGGATTTCCCCCTAAAAATTTAGGATCAAGTTTTATGATTCCCCTAAAAAAATTTAGGGATCAAATTTTAGGATTCTCCTGAAACAAATAAAATCAGGATGAAATGTTGGGATTCCCCCCCAAAAAATGAGGGTGAAATGTTTGGAATCACCTAAAAATGCAGGATGGAATTTTGGGATTTTCCCCTAAAAAATTAGGATCAAGTTTTATGATTCTCCTGAAAACTTAGGATCAAATTTTAGGATCCTCCTAAAACAAACAAACTAAAATAGGATGAAATGTTGGGATTCACCTAAAAATTCAGGATTGAATTTTGGGAAGACCTGATCCCAGTTTAAACTGGGAATGGGATGATCATTCCAAGGATTCCCAGTGAAAATAAAACCATGGAAAAACA
>NW_009953213.1:16672-17742 GCF_000747805.2 Chaetura pelagica
TGGAATTTTGGGGGGGAAATCCCCTCAAAACCTGCTTGAATTCTTCCCCCCTCCCTTTTCCAGAGAGAGGGGGGAAAAAAGAAGGAATAAAATAAGGGAAAAGGCTCCAAAAAAGGAGGAAAAAGGGAATTTGGGATGTTTTCTTACCAAGTGCCATGAGGGTCTCGTAGCTTTCCTGCATCACATCCTGGTACAATCCCTGGGAATCCAGCACCACCCATGGCTCCATGATGGGAAAAAATTCCAGCAGTTGGGAAAATTCTGATTATTTTCCCTCTTTTCCTCCTGAAAATTCCCTGGGGAGGAGGAAAAAGGAAATTCCTTAAAATGGGAGAAAATTCCTTAAGTTGGAGGGGGAAATTCCTTAAAATGGGGGAAATTGCTTAAAATGGGGGAGGAATTATTTAAAATAGGGGAGAAATTCCTTAAAATAGGGGAAAATCCCTTAAAATGGGGGGAAAATCCTAAAAATGGGGGAAAAAATCCCTTAAAATGGGGGGAAATTCCTAAAAATGGGAAATAAAATAATTAAATGGGAGGGAAATTCCTTAAAATGGGAGAAAATCCCTTAAAATGGGAGGAAAAAATCCCTTAAAATAGGGAAAAAAATAATTAAATGGGAGGGAAATTCCTTAAAATGGGAGGAAAAAATCCCTTAAAATGGGAGGAAACAATCCCTTAAAATGGGGGAAAAATCCCTTAAAATGGGGGAAAATTCCTAAAAATGGGGGAAAATTCCTAAAAATGGGGGGAAAATCCCTTAAAATGGGAGAAAATCCCTTAAAATGGGAGGAAAAAATCCCTTAAAATGGGGGAAAATTCCTAAAAATGGGGGGAAAATCCCTTAAAATGGGGGAAATTCCTAACAATGGGGAAATTAATAATTAAATGGGGGCAAAATTCCTTAAAATGGGAGAAAATCCCTTAAAATGGGGGGGAAAAACCCTTAAAATGGGGGGAAAAATCCCTTAAAATGGGGGGAAATTCCTAAAAATGGGGAAAAAAATAATTAAATGGGGGCAAAATTCTTAAAATGGGGGGGAAATCCCTTAAAATGGGGGGAAATTCCT
>NW_009953213.1:17893-18295 GCF_000747805.2 Chaetura pelagica
TTTTTTTCTGGGGGTGCCTGGAAAACCTGCAGCTCATGGATCATCCAGGATGAAATCTGGGAATTTGGGGTCAGGGGGGAGGGGCTGGGAGATCCCAGGTTTTCCCCCCCTCCCCCAAATTTCCAGCAGGTTGCTTCCCAGTTCTCTCAGTCCTCATTTTACTGGGAACCTCCCCCCCCCAACAAGGGGTTACCAGGGATTTGGGAACCACATTCCCAGTACCCACTGATCCCATTCCTGGGAATTCCCTTCCTCCATCCCCACTTCCCTCTCCCTTTCAAACACATTCCCAAGGATTCAACCCTTGGGAATTCCAACCCTGAGGAAACTGCAGATCCAGGATCATCCCCCCAACTCCCACTTTTTGGTGTTTCCCTCCTGGAATTCTCAGAATTCCCTTGG
>NW_009953214.1:0-52717 GCF_000747805.2 Chaetura pelagica
CTGCTTGCAAAAGGTTTGGGGTTTCTAACTGAAGTCTGTGTGGAAAGGATGGTGCTGTGCTTCACTGATATTCCAGCACTCCTGGAAGGCTTTGCTTGTGTGTCACTGGGTCTGTAGGAACACATTGTGCTGTTGTGTGACATTCCTTTGTCAATTCAGGAAGATGCTATTCTTACTTGGAGTAAGTTCGGTTCACTTCTGGAATAGTGTTCACATCTTTAGAATTAAGTTTTCGTTATTCAAGCTTATTTCTGTAATTACTGACATATCTTATTTAAGAGGATGCAGGTTCATAGTCTGTCTTGTAATAAAGCCCAACTAGATAAACTGAGTAATGGAAGCCTGTTGCTTTCAGTGCTTGTTCAGTGGTAGCTCAGCCCTTAGAGTCATCTGGTTTGTGAAGTTCAAAACACGCTGACTATACACTTCCTCCTACAGAGGAGGAACTTGCTCAGGCACTGGAACATGAGGGTAGTAATTCTCAGAACACCATCCTGTTTTGATAACAGACATAACTTGACTTCTGCAGTCTACGTATAATCCAGAAACAGGCACAGTGGACACTTCCCCTCTCTGGGAAGCCTCAGACATGTATTGTGCCTTATATGGTCTTTGCATTTCAAACACTCTGGAATATTAAAGTAGCTTTTCGAGGACTAATTTCTGTGGAGAAAGTTCTGATATTAGTCTTTCTCACAGAGTGGGAGAACCAACTAGATTCATACCTTCTCTACATGCATGCAATGTAGCTATTGCAGAGGAATTCCTTGTTAGAAACTCAGCATTTTCAATACTTTCCTAAAAGTAGTTCTTAAGCTGCTTTCGGATTTTTTTCTCAATCTATTTGAGTTCACTTGTCTTGGAATTTAAAACTGTTATTGGAGAGCTTTCTTTAGAAAGAGAGTCATAAAACAATCTGATAATATGATCTGGGAAGTCTAAGACTGATTTCTGGGTAATCTTGCTTTCTTATATGTACTGGGATTGCTTTTGTGCCGTAGCCTGTTAAATAGGCTTAGAAGATTGTGCTTGTCAACTTTTGGTGGTCCCATTTTCTAACAAAACATCCATTTGTGGACTGTCAGAGCCTGTTACAAAGTTCACACTACAGGAGTGCAAAATACACTGGCTCAGGCAGGGTGACAAATGTACTAATGAATTCTGTTACCATCTGTGTTTGACACTTCTTATTATCTGATCTGCTTTGTGATGAAGTTAATAGTTAAATGCAGATTTCTTCCTGAAGCAGTACAAATTCTTACGTAAATCCTTAAGCATCATGGTCAGGGATTTGTGGATTTTCTTTTTTTAACTGTAACCTTTTTGAACTCTCTATTTCCAGGTCTGTTGGATAATTTTGCTTTCCAAATACTCAGCCAAAAGTCATAACTCAGGCAGCTCTCAACTGAAGTTTGAAGATCTTAACTTCAAATATTGTGAGAAGCAGTCACCAACTTACTGAAATATACTTGTAAGAAATGTGGTGTCTCATACAACAGTTTTTAACTTGCAGCCTCTTAAAAAAAAAGATTGGTCAAATACATGGACAGTAGTGAACTCCATGAACTGTTAATATCAGGAAACTGGTATTACTGTGTATTTCTGGTAATTGCAGTAATGGTGGGTACTGGGTGCATGTGGGGAGAATGGCAGAATGTTGCTGGGCTCACATGTTTCACTCAGCATCACTTAATTTTGGCATGGTCTGGATTGGAATAGTGGCCTGAAGCAGCAGGTAATTTATTATGTAAATAGCCATCCTGTTCAGGCCTCTGGGTGTGTGAAAATTAATCTTGCTGCCCTTGAATGATGAAGCATAATGGTTGCTTCAGAAGACAGAACATATTGTTGTCAGGGTTTAAGGCTGGGCCATCAGTTAAGCAGCTGATGGATGCTCTGTGTTAACCGCTGTCCCTTCCCAGAAAGGTTAACCCCCGTCCCTTCCCAGAAAGGGAATGGAAAGAGAAAAAGGGAGAGAGACTTATGGGTTGGAAGCTAAACTACACAGCTTTAGTGAAACAATAATGATTAAAAGGAAAATGATGGAATATGTACAAATATGTACAAAACCAGTATCACGCTCTCTGACAATAACACTCACGTCACCACTGAGGCTGCAGACAGACCCTGGGAAAGTCCCAGACTGGGCTCCTGGAGTCAGCAGCAGATGGGAGCTGGCTGCAGGAACACAGGGATGGGGATCAAAGGCAGATGAACTGATGAGGTCCTCCCAATACGCCAGCCATGATGAAAAGACCCTTGTGATCTCTCAGCTTTACTCCAAGTATGATGTGTGTGGGACAGAATACTTTGGCCAATTTTGGGTCACCTGTCCAGTTAGCTAATTTCTGCAGGAGGGCTGCAGGTGTGACCCCTTTACTCCCTTTTGTTTCGTGAGCATAAGATGTTTTGCAGAACCAACCACTGGCCTTGGTTCTGCATACCATTCTCCAGCTAGAACTATAAACATCGAGCCTCATTGGTGCTAGAAGCAGACATTGTTTGGAAAACATGCTGTTAGTTTCAGCAAGTGCAGAAGGGACTTAACTGAGAAGTAAAATTACAAAAAAGAAAATTGGTTCTGTCCTGGGTCAAAGCAGAACACTGGCATGTGCTGCTGGAGAGCTGCAAAGCTAGGTGTTAGTGCAACTGACTTGATCAAAAACCAGAGAAATGCAGTTACCGAGAAGGGACTTAATTGAAAACTAAAATTCCAAAAAAGAAAATTGCTTCAAATTGATCCTGGCTCAAACCAGGATAACTGAATAGGTCAAGAAATACTGTGTTGTTGCCTAGTTGTTAATAACTTGGTCTTCTATTGCATCTAATTTTCAGTGATAAATCAATTCCTGCATTTATTTACAGTCAAATTCTTAAATTCTGTCCAGTTTGACAGTATTAGATCTTCTGGTTGTAGCAGTTCACTTGCTATGTCTTCTGAGTAGGAGAGTGACTTCAGGTTGAAGTGTATGTCTTCTAGAACCTGTATGTCAATATAAAATCCTTGTGACAGCTTGTCAGGTTGTTTCTTATGGAGAGTTACATGCAAAGACACGTAGTTTTGTGCATTATCAATCATGGAAGTACACACAAGTTTAATGTAGGTTGCCTGGTCTTAAGCATTGCCTTCACAATTTTATGTTCTGTCATTTTTATATAAACTTGAATGAATTATGTTTCTCCATCTTCTGAAAAGGCTCATGAGCCTCTCTTGGAATTAAGAAACTCAGTTGCTTTGTCCATAAACCAGATTTAATAGCCTTTTGGAGACTTAATTAGCTGGAAAATATCATTAGGACGTAGTTGTTTCCTCCTGTCTCTCTAGTTAGCACCACAGACAGAGTTACTTGTTTGTGGCTATTGATACTTTTTCTTGTTTGATCAGCCTTGTTCTGAGGTTTGCCATACAATCAGTATCTCAAGGCTTCAGAGCATGCTCACTGAGAAAGGTATAATAAAGGGATGACTTCTGTTTAACTTGTTTTTGCTGTCTCATGGTGATACTGCATTACTCTGAAGCTCACAGCAGAAATAAATGTTTTCTGCTTACAAGAGAATACTCTGTTTACTAGGAAGTTTCAGAAGGTCTAATGTCACAACATTGTTGCAGATAGCAGAAAGTGAGGCTTTTGTTATGGCAGCAGATTAAAAATGAAATAGGAAAAATCACTCCTCTTGACCTGCTTGTCTTTATTTTGTACACAGGTGTGAGAATGAGTTATGGCTAGGAAAAGTGTTTATTTCTCAGTTTCTTGCATGACTATCTAAACAAAAACTTCAGAGAAGATTCTTCTTTCTCATCCTCTTATGAATGAGAGGTAGGTGAAAGGGAAGCATGCCCAAAAGAAGAAGAATGGGAAGGCCTTGCATGGTGAAATGACTTAACTTTATACTAGAATATATTAAACTTGGTTATATTCTTTGGTTGCTTTAACTATAGCTACTAGTTAGTTTGCTCAAAGTAGCAATGAAGTAGTGTACTTGTTATTTAGAAGAGATGCTGAAAGTAGCTCCTTAAAAATGCTTTAAGGTATGGTGATACTGGGGTCCAAAGCATAGCTGGACAGAAGGACCTTATGGGGAGCTAGTCTATGAAATAGGAAATGGTTGGACTTGTGTTAGAAGAGCTACCTCTGCAAAGTCCTCCGACTGTTCTGATGGCCGTCTTCTTTTGCATTGAGAGTAGGACTTCGGAAAGGCTAGTCAACAAGGCTAAGCAAACTTCCTTTAGCACCAAGCAGTACTGAGTCCAATATCAGTGCCAAGTGGTTGTCCTCAGAGTAGTTGATGATCACAGTGATAAGCCTCTTAAGTCATACTGTGAAGCAAGTTGGCTTGTAGGGCTGAAGTGATGAAATTGTTGTCTTTATCTTCAAGCTACCCAGCACTTTGTGTTGTAAGCTGTAGTACATGTGGAGGGCACTAACTCTAGCTGTCTGTTTCTGACAAGCTTCGCTGTTGGTTGTCTTCTGGGAATGCAGGGTAGCTGATAGGGCTTATCCTCTTTGAACCCTTCCAGACTCTAAAAACTATCTGAGTTGCTCTTGATGGTGACAAAGACAGGTCAGCATGACTGATGGAAGGGAGTGTTTACTGAGTTCATCTTGGTGTGAAGAGGAGTTGGATAGAAGATACTAATCAGAAATGTCTTTAGTCTTAAGTCTAGTTATAAGAAGTAGAATGGCTAGCAAAAAGCACTGCCTACGTGAACTTACCTCATTAGTGTGCTGAAATGCCCTCCCTCCCTTTGGCTGGAAGGACCCTCTATTCATTACAGTTCCCTACCTTCTGAGTATGCGTCGTAAAATGTAGAAGCAATACCACTTTAAGGGAAGGAGAAGGACTAGTTAGTCATGTAGGCAAATTATATTGGTATACTTAGAGATAAGGTGATTTTGCATTTTTTAGTGTATAAAAGAAATCCTGTGTTACAGGGAAGGTCTGCTAGCTTTGTGGATTTACCACCTAGGCCCTGCTTTCTGCACAGAATGAGAATAAAGCAAGTACCTCGATTCTGTGTGTGGTTTGGTATTGCACACTGGGTAAATGGACTCTGCCTTGGGACAACACTGTGAGGAAGATCATTATTACATTGTTGTCAGCGTATGTTATAAAACTATAGGTGCTTGGATATGTCTTTTGCAACAGTATCCTTAGAAATTAACCTTTATTTTAAGTTCAGAAGCAGATACCAAACAGTATGGATCATTACTAACTAGAATAGTTCTAAATGTACAGTGTTGACTTCAGGAGATTCAAGATGGAATACAGTGATGGAGTTGGATTGACTCTGAAGCCAGTAGAGAGATATCATTGTTCATGTCCAGTGAAAACAAGATGATACCAGTAACAGTATTTAGGCTTTTTCCATGGGAAGTCAGGTACAAAACTGCATTTTTTCTGTGAACAAAGACATCTGATACACAGCTAGCGTTGTTTTTTGATATGAAGGCTGGCAAGCAGATAGTTTTTCTAGACTTGCTGAATTATACAAATACTTAGACTGAGGAGCTGAAATGAGAGAACTATTTGTCTGATTCCAGTTAGCATACTTGTATTGGCATATGTCAGCATGCTGGTACAATGCTATTTCCTCTTCTGCATGCAGTATGCTCAGTCAGCATGCTGACTCTGCATCTTAATCTTAAGTTCTAGGGAGCTCAAAACAGATGGAAAGTTTGTTGTAATACTTCTAATGAATCTGACCTGGGTGCCCTCTGGCAACACTTACTTCTGTGCCAATTAGTGACTTTCTTTTCAGAAGAAAAGCAGTCTGAAGATAAACACATCTGTTTTAACTCAGCTGCAGCCCTCAGCAATGATGTTGTTCCTTTTACCTCAGCAGACTACCAGCCTGAGTACTAAAGACCTTAATTAATGTTTTATTTTGTGTAATGAGAAACCATAATCTTATTATCACAGTTCTTGGAAGAATCTGCAAGATCTATTAGCCTCACCTAGCTGGTTAGTCAGTGCTTCCCAAGGCATCTCTCCCATGAAGCAGCTGATTTCCTTATGGAGAAAAGAACTATGTATATTTAAATGGTAGCCTCTCTTGGTTATTGCAGCAATAAACTGCCTCCAGCTTGAGAGACATGTTCTTTGTGAACATGTTAGTTTCTCTCTGCTCTTCCAAGGCAGGCAGAGTGAGCACCTGGCTTATTCAAGCTGCTAATGTCAGTAAGAGTTATAGACCCCAGCTTAGTTTCAATTCCAGCCTTGTCAAAACAAGGTGGACAGCTGCAGTGTGCCTACATAGTGCAGATGGGCTTAAACTGAAGGAGAGTGAAGTGTAAGCATGTTTTCTTTGTGGGCTTTAGTCTTCATAAACCTATTTAGCTGAAGTGTTAACTGTAGTTGTAACTGCCCAAGTCCATGAAGGTGCAGTGCTCTCTACAACTCTGCTTTGAGGGTGTTTCCAAACAGATGTTAAGTGATGTGCAGGGCAGCTCCACAGAAGTAAACAGATGCTCTTAGCTTTGTGTGCCTCTCAAGCCACTTCCTTTTGGCTCCTGCAACTTACAGAGGAGTAGCAGCCCTACAAAGTATCTATCTACCATCTTGCAGGCATAGGAGTCTAGTTATAAAATGCTATGTTCTCGTAACTGAAAAGCTAGTTTTAACTTGAGTTTCCTCTATTGGAGGCAGTAAAAATGTTCTTGGAGACTAGTATCTTCCAGCTGAACTGCCATATTTGACTTGGTGACTTAACTGTTCTCTACATAACACTGTTGATTATTGCTATTCACAGCTTTTAGATAAGGACTTAATACTTGCCTAGTTCCGTGATAAAGGAGTATGGAGAGCTTCCTTTGTGCTATTAACACTAGTGTGAAACTGGGGCACACATACCCACAAAGAAATAGAGGATACAGCAGCATAATGCTCTTAGTTTTAAATTACTTCTGTTTTATTTATGAGGGTCGTGCAAACCTGATTTTTTGCCTGCTATTAGGTGACTTTGTAAGTCTCTTCTTTCATTGAAGAGTGTATTAACGTGCTGGAGACGCTGAAGTTTAACCATGGTAGCAATATGGGTGAGAGACAAAAGTTGTAACATGATTTGTTGTATCTTTCAGCAGATATTATGTATCACTGTTCAGAGAGCTGCCTTGCTGAGATGTAGCAGTTTTAAAAAAATCTTTGTGTGTTTTATCTAGTCTGTAGATTTAAATTCTTTCATAAACACAAATTTTAATATTTTTATTTTTCTCATAACTGACATGTTCCCTGTAGCTGTGTTTGGAAAATAATAAATTTTAGGGTTCTGTGGCAAAGAATCCTGGCTGATCCTGTTGCTGAGGCTCTCCTGCCAGTGTCACTTCAGAGGGAGTAGCACTGCAGCTAAAGTAAAGAGGTATCAAACATATCTTCACAGAAGGTAATAGAAAGGAGACTTTGCTAGGAATGTTAGCTGTAGCTTTTGAGCTAATCAGAAATCAGGAAGCAGCCAAGCTAGGATAAGAATTATAAAGTGTTTGCTGCAGGGTTAATTTTCCAAGTAGATGCTAAAACAGTGAGAGTCATGCTTCTTAACTTCTGAACAGTTGTCTAGTAGTCAGCTTGTAAGACAGGGAGGAGAAGGTGGGAGTGACTTCAGAACACTGCTTCTCAGCAGTATCAGCTCTGCTGTCTGTGTAGCCTGAAGCACCATCTCATGATGAAGGAATGACCTTGTCTTACTGGTTCTGCAGAATAATGGCTCGCTTGGTGTCTTGTGCCTCTCAGGGAAAGTGTAGAGATAAGAAAGTTACCCTGCAGAGTATCAAGTAACACTAGCTTCCATAACTCCCATAGTAGATACTGCAGTGAAGCTTTCCATACAAGTTACTGAAATCAGTAAATCTGGCTGTTCTGTCTTCTTTCAAATGACTAAACTACAGTCACTTCTTTACAGGTGCTGTTGACGGAGTGGTTAATGGAGATGCATATGAGGTAAGGTAGAAGTATTCTGTACTTAGAATGTGGTATTTTACTCTGAGAACTTTAATCTAGACTAATACTTCTCATTTCTTGCCTCTAATGTTCTTCTGTCTCATCTCTGAAGAGGGACTTCTTTTCTGATAGCTCATCTTATAAAAAGCTGTTAATGCTCTTTATGTGCCCCTCCTCTGAACTTACAGGCAACTTAAAGCATCAGTTCCTTTTGAATACGGGGCTTAATAGGATGTGACTGCTGTAAGCAGAGTGACAGACTCTATGGTATGACTTAACATTGACTTGCCACTGGCTAATAAACTGAAAGCATGCTCTGACTACCTAGTTTAAATCTAGTTACTGCTAGTTTAAAGCAGAGTTTTCTAAACTGTTTGTTTTTTATGGATAATTAATGTGGCCTGGTTGTCTAATCAAGATGTGTCTTACAAGGAACTGACTGAAAAGACATTATATACTTCTTAGTGACATAAAGCACGTTAGTCAGCCATGGTGATGACAAAAGGGGGAGGCAGTTGTTTTTTCAAGCATCAGAGAGGTATGAGGCATGCTAAAGCAATCACTGTGTTGTATCTGAACTTCACAGCAGTCTGGCTAAGGCATTGTCATTGCCTGGTATCAGAGTGGGCTGGATAGCCCTGATTAAATGAATGCTTGGGAAGTGGGCAGCATAAGAGCTGTGGAGGACCACAGCTTTAATTGAACACTGAGCTTTGTGAAGACAGAAGCAGATTGCACTCCTACTAACATTTTTATATCCTCACCATTGCTATCAGATTGATGGGAAAATTGTATCTTACAGGCCCTTTGTGCTTCCTTATACAACAGAAAGTAAAAGAAATACCTTGATTTTGTGTTTCCAATTCTAAGTGACCGGCTGCTCTGGTTGGTGGAGCTTCCTCTTAAAGAGGAAGAACAGACCGAATGGGCTACATGTAACTTGTTTTAGCTACTTGTAACTAGTTTGGGTCTGCAACCAGCCAGTTTATTTTGTTTTGGATTGAATGTGAAGCTAATTCCAGCCTAGCTCCTTCTTTTTGCATTATTCCTTTGTGGAGGGCTTCAGGAGGTCCAAAGAAGGGCAAGATGCAAACAGTTTGCATTGTTTTGATGGTTAAATATTGAAATGCCTCTTGTGTTCCAAGCTGTGTACAGCAATCCAAATTCTGTAGGTTAAAGAATTTTAGAATTCTTTAAAGAACATTGGCTTTTAATATCAGTTCAGTTTGCAAATATCCCTGAGGTAATTGTTACAGAGGACACTTTAAAGTCTTATGTACAAAACTGTAAAGAAAATAAATTACTTTCATGGCAAATACTTAAGGTGAAATGAACTAGGCCTACAGCTGCATAGGGAGGTGCTAGGTATTGTCTACTGCTTTCTTCAGGCGTAAATCTCTCGCACACTTTGACTTGCCAGTCAACTTGAATTTGTGTTTGATCCCACCTTGCTAGAGGCAGTCCTGTATTAATTTGCTTCAGTCCTTCTGTAATTTATTGCAAGAAGTTCTTCATGTTAATTGTGATGAAATGCAGTGTAACATCAGATGAATGTGTTATGTGCTTTCTTCATATAGAGTTAAATTTTATCTAGCTTGCAGGCAGTTATCTGAAATACTCAGCTGTCATATATAAATGCTGTTATTGTTCCTTCCTTGAAGGAGAGTAATGGTCCAACAGACTCATATGCTGCCATATCCCAAGCTGATCAACTGCAGTCAGAACCAGAAAGTATTCGTAAGTGGAGAGAAGAGCAAAAGGAGCGCCTGGAGCAACTTGGTAAGGTGGTTGTTTGTTGCAGTAGTGCTCCTGCTTGTGAGTAACTTAGTGGCAGCATTTTAAACAGCAGAATTCTCAACCGTGGCTTTTGGCTTTTGGGAGTCTAATATGCTTCTTGAGTTTGAGCAGTGAGTCTAGATGAGTCTTCCAGTAAGCAGACTCAATACTGGTGTAGGAGTCAGCAAGCAAGTGGCTCCCTGAACCTCAGGAGTATTCATGTGGCCTGCCCTTTACTTACAAACAAGCTGACAGAAAATGAGCAGCTTTTATTAGCAGAAGAGAGTGAATAAATACCAATCAGTACTTTTTTCAAAGGATAAATGTTGCTCATTTTGTAATTGCTGAGACTGTTGTCATATGGATCTTACCTAATAGCTTACTAGTGGGCTAGTAACTAAACTAACTACAGCTAGGAGAAGCTGTCCACAGGTAAGTGTCATTGCATTTAAGAGGCTACAAACTGGTATGCTTTCTACTTGGGTTAGGGAGGAGGCTTTTGCTTAGGGAAGAGCCTTCAGTACAGTGTAATTCTGGATAGAGCTCCTCTTCTGAGCTGTAGGCTGAGTGTAAAAGCATGCCAAGTGCCAGAATCTCTCACGTTGGAGAGACTTCACTGAGCTTTGTCTTAGCACTAGCATAGCATGGTGACTGTTCCTGGTTTTGAACAGTTTGCAGGCCAGCAGGCTTACTTAACCTGAGTAAGTCTACAAATGCCTATCCTAAACTGAAGTGGACTGTCCTGGTTCTGCAGCACAGGCATTCTGTTTAACTAATTATCTGAATGTTCATGGTACTTAGAGTTCTTATGACCTAGATAAGGAGTTCTACCCTTATCGTAGATGAAGCAACTGTCTGCACTAGATTGCTCTCTGAGCCATCACCTGAAATGTTAGCAAGGTGCAGCTGGAACAAATGTGACTAACAAATCAGTTCTTAAATCTTCAGATGCAAACTCGCGAAAACAGGAAGCAGAATGGAAAGAGAAAGCAATAAAGGAGTTGGAGGAGTGGTATGCAAGGCAAGATGAGAAGCTCCAGAAAACAAAAGTGAGCAACAGGTAAGGTTTCTGCAGCCATCTGGAGAGTTGTGGATATGAAGGTAATGAGAGAGAGAGAGGATAAAATACTTCTAGTGTGTTTTAAGGCAGTGATCCTTCAGGTCATTAAAATAGCCTCTCCTACTAAGAAATGTGTCACAAGTGGTACACTGTCTCCTGAAGTTTTCTTAGAATCTAGATGAAGTGTCCAACAATGGCAACAGGAATTCATTAATATAATGAACCAGAATTACTGAATATTTCTTAAGACATGAAGTTTGAATGTTGCTAGGAGGAGCCTTAGTGTCCTCACATGCTCCTTAGTCTCCTTGTTTGCATGCTACTAGGTGAACAGGTCTTCAGTGACTGTAATTACCAACCTTGAGACTAGCAATTTTACTTGTTACCTTTAGAACACATGGAAGTGGCCTTCTAGTTAGTCTTTCCTACAAGTTATTTCATTAGATATCTTAAAACCTTCGGCTGCTCAATTTGGAAGCATTTCAGAAATACCCTGACTCAGTTCTGCTATTAAAGAATTAAATGCTGTGTCTGTATTGGGTTTTGTCTAATTATGGGCCCTGAGGCAGAAACCGATGACTTGGCTTCTTGCCTAATAAGCTCTTGTACTTTCTTAGATGTTCCCTGTGGAATTTTGCCTTCAAGCTACATAAAGTAAGATAGTACTGACTTAATACAGCTTAGATTTCTACTTCTGACCTAGGGCTGGCAGTGTCATTCTGTCCAGGTAATAATCAGGGCTAGTACTTTGGGAACCCACAGACTTCAAGATGAACTGTTGTTTTTTTTTGAAACACCATTTTTCTTCTCAAAATGCCCAGCAGATTTGTCTTAAGCAAAGTCCTAGGCATACTCTCCTTCTTACTAAAGGAGGAAAGGAGGCCCACACTTCCTACAAAATTATGGATTTGACGCTTCCATTCACTGAGATACAGTCTTCTGGTTGCGCCCAGACATGGAAATAGGAGTGGCACACTACTAATTGGTGACCAGAGATGGTGATACACCCATAGCTTCATTGTGGCGAGTGCAGTGTACGCATTCTGGAGAAGGGTCCCTTTAACAAATGTTGCACAGAAGGTGTTTGTCATTCTCATCAGCCTGGTGACATCTCTCTCCTGCTGGTAGTATCTGTTCACTGGTACTAGCCTAATGCTAACACCAGGACTCCAGTCCTGAACTAGCTGGTCCCAGCTTCTAGGATCTAGCAGAGCTTTTGTGTCACCCCTGTAAGTCAGTGGTCTAATTGATACATGCCATGTGGTAGCTGCTTTCCTGTTACAGTAAGTCGAGGTAATACAAGGTTAATGTGCTTGTTAGAACTGCCTTCAGCTCTGTTTCTTACTTCTCATCCTTATCTCTTTTCTCCTGCCTGCTTGCCTGCCTGCCTGTTGGACTACTTGCTACCTAGGGTGGCAGATGAAGCTTTCTACAAACAACCCTTCGCTGACGTGATTGGTTATGTGTATGTTGCTTAACTACTAATTCTGTTTGCTAGTCAACTAGGTAATGAGGAGGATCAGAAATAGTGCTGAATGTCTGAAGGTGACTTCTGAATGTTTCAGGGCAGTATAAGCTAAGATACGTAAGTCGCCTTTACTTTTTGGACTGACTCTGATCTGCAGTATAAAGTGCAGTTTTCCTGTAAGAATCCCATACACTGCACAACATCCAGTACTTTCAGATCAAGTCATGTAGTATGCATACTACTGGACTTTTGGTAATGACTTCAGTAGTGGTTTGATGTTGGAGTTTACAGTTGTCTCCAGGGCAGTGAACACTGCTTAGCAAGATGCTTTGCTGGGTGTGTGGGATAGTGTCTGCAGTCTCGTATGAGTGCTGTGTTTAGCCCTAGTCACTTCCACAGGGAAGCATGATGTTTAAGTCTGCAGAAGGCATTGAGCTCCTGACCTGTGCTCATTTACCTATGTAATTGGAAAAATATTCAAGCAGTGCTTGCAGGTAAAGCTCTGCAAGCAAAGGAAAGGAGAGGATTCACCTGTCATAAATCAGGGTAGAAGAGGTGTGTGCATATAGAATTAGGATGCTAATAGAGAACAGATGAAAAGTACAAGAAGTTGATAATGGAAAATCAGCATTAGCTGCTGGGACAAAATTTAGGCTCAGCTTTGTGTAGTAATTTTTCCAGCCTGTGGATCAGTGAGGATACAGCCATGAGTTTCAAGCCTCCAGGAGTATGCTAGTCTCTGTGGGACTGGAGGATTGCAATGTTTATTGACTTGTTCATGTGTTTTAATTTCTTCCCTTAATTTGTAGAGTTGAATTGAAAGATGGCCATGTCACAGATTCTAAGGTGACACCTCTAGAAGGTGTATTGGTGAGCCATGGTTTGGCTCTATTACTATTGAAGGTCCAGTGTGGAATTTGTTACCTATAACTGTAGGTGGATGTAAATCAAGACTTGTGAAATGCTGGATTTACAGGTGGTGTGTGACTTTTCTGAAGTCTTCTGGAGTTGATTTTAATGCGTTTTTCCAATAGAACCCTTATTTTCATACATCCAGTGCAAATGTGCAGTATAAGAGCTGCAGAGTGAAACTGGCAGCCTGTTTCTTGAATGTAGACTAAGCTACTAGTGCATGTTCAGCCAGCTGATCATCTGCATTAAACTCATTCTCATTTTCTATATCTGACTTAAACTTTCTCTCCTTGTTTCTTCTCTTCACCTTTAAGCACAAACATAAATCATCCTTGCTACAGCCTAGAACAGTTAAGTAAAAAAATCTTCACTGCCCCTTAAAAGTGTCATGTCACATAAAGTAGAAGTGTTGTAGTGACCCTTGTCTTCAGTGGTGTCTGTAACCTTTCCATCCCTGTGAACAGTGCTGAACCCCCATGGGAGACTCATCTTCACTGCTTTTTCTGTACTGCTTGTTGGAGTAGATGGATTTGGTTTGATCTCTTGATGCTTACTGCTCTTGCACTCAGGCAGCTACCAGGGCCCCACAGTTCACATAAACTAGATGCTGGAATGTTATCCATGCATTGAAGCAATGGTGTTGGCAGCATAGCATTGCCAAAAGAATACAGCTGTGAAGCCACTGGCACTAACCTGTGCATAATGTAAAAAGCCTCCTGAAAGTCTCTTTAGGGTGAGAGCAGGGGAAATGTATTTATCCTGTGACCTAACCTCAGAAAAGTAATCTCCTCTGCTAAGTTGTGATTTAGTCTATAGCACCCACAAGCACGGGATTCGTGACATAAATTCCTTTTGAATCATGCTGCTTTACTACAGCATTGGGAATCATCAGCAGATAGTTTTATGGTGGCCTGTAAGCCTTGGGGCTGATTTAAATGCTCACATTGAGTCTGTTCTAAGACATGCTTGCAGGGAGCTGTAAATTTCCAGTTGGCAAGTGTCCAATATAAGCCATCAAGTGGCAGAGGCATAACTAGTTCCAACTTGGGCAGTTCTCCATAAATAAAATACCTACATAGGAGTACCTTCCTGACAGTTTGTGTGGTGGCTCCTTAGACAAATACTCAACAAGTATTTTTAAAACCAAACACCTGTATTCCAACATTTTACACAGCAATCCTCTGCACTGCTTGTGCATAGCATACTACTGCAACCAACTTTCATCTCCAGGGTTGGGGCAGTGGGAGCTTAAGAAGCCATGATGTTCACAAGCAGCTGTCAGGTCACATGAAACATGCTGCAAGAAACTGCATCTTGTAAGAGAGAAAGGTGTGCCTTAAATGCTGGGGCATTAACACAAGGTGCATTGCATTGCTTTTAGGGCAGCTGAAGAAGCCTTTGTGAATGATGCAGAAGACATTTTTCCGGGCACTGAATGGGAACGTGTGGCTCAACTCTGTGACTTTAATCCCAAGTCTAGTAAGCAGGCAAAAGACGTGTCCCGCATGCGTTCAGTCCTCATCTCACTCAAGCAGGCTCCGCTGGTTCGCTGAAGGAAAGCATAATGGAAACACTACAAATGCAATATCTTAACCTTACTCAGAGAAGCTATGTTTGCAGTAATTGGATTAATTGTTTCAATGTGGGGATCTTTTTGTTTTTTTGGACCAAACTCATGATGTATCTAGAGCTGATCATTGTTTGATTGCATGTTCCTCCTCATGTTTTCTTCCTGTGTCTGAAATGGGAGAACCTCCAAAACTGTAGTCTGTGCGATTGTGCACCGAGATGCCATTTCCTGTATTACTGATATTAAAGATCTGTTAAACAGCAAAATGTGTTGACTTTGGATGAAGAAGCTCTTCTGCTCCCTTTTGACGTGGGATGTTTGAATTGAGTGTTGAGCAAATGTTTCTCTTAATTGCCAGTGATTTCATGTTGCTGGTGACTGACCAGCCAGCAATGCTCCTGAGTCTCTGAGAGGCTGTCCTGCATGTCTCTTTAAGCTTTCTTAAAGCTCTTGAGAGCTTTAGTTTCAAAAATTGTCTCCCTATCCAATTTATCACACAAGATAAAAGCGCTATGAAACTGGAGCAGCTTGTTAAGGAGCTTATCTCACTTCTAGTAAAACTGAGGACACTGGCTTCTGTGGGTAAGCAGTTCTGTGCAGTTTCCTGCTGTCACTCCAGCTGCAGATCTTAGGCTAGAAGTGCAGAACAGGGCACTGTACAGTTAAAGCCTTTGCTGTTCTACTGCATGTTCCACTCTGCCTTGCATTCAATGTTGGCTTCATACACCGAGTCCTGTTGTGCGGAGGCTGTCTGCATGTTTTTGAACTGTGTCCTTGTCCATACTGAATCTTGCAGACACTTTCTCCCACCAGGGTAGTGGAGTGGAGATTTGGAGAGCAAGAGAAAGGAAGACTTGCTCTTACTGCTGCTCATCTACTGGCTTGGAGCTCTGTCTGGTGATTGAATTGTAAACAAACCCAGAAAAATCTGTTTTGCTGCTTCCTTGGCTCTCTAATCTTACCCACCATGCACAGGGGCTGTACACCAGCCTTTCTATGGTAAGACTTACCTTAGCTGTCTGTCTTGTAAAAATAGTCTCACACTCTACCATTTTTATCACAGAGACAGTAGCTTAACTGCTGTGTAGAAGAATTGCTTTAATACCTTTTGTGTCTGGATGTTAGTCCAGGCAGTTTGAAGAGCACTGCAGATGCAGATTAGAATTTACTAAGATTCAGGGAGTTGCTGTACAGCAGCAGTCTTATTAGCATTTGTGTCTGTTTGGTGGATAAAATACTGAGTAAGTGATTGCTTGTTGGGCTTCAGTAGTTAAGCTGAACGTTAATGTTGTCTGTAGTGACTGCAGCCATTTTCATTTTTGCGAGTGTATTTACAAGCTACTGATGAGTGGTGATGAGAATGAAAATATATTATGGGTCTGGAAGCTTAATTCTGTTGAAGATTCAAGCAGGAACAGTATTTTCTGAACTGCACAGGGATAACAGGTAAGTTTGGTAGGGCTGAAGCACAGAGCAAGTCCGTGGAACACTGATAGTGCTAGCCTTGCCCAGTTACTGACTGAAAACTTCCTTTCTTCCACTGAACCCTCTACAAAAAAAGGTAATTTAGTAAAGAAAACTCCACTGCATTAAATAATGTTTAAAATATTAATATGTACTGTAATTCGACAGATCAGCAGATGAGAGGGGTTCCTGTGCACTTAAGTTATGGAATTCATTAATCATCACATTGTTCTGTCTCACAGAACTTTTTACCTGTGCTAAGGAAATGGATTTGAGCTAGAAAATGGGAGAAGACTCTCTGATGGAAGGACAAAGCAATGTTGAAGTGATGTGAAGGGGGAAGGGGAGAAAACCAGGTCTGTTAGGGACAAGCACAAGAGGAACACACCATGGCCCAAAGTCAGGTCGTCTAAGGAGGATTTAGTCCCACCGGTGTGCTCTGTTCATTTCCTGAAATGCTTGTATGCTAATGCACGCAGCATGGGGAACAAGCAGGAAGAGTTAGAGGTCTGTGTGCAGGCTAAGGTTTATGATCTAGTAGCAATAACAGAGACATGGTGGGACAGCTCACATGACTGGAATGTGGCCATGGATGGATATGTGCTTTTTAGGAAAGATAGGGCAGGGAAGCGAGGTGGTGGAGTTGCTCTTTATGTGAGAGAGCAACTAGAATGTATTGAGTTTCGTGCAGGGGCTGATGAGGGGCAAGTTGAAAGTCTGTGGGTAAGAATTAAGGGGCAAGCAGGTGCGGGTGACACAGTTGTGGGGGTCTACTACAGACCTCCTGATCAAGGTGAGGAGGTTGATGAGGCTTTCTACAGGCAACTGAAAGCAGCCTCACAACTACAGTCCCTGGTCCTCATGGGAGATTTCAACTACCCTGATATCTGCTGGAAGACTCACACAGCCAGCCTTTCACAGTCTAGGAGGTTCCTCCAGTGCATTGATGATAACTTCTTAATGCAAATGGTGGACAAGCCGACTAGAAGAGGAGCGCTGCTGGATCTTGTACTAACCAGCAAGGAGGGCCTTGTTGAAGCAGTGGTGGTCAATGGCAGCCTTGGCTGCAGTGATCATGAGATGGTGGAGTTCAGGATCCTGTGTGGAAGGAACAAAATACCCAGCAGGACCAGAACCCTGGACTTCCACAGGGCAAACTTTGGTCTCCTCAATCATCTATTAAGGGAAATCCCATGGGACAGGGTGCTAGAAGATAAAGGAGCTCAAGATAGCTGGTCAACATTCAAGGACCACTTCTTGCAAGCACAGGATCAGAGCGTCCCAATGGTTAGGAAATCTAGTAAGGGTGCTAGGAGACCTGCATGGTTAAAGAAGGAACTACTGGGCAAACTTAAGTGGAAAAGGAAAATCTACAGATCATGGAAGGAGGGGCTGGTCACGTGGGAGGAATATAGGACTGTTGTCAGAGGATGTAGGGAGGCAATTAGGAAAGCTAAGGCCTCCTTGGAACTTAACCTTGCAAGTCAGGTTAAGGATAATAGAAAGGGCTTTTTCAAATACATAGCTAGCAAAACTAGCAATAGAGGCAATATTGGCCCATTGAGGAATGAGGTGGGAGCCCTGGTGACAGAGGATATAAAGAAGGCAGAGGTGCTGAATGCCTTCTTTGCCTCTGTCTTCACTCCTGCAGGGTCTCCCTATGAGCCCCAGATTCATATAGCCCCAGAAGAAGTCAAGATAGAGGAAGAGTTTGACATGGTAGATGAGGATTGGGTTAGGGATCAGTTGAGTAATCTGGACATCCATAAATCAATGGGTCCAGATGGAATGCACCCAAGGGTGCTGAGGGAGCTGGCGGAGGTCATTGCTAGGCCACTCTCCATCATCTTCAGTAAGTCATGGGCAACAGGTGAGGTGCCTGAGGACTGGAGGATAGCAAATGTCACTCCAGTCTACAAGAAGGGCAAGAAGGAGGACCCGGGTAACTATAGACCGGTCAGCCTCACCTCCATCCCTGGAAAGGTGATGGAACAACTTGTTCTTGGCACTATCTCCAGGCACATCAAGGACATGGGGGTCATCAAGAGCAGTCAACATGGTTTTATCAAGGGTAAATCATGTTTGACTAACCTCATAGCCTTCTATGAGGAAATTACTAGGTGGATAGATGATGGTAGAGCGGTAGATGTGGTTTATCTTGATTTCAGTAAAGCATTTGACACCGTCTCCCACAGCATCCTTGTAGAAAAGTTGATCAGGTATGGGTTTGGTGATCAGGAAGTGAGGTGGATTAGGAACTGGTTGAAAGGAAGGAGTCAGAGAGTTGTAGTCAATGGGGCAGAATCTGGTTGGAGGTGTGTGACTAGTGGAGTCCCACAGGGGTCGGTACTGGGACCGGTGTTGTTCAACATCTTCATCAACGACCTGGATGAGGGTATAGAATGTACCCTCAGCAAGTTTGCTGATGACACTAAGCTGGGAGGAGTGGCTGACACACCAGAAGGCTGTGCTGCCATTCAGAGAGACTTAGATAGGTTGGAGAGTTGGGCGGGGAGAAACATGATGAAATTCAACAAGGGGAAGTGCAGAGTTTTACATTTGGGGAAGAACAACACCATGTCCCAGTACAGGTTGGGGGCTGAACTGCTGGAGAGTAGTGTAGGTGAAAGAGACCTGGGGGTCCTGGTAGACAGGAGGATGACCATGAGCCAGCAATGTGCCCTTGTGGCCAAGAAGGCCAATGGCATCCTGGGGTGCATTAGAAAGGGTGTGGTTAGTAGGTCAAGAGAGGTTCTCCTCCCCCTCTATTCTGCATTGGTGAGGCCACATCTGGAATATTGTGTCCAGTTCTGGGCCCCTCAGTTCAAAAAGGACAGGGAACTGCTTGAAAGAGTCCAGCGCAGAGCTACGAAGATGATTAGGGGAGTGGAACATCTCCCTTATGAGGAAAGGCTGAGGGAGCTGGGTCTCTTTAGCTTGGAGAAAAGGAGACTGAGGGGTGACCTCATCAATGTTTACAAATATGTAAGGGGTGAGTGTCAGGGGGACGGAGTTAGGCTTTTCTCAGTGAGGACCAGTGATAGGACAAGGGGTAATGGGTGTAAATTGGAGCATAGGAGGTTCAAGGTGAACATCCGAAAAAAATTTTTTACTGTAAGAGTGACAGAGCCCTGGAACAGACTGCCCAGGGAGGTTGTGGAGTCTCCCTCACTGGAGACATTCAGAACCCACCTGGATGAGTTCCTGTGTGATGTACTCTAGGTGACCCTGCTCTGGCAGGGGGGTTGGACTAGATGATCTCTCGAGGTCCCTTCCAGCCCCTAAGATTCTATGATTCTATGATTCTATGAAGTTAAAGCAGTGTTTTTATAAGCTGGGTTTGTAGGGGCTAACAATGTCTGCAGCTTTTTGTGTGTACACAATCTAGCTGTGGCACTTAAGTGGCTCTGTGTGTTTTCGTTACCTCCTGTAGCTCTTGGGTTGAGATTCTGTAGATTCTGTCTTTATTTTATATTTAGGCATGCTATCTCATTGTCTCCTCCCTACCTCCTGTAGCAGTACTGTCACAGAATCCCAGAAAGGCTGAGTTTGGAAGGGACCTCGAGGTCATGTGGTCCGATCCCCTTCTCAAGCAGGGCCACTTAAGAGCTGCCCATGATCAATTCCAGACAGCTTTTGAAGATTTCCAAGGAGGGAGACTCCACAATCTCTTTAGGCAACCTGTGCTAATGTTTGGTCATCCTCACAGTGGAAAAAGTTTTTCCCTGACATGCAGGAGAAAAACTTGACACTTCCTATCCTTCAAACAGAACCCCAAGTGCCTATGCACAAAAGCATTTGGGAGAGAAGCTGCAGACTCCTGCTGATGCAGATGATAATTGTGATAGAGAAATTGCTTTGTTTAGCTTGTCATTGGATGGCAGCCAGAATCCAGCCAGTCTGAAAAGTTAATGAGCATTTGTAGAGCGGAGGCACGAAGAGACAGTCATTAGAAAGCAGAGAGCCTGAAAACAGTAGCAGTGCAGCTTCATCCTCTTAGCCTGAGAAACATGGGCAACAGTTCAGGTGGCCATAAACTAACATGCTGTAGCTTCTCTTGTTTCTCACTGATGCTTATTTTCTGAACAGCTGGTAAAGAGGGAAATTTATAGTTTACTGTATTTTATTTTAGAAGGGACAAGGTGGGTGTCATTACTGCCAAAAAGGGGATTCCTTCAGTAGTACGTGTCATGGAGAGGGTTATTCCTCGGAAGGGTGGTGCTGCAGCAGCACACTGTGGCACTGGGTGGTGGTGTGTCTGGGGCTGCAGCAGGTCTGCAGGATCCTCAGATGTTAGGTTACTGATAACTGACAACTTTGTTGTCTGACTTTGCTTGGTGTGTTCCCAAGAAAGGAAGGGCTATTCAACACTGTTCAATAGAGGAGGGTTTCCTCGGTCTTGCATCAGTGATGTAACTGTCATTGACACTTATGGTTAGTGTTGCAATGCCTTTGGCTACAGGTACATGCACACAATCTTTCTCTGTGGCTGTTTACTGGTCACAGCTGGTTACTATGTGCAAAAATTCTACCTGGTTGAAGGCATGCGGTATGGATGAAGTATAATCTTACTAGCTTTTATAGAAGTGCTGTGTCCATACTTACAACAGGCATGTGAAATTAAAAAGTTAAGGCATGTGAAGTTAAAAATAAAGGAATCTTGGGGGGAAAAAAATCAGGATATTTCTTCAAAATACAGTCATAATTCACTTTCCATTTAATTAAGCACAAGTTTGGCAATGTATTTGCATTTTAAATATTTATGTAATGTGCTTCATGCAAAAAAAACCCAACAGGCTGGAAGACCTAGTATTCACAACACCTGCAGAAACACCTCCTGCAATTATGACAGCAGCAGAAAGAACTGGCTCTATCACTTCTCATTGCCTTGCTCAATTTGAAAGAGCAGTCATCCTTTTCTGATTTTATACCAAAATGCCATGCACAAGTAGTGGGTGGTTTGAGCACCACAGCAAAGTGTAAGGTTTGATCTTGCTTTGTGTGAACTTGCCACCCACAAGTACTACTTAACTTAAACCTGGCTTAAGAAAAATTTGTTTTCTTCAGAATCTCAAGAGAATTTTTAATTACTAAAACACATTATGATGTGCCCACAGTGCAAAGCATCTGCTTTTAAATTAAACAGGGCTTGATGCCAGACTATAAATTTGTACTAAATGGCCTTAGCACCTACATTTCAGCTGCCAAAGCACAAGTTCTAAAGTGCTTTTGAAGAAACCATTTTCTAAAAACAATTATCTGCAATGGTCCAAGGGGTGCATAGTCCAAGTGTTTTACCCTTGCTAATGCCATTAAGCTCTCCACACCAGTTGAATGGGATGCCGTGATCAGATTTTGCTGGTGCAGATTCATATTATCAACTTGTCTGCACCTGACTGTGATGTATCTTCTGTGATACAAACTTGAGAGTGCCTCCATTGATAATATGGCAATTGATGCACATACACGGACAAAGGACAGTGCTTCAACACCACCAGAAGGCTGAGGCGTTTGTTAATTTTGAGTGTCTAGATGGCAGATGAAAGAATCAAAATTCAGTGTTTACTGAATAACTAAACTTGTTGCTCAGGAGACCAAAAAGAAATTCCATACCTTGATGCTGTACTGATTGCCACTAAAAAAGCACCAGCAATCATCTGTAAAAAGCTATAACTCAGCTGGTCTCTCATGGTCCCTCCCAGGTCCTGCCTGGGGGGACAGTTTCTATGCTTAGGCAGAGCTGTAATGGGCAAAGGAGTTTGTTATTTTTACCCACCAGATGCAAGGATGAGGAGCAATATGGTACAGGGACAGATAAAGGACATACATTGGTTATGTGAATTATATGCTACAGCATTAAGAATTCCAGTTTTAAGTCACTTTCCAACCTTTTGGCACTCTGCAGTTTAAGTACCACTTCTTTGCCTCTGAAATGCTAACAACTGCTGTGGAAAGGACATTCAGCTGTTGTCTTGTTCTTGCAGTCTCCTTCTTCCTTCCTAGTAATGGATATAAAGGCTGCTTTGCCCCCACTGGAACCCATGATTTTCATAGTATGGGTTGCTCTAAAGGACATAGGGCCAGTGTCAAGTATCCAAATGGCACAGTACTACCGATGTGTAAACATCTGGTATTTGTTCCCTTTGGGACTGGATACAGCTGGGAAATAAGTGTCCAGAAAGTCTCTGGCCCACAATGAAGTGCCTGAAGCATGAGGGAAGTTTCTGAACAGGGTGGGAAGGAGAAACAAACAAGTAAAATCACTACTATGCTTTAAATATTATTTTTAAATTATTTATTTTATAAACCCACAAACTTTTCAGGGAAAACTGCAAAGACTTCTGTACCACTTCCACATACACAGCAGCTTCTTGTCCAGATGACAGAAAAAAACATTTTCAAAAGCATTTGAAGAACCACTTTTGTAACAGGACTAGACATTAAAGACATTCAGAGTAAACTTTTCAAGTGTTTTTCAGTCTTTCATGGTTCCTCTATCCCCACACCCTCCCTTGACCTGCTAGGGAAAATCATACCTGTAGTCTGAGATACCAGAAATATCCTAACTTCGGGAGGTTTGTAAAGCAAAAGCCTGGTCCCACTTTTAGTCAGGCATTCCTTGTGATGCTAGAGGATGGAAAGATCAAATGACAAGGAGCTTCTCTATTAGAGCCTCAGTACTATTACTCCTGACCTGAGCTACTATCACCATAGATCAAAGCCAGTTTCTCCTTGACCTGCTCTTAGAGCTACTGCTCTGGTATTTAAGTGACTGGGAATCACCGAGTAAACCAAGGCACACAGGAAAAGGAACTAAGAACCCATGTGACATAAAGCCTGCTACAACTTTGGAAATGGCTAAGATCCAGCATTTGCAGATTTTGAGAAAAACTGTGGTATAGAGGCTGTGCAGTTATCCCAGGAGACATCAAAATGATCTGGTGGTGTTTTAAAGTCTCCTATGAAGATGTGAGTTGTCAGTAACCATTCCTTGCTAAAGACAGGATGAAGTGAAGGCAACTCGTGTAGATTATATCCCAGCATTAGCCAGTAGAGTGGCTCACTATATCAGGTCTTCAGCCCAAGATGATTGTATATCAGACAGCAGTGATTGCAGAAGGTTGTTTTCATTTTAGTTGGATAAGTTCAAGTGTGAAAATAGCCCCTTTTATTCTTCTTTACTGGTACATTACTGGCCTTCTGAGAATACCATCAGTGATGGCCGAGCTAGGTGTTAAAATAGACCATTAAATGCAGGACAGAGGATGGTTTTGTGACTGTTCCACCACAGGTCTCTTCTTTCTGGGATAGCAGATCAGTTAGATGGGTCTGTTTTTCAGTTTCTCCTTGCATCAAATTATTGTCTTTGCTACAGTATCTCCAAAGTGTCCTAAAAAGCAGCTGGGTGATATGCATATATAACCAAGTTATATATCAAGGACTAGGTTTACCTAGGAAAGCCTCCACTGGTATTTGACATTCATTGCTTCCAGGTGCCTGAATGTCTGGAAGTTGAGGATGAGGCTCAGATTTGACTTTCCATCCTGTGAACTGAGGGTAAATGCAAGACAAGAAGAGTGTACCTGCAGCAACCAGAATTGCTGAGGAGATGCACTATGTCACCCTGCAGTGGGCAGGTTTCTTGATAGAGTCTTGAGGCTCAGAGATGCCACAGAGCTGAATTTCAGCTAACCAGCTACCAAAAAATAAGCAGTTCCCTCTCTGCTAATTTGGCAGACAAAATAGTAGATTAAGTCCCTTAAGAAAACCCCAAACAATAAAATTAAAATAATTTATTGTTGGCCATAGCCAGAAGACAGAGATGCTAAATGCTACACTTGTCAGTTTGCTTGGAGAGCTCTGCAGGCTGTAAGCTCATTTTCCTTCATATGCAAAGTTTCTAAAATGAGGTTCTGCCAACTAAAGATGATGTAATAAATAACTGCCTCCACCAAGTCCTTCATGAACCACAATTTTAAGATGCAGCCTTTTTGACTGTAGAGGCAACTTCTCTTGTTTCCACCCACTGAAATGACTACCTGCTATTGATTACATCATATTTACTTTGTGGGTAGAAGCCTGGAAATAGAGCAGCTGGTCACATTGTAGACTTCTCATTTCACCCAAGCAGGAAATGAGATGTAGATCCCCAAATGATAGCCATGGTTTGACACACCATACATATATTCTGCACCATGCATCAAGATATGCTCATAAATAATTCAAATGCACTAAAAGCAACATACGGGCTTACCAACAGAGGTGATTAAAAACAACAGAATTGCACAGTTACTATGAAGTCAGATGAAATTTAGGAAAAATACAAAAGATCATACCCCTATTAGGAAATGCTAAAGTAGTCACTAACCATTCAGAACACTACTCTGATTCAGTAGCTGCGCTCATCAAAGAAAAACGTTGGGCAAAGTATTCCCTCCACCCATTAGGAATTTGAATAGTCCATTTCTGTGTTTTTTCCAGGTTCCTAGTATATCCTACGTGTAGTATAATCCAGTACTAGGCTAGCAGCTCCAAGAAGAGCAGGATCTGCTAGATTTGAGACAACCACATCCACAGTTTTAACAGAGGACAGAGCCTGTCGGTGTATCACATCTTTGACAGCATTAACATAGTGGCTAGCTAGAACTCCAGAAAGGATCACAAGAGAGGGGTTCACCGTGTGCAGAATGTTCACAACTCCAAGGCCTAATGCTGTCCCAGCTGAAAAGATAAGAAGAAATTAGAATACTCTAAGCAGTCCAAGCATCAGTTGTTGAAATAGATCTGTTAGCAGCAAATGACACTGTCAGTAATCTGTTCTATTCCATGTGGCAGACAGTTTTGAGTTTATATCAGACAATATAATTTTTTTCTTTCAGAAGTAAAAGAAAAAAAAAAGATAATTTCATTGCACAACAATGCATTATCCAATGATACAGATGTGAAAGACAAAGCAGTATGTTACCACTCTTGTAAGCTAAAAGAAAATGGAAAAGCATTATTCTACCATCTTAGTGCTATCAGCTATGTATGAGGACAAGGACCATTTTTTTTTCAAAGCTAGCTAAACAGTAAAATATCCCATGTAAAGTAACATGTAAATTGCCTTTGCTTACTCAGACTAGCCACTCGCTTGTCTACAGTGAAATGTATCCAGATTTTCCAGTATGAGAATGTTGAGACCTCACTTTATACAAACTGATCATTGCAGACATTTTTCATCTTCTCATTCATTGGAACAGGAACTTCTAATACACTCTTCTACTCACCTTTCTTCCCACATTTATATTTAAACTTTCATAACCATTAGTAATTTTACAGAGAGAGGTTGTCAACATACAGTTGTGTTTGTTGTGTCACACTGCATTACCGTTTACATATACCCAAAAAATCTCATCACAGGAGGGTTACAGACTTTGGGCTATGTTCTTACCTGTTCTGAGAATGCTGTTGGCTTTTGTGTTCCCAAGTTTAGCTGCTTGAATGAGATGTGCAGCACTCACAACCTCCTCATTCTTCATCGACATTCCTTCTACTAAAAGCAGATCCTCTATTTGAAGAGAAGGAGAGAAAATCAAGAGAAATTCATGGTGAGATGATTAAGCCAGTAATTGGAGGGTGACCTTGTATTTATTTCATGTGCACACTGAAGCCTGAATCCTGAGGAACCTGAGTTTGACAAAAGTGTCATATCCACATTATTCAGGGAACTACTTGTAGAAGCGGAGTATCAAACATGAACAGTTACAGGATGGTAATTCACTATTCTTGTCAGCCCCAAAAGTTAAAAAAATACAATATAAATGTTCTCAAGCTTATATAAGACTGAGAAGCTATTGCTGAAAGACAGTCACTGTGAAATCAAACTCACAGAATGCTCTTCAGATTACTTTACAGTACGTTTAAAAAGAAGAGACTACACTCTGCTACATGTTTTTGGTAATTTTCAGACCAGTGGTTCCAAATGCAGTTTTGCCTGGGTATTGCCATCACTGAAAAAAACCTGAATTGTATTGCACAGGTTGTGGCAGGTCCTGCCCTGGGCATACACAGGATTCTTAAATGGTTGCCTATACACCTACTTTTGAGTCCTCCCATAAAAAGATGGCAAGTCTATTTTTCTTAATATCATCTTTGCACATTTCTTCCTATACTGCAGTTTAGTCATCATGCTTACAAAAATAAAGTATGTAGATACCATCATGCAGTTTCTTAGCTTCTCTCTGTAATGCTATTCCAGAAGCATATGCTTCTATACATCCTTGGCTACCACACAGGCACTCTGGTCCATCTAGAGATACAACAATATGCCCAAGCTCAGCAGCACAGAAAGAACTGCCATGGATCAGTTCGTGTTGATGAACAATTCCACCTCCGATTCCTGCAAAGATACAAAAACTTCAGCAATTAAAGCACAGTTTTTAAAGGTTCTTATTCTGCAGGACATTGATATTTGCTTATTTTAATACAGACAATATATGCATTAGTGGTCCTCTATCCTGGAAACCAGAAACTACTAGTTATTGAACTGTTCTGTTTGGCACACCTAATAACTAAGCTTATAGCTCCCTCCTATTTATTTAAGTATCAAAATGGTATGTAATGCTTCTCCTTTCCTAGGGATGGTACTGAAGTACAACAGATCTTTTAAGCTTATGAGTCATGCTCTAAATGCACAAAACTAACCTTTCAAATTGCCTTAAAATTGCACATTTCAGAAGAGATGTTTTAATGCTGTACTTTCCTTATTTTGAAAAGTTTGCCTGCATAGCTCTGTCAGCAGAAATTATTTCATCAGGAAGCTTATACTGCGCAAACAGTTTCACTTGCCTGAATAAATGAGAAAGTACCCTAGAAGAATCAAATAGATATAGTGGCAAAAGGAATTTTGGTTTAAGAGAGCAATATATTAGGGTTTTGCAGGCACAGTGGTGGTGTTTATGCTTTTAAGATCAACTGAGCCTCTGAATGATGGTGCTGGTGTTCTGACTGTGAGTTTCACTTTACTATAACACACCCACCTGTACCAGTGATAAGTGTTACAAAATTTTCTACTCCTTTTCCATGACCAAATTTCCTCTCTGCTAGAGCAGCACAGTTTCCATCATTGTCCACCCAGACTGGCAGATGCAGAGCATCAGATATTGGAGTTCTGAGATCCACAGAGCTCCACTCCTGAATGAGTTTTGTAGAGTGAAGCACAATTCCTTCTCGGGGGTTTACCCGTCCACCTGTGGAAATACCTAAGTCCCAGAAATACAAAAAGGAAAAATCAAAGTCTGTGTAATACTTTTAAGTAAAAGATCCATTTTTAATATGCATGATGACAAGTATTTTTATTTCTAATGCCAGGCTTTGAAGCAGAACATTAAAATAAGAATTTCTAAGTAGGCAGTGCAATTTCTGACTTATAAAGACAATTCCTAGAACTCCACTGCTTTGATCACAACTCACCCAATAGCTTAAGATTAACTAGATGGGTAATGGTTAGTGTTAGTCAGAGAGTTAATGTTGTGACTTCAGGCAAGACCACAGCAAATACCCTGACAACATATTAATTGATGAGCTGGATGAGGGGACAGAGTGTATACTCAGCAAGTTCACTGATGATTCCAAACTGGGAGTTGGTGACACTCCACTGGGCTGTGCTGCCATCCAGTGCCACCTGCACAGACTGGAGAATTGGGCAGAGAAGAACCTAATGAGGTTCAACAAGGGGAAATGTAGGGTCCTGCACCTGGGAGGAAGAACCCCATGCACCAATATAGGTTAGGGGTGGACCTGCTGGAAAGCAGTTCTGAGGAGAAGGATCTGGGAGTCCTGGCAGACAGTAAATTATCCACAAGCCAGCAGTGTGTCCTTGTTGCCAAGAGGGACAATAGAATTCTCATATGCCTAAGGAAAAGTGTGGCTAGTAGGTCAAGAGAGGTCATTCTCCCCCTCTACTCTGCCCTGTTGAGGCCATATCTGGAATACTGCATCCAGTCCTAGGCTCCCCCGTTCAAGAGAGACAGGGAACTACTGGAGAGAGTCCAGTGGAGGGCACCAAAGATGACTAGGGGACTGGAGCATCTGTTTTATGAGAAAAGGCTGAGAAAGATGGGACTCTTCAGCCTGGAGAAGAGAATGCTGAGGGAAGACCTTATTAATGCCTGTAAGTATTTATACGGTGGGTGCAAGGAGGATGGAACCAGACTCCTTTCAGTAGTTCCTAGTGACAGGACGAGGGAAAATGGGAACAGGCTGCCCAAGAAGGTTGCGGAGTCGCTTTCTCTGGACATACTCAAAACCCAGCTGGACACATTCCTGAGTAATGTGCTCTAGGGGATCCTGCTTTAGTGGGGGGATTGGACTAGATGATTTCTAGAGGCCCCTTCCAATTCTCACAATTCTGGGATTCTTTGATTCTGTGAAATTGCCAGATACTTGAATTTCTTTTTAGTCATGTATGAAAAATGTACAGTAGCAAACTATACTAAACATATTGTTGAAACCCTGAAACTGTACAAGTTCCTGACATTTTCTTTAATTCTTAAGATTTAGAATGATTCAAAATTATCTGGATTTTGAGTAGAAATTTCTACTTAAAATTACACTGTTTTCCAGAAAAATCAAGCCTGTGTTCAAAGATTTATCTACCAAATGGAATAATGGCTAGTAATAGGCACAATTAGACAAACCAGTTTTCTCTATCTGGAGAGGCTTCCAGAGTTCATGAAGTCTGCCAGTCCCTCCCCTGCTTTCCTGTAGGCCCCCTTCAGGTACAAAAGGTGCTCTAAGGTTTCCCTGGAGCCTTCTCTTCTCCAGGCTGAACAGCCCCAACTCTCTCAGCCATGTAGGAGAGGTGCTCCTGGCCTCAGATCGTCTTCATGACCCTCCTCTAGACCCTCTCCATGAGCTCCATCTCCTTGTTATGTTGGGGGCTCCAGAATTGGACACTGATTAAGAACCAAATGTTTATTACAATGAAATCTTATTTAGTACTTAGTAGGCAACTCAGCAATAGCTTAGTAAAACATGTCTGCTTTTTCTAAATGCCAGAATTCTGTAACGGATGTACATCAGTGTGGGAATTAGCAGAACCTGTACCTTCATCCTCTTTTCTCTACTATCAGTTCCAAAAGGTAACTTAAATACTGCCTAATAGTGGTAAGCAGATAGCTTTGACAACTGCCTCTGTATAACATTTGTTTAGAGATCTAGGCATCCTTTGGTTTAGGATTTGTATATTGTAGGAGTAAAAACCAATTTCAGTAACTGCTGCTACTGTTCTTTGGGACTGATAGTCCTTACTTTTCTCTTATTTTTGTAAAGCTGTTTATAGTATGTATGTTTTGCATGAGGAAACCCCAACAAAAACAACAGAATTGAAACTAACCTAACATTTTAGATACAGTTTAGAAAGCAATCTATAGTTTAGAAAACAACTTAGCAGGTTGCTTTGCTTTCATGGCTGTTACATACTGGGGCAATGTCAGTCTTTACAGTCAGCTTCTCATTTTCAGAGACACTTAAAGAAGTTTTTGTGTTAAGAATATAATTTAAGAGTTTAAAATACTCAAGAGTCTTTTTAGAAAGGTGTTCTAAAGAACTAGGTAGTGGTTTCATTCCGTGAAACTTACATGAAAAAGTTAGTATTTGTTAACTTACCTACTCCCAAAATTCTGCAGTTCACATTTACTGCCTCTGATGCAGCCTCTACACACATCTTCAGGATTAATTCTAGTCTGTCCTCATAAGTTTTAGGGTTGAGCTGGGTGTATTTCTTAACTATTTCACCCTAGAAATTAAAAGCAACAAAATAAGCCCTATAGAAATATAATTCATATGATGAAGTTTTAGTTTAAACTACAGGTCAACTTGAAAATAGAGCCTCTGTTTTAAAAAAAAATATGGATGTTTGTCTTAGATCTTGGTCTCACAGGGTTTTCAGTGCAAGATTCCTGACAAGTCTGGGGGACAAGTTTGCAAGATTAGGCATTACATTCTGCTTTTGTGATCAACCTCCCCTGTCTGGAATAAAATACCTATTTTAAGGAACACATGAATTGTTTAAGGAAATCTCACAGAAGCTACTGGAATTGTGATACAGCACTGAACTTAAGCTCAATACTATGAAGTGTTAAAAAAAAAAAAGAGTAGCAATTGCTAAGAAAATCCATAATGCTTGAAGACTAAAATGTTTTTAATTTGACTACATTAAAGTTTTCCATGGTTACACAGACTAAACTTCAGAAATAACTTCTACACAATTATACTTCTGAGTCACTTGAAATATTTCTGGAGTAGTGTCTCTTGAGATGTATGATGTATGGGGGAGGGAGGATCCAGGAGGAAGAGATTATTTTCAGCCCTAGGAGTCAGGCAGTTGGAATGAAAGCATTCATTTTGTGTGCCTGAATCTGTGGGTACTAAGGAAATAATCTTAATGTAATGTTAATATTGCAGGATTAGGCCAGGAAAACTGCAGAAAATATGCTTTCCCTATTAAATCCCCAATACTCTACAATGCATCTAGGTGAACAGCAGTTTATTAAAAGAACCAAGCAAAAAGGAGGAACAAAGTTTATATGCAACATGGATGAGTCACTGCTGCAAAAACAACTTGGAAAATTCCACCACATCAATGGTTTGACTCTTACATCCCACCATCTCAGCCTCACATCAGCAATAGTGTTTGGGGATATTTAATTATAGTTTCCTCTTCATTTTGGTTTGGGGTGGGCAGGGAATCAGAGGCAGTTATTCTGGAAGGGAAGCCAGCAGTAAACACTATCAAAAGACACCTTTAAAAAGGAGCTGTTGAAAACTCATTTTGTTCATGACAAGGAAACCATGCCTTCACCTCTGCCACTTCCTGTTAAATGCTTACATTTGTTGTGTAAATTTTATTATCAAAGTGTTGGCAGAAAATGGGGTGTCAGTTTTACTTCTAATACAATTGTATTTTAAAAAGTTAAGACCTTAAAGATCTGCCAGACATCTCCTTTTAAATGATTGCAGAAATTCTGAACCACATCAGGTCAATTTACATAGCACTTCATCTTTATGAGTGCATTTTACTTTTCTTTCTGGGTAACTATGTCTAACTGATTAGTTATCTGGAAGTATGCAGTGTAATGGTAGGAGTAGTTGTCCAATACTGATTAGAATAAAAGCCAAAGACTACTCAACATGAGCTTTATTCACATCTTTTAGGTGTTGCAGAATTTAGAATTTTTAAGGGGCTGTTCATCCCCCCAAACCCCAGGCAGGAAGACTGGTATCTAAATGACTTAAAATTCTTCAGTCTTAACTATCCTGTCATTTACCAACCTGGATTAAGAATGATTTCAAATGTTTTTAGACCACCAGTAAGTAATTTTTATCCCATAAACCTGAACCTCACAAATTTAAATACAAATTTTGTGGTGTTTTTTTTTTTTTTAATTTTCTTGATAATTAGCTGATGGTCATGGGTGTATTTCCTTGTTTCACTATATGATGCCTCTGCAAGTGATCTGGCACCAGACTGATACTGATGTCATCTGGTAGCCTCCCTTGCTGTTTTTTAAGATTTAATTTTTTGTTATGTTTACCAAGTATGAACTGTCATCTTTCTAAGTTAGCTGTCAAACATTTTTAGTATGTTGTCTATTACTGGCAGAGCTATACAAGCAATGCATACTTCTCACTGCTAAGACACAGGCAAAGGAAAGTTTCCTGCAGTGCCATTACCAGACATATGGGTTGAGGAACTTCTAAGCATGGAGGCCATTAATTAAATCACACAGTATTTCAAAGTGATTACTTCTACTGTAAGACAGGCACTTCAGACTTAAAACTCACTCAATTTTTAAAGTCTCTGTGAATTTTAGTGTATGTATCAAATTCTACCTGTTCTGATTATGATCATCATGATTAAGATCATCATACAACTCAAATTCACCACCTTTTTCAAATGCAAGATCAACAAACTACAATTCAGCTGGTTTTAAGAGACCTTTCAAACTGGTACCTAATATTGACAACGAAGACACCAAAACCTTCCAGACTATCTAAGTCCAGCCTTCTCTTGCATTGACAGTGAAGATGGATAATAAGAAAAACTTTAATCTTCTCTTCTATTGTTTTAAAAATTTACTACTTGTTCATGTACAAGTATATATGTTTTTTCTTTTCAGGGAAAAGGCTTCTACATAGCTGAAGGCTCCCCCCTCCCATACCCAGTCAGTTTCCTCTTCTCTAGACTAAACAATTCTAGTTTCTTCAACTTTTCTCTGTTTTCCATGTCTGCAATAATTACTGTTGTTTTTCTCCTCATTCCCTTTCCAACTGGTCTGTATCTCTGGTGTGACGCATGACAATGAACACTGTTCTGGCTGAGGCTTCGTATTGTCTTACTGATTGTGCTTCTATGCAGGAAGATACCGAGAATTTTGATTACTGGCTGTTCTTCTCTTGTTAGAAGAGATTAAAAATTCTGTATCCTACACCCACCCAGCATGATCCCATCACTCTCCCTCAGTATCTGCTGTGCTAGATGCTAATTGTTGCTCCATCACATTGCTGCGTAAAGCAGTGGGAAAGTAAAAAGACTGCTTTTAGATCCTTTCCTTTTTTTGCTTGACATATAAAAAGTTACCAGGTAAACTGAATCCACTTTTACAAGGAACCAACTCACCTGAAAGTTAGCCTTTTCTTTGAGGCCTGTATGACTTCCCACTGAGAGGGAGCAGCTGAGATCATGCCCCAGCAATGGGCTCTGCTGGTTTAACAGCAGCCTTAGAATAGGAAGTCCGCAGGCAGATTGTATCAGGACTGTATGCGAGGTGCAGCAAATGAGGGAAAATCTACTGCACCCCTCAAGAGCAAAAGCCCGTAGGGCTGCTTTCTTTTGCAGCTTTTTTGGATCATAAGCAACTGTAGGAACAAAACCAAAGCCCAAAATAGTCTACAGAATACCTAAAAGCACAACAGAATATTTACCTTCATACTGACAATGGCTACTCGGAGATTTGTTCCGCCTAGATCCACAGCCAGAGCACTCTGTGTCTCTAGAATATGGTCAATATCTTGAGAGATATTATCTTTGACAGGAGGAAAACAGAATTTCTTTTGCAACGGCTCTTTGAGGTCAATAGATTTGAGGAACTTCAAAATCCTTGGAACAGCATTACCATCTCCATATATTTTTGAGCTAGAATATGAAAAAAGAATCAGTTTGATTTGAAATAACATTGCAACCTATAAAGTTCTTCATAGGCTGTAGCACTGTGTCATGACAAAATTATGTCTACTATGAAAATACTGCTCACACTAGTTGAGTCTACCATGGGATATGGTACATAGTGTTAGTAGTTTGAAGATCAAACAATAGATTGTGCAAGTTGGGCATTAGCTCCATTTTGGAACATGAAACATTGAATCTATAAAACTGGAAAGCTAATAATGCCAAAAAATAAGTAAATTAAGAGTTCATTGGAAGGACCCATATAATATAGCTCACAAATGACGGAAAGTCTACGTGTGTGCTACATGTCCAGACAAGATGTACTCATCACACAGATGACACTATATTGATGGTACCTTCATGACAGTTTGAAGCATCTAAGTCTGGTTTTAAAATATGGTTTCAGACATTTACTATTAGAAAAAACAGTTTTATTATGCTACTGAGGTTATTAAGAAATATACTTTTGATTCTTGTCCTTACTTAAGACAGGTATTATCTCTTGAAATTTATATGAACTTATACATGGAAGAACTGAAGTTCACTACTGTATGGCTGAAGAGTAACAAAAATCTTGCTATAATCCTGCAGCTCCCCTGGAAGCTTGCACTCAGGACTTTCTACCTGTCATGCCTAAGGTTGATCCAGCTATATAAAGGAATGTGTCCTTCAGGCACAAGCAGAGGTAGGCAGACAGGATGTCTTGCTGCTGTTCCTATGGAACAAGCTCTCTTAATCATGCTAGTCTAAGCTAACATAGAAATTTTATCCTCTTGACTTTCTGTTTGCTGTTACATTACTAGTTATATCAAAATATTACTAGTAATGTTTTGCTCTACAAATACTAATCTGCATACTGCATATTGTACTATCATTCTGAATGAGACACGTGAAATGAAAAATAATGTGTAACTTCACATTAGTGCACTAAAAGCACTCCAATCAAATATAATGACCTCAGGATTAAATGCCTTTTACTCCACTCCTTCAACATACCCTGCAATGAAGCAAGATGAATGTACTTACCATGGATACTGTTTACCAAACTGCAGCTGTAGAGCATGCAGAATCTTATCCTGTGTATCAGCATCACGAACATGAAGAACATTTTCACCTAGATGACAAACGTTAATGTAATTGGACAGGCTTACTCCTCAAATTACCTTAGAGGGTAGGAACTGATTCAGAAATGAAGAAATAATTATTATTGTTTCCTCTCAGCAAGAAATAATTCAGCTAGACTGACATCACTCTTCATCAGTTATGTGCCTTCTCTTGCTCCCAATAAAGCAATGATGACTCCTATGATAAGCTGTCATGCATTACAGAACAATAGAGAGCAGAGTATTAGCCTTCAACAGAATATTATTATTAATTCTGAAATATGCAAGTGGAAACAGGAGGTAAGTGGCTATTTTTGTAATATCCGTGCTCCTGTGAAATACCACAATACAGTGGTAAAGAGCTTTTAAAGATATTTTTAAATGAAATTTTAATATCAGCCTAGCTGCAAAAGAAAACAACTACTTGTGTATTCTGCTAAATGCAATCCATTGCAAATTGAGACAAATTTTACCTTCTATATAGATAAAAACATCATCATCTTACATAATACACACAAACAGCACTAACATGATACCGGAATAGCCAGTGAAGCTGTAAAATGGGTCAAAAATATGTTGCCCTGATCCTGCAAGACTGCGTCTGTCAAGCATTCATTGTTCCTGTGGAACAAGAGCCTCAGAGCCATGAAGAAATTATAGTTAAGCAAACATGTACCTGTTTCTCTTCCTGTCTGACGTGTCCCCAGGTTGATTACAGGTGTCCCGAATGCTCCCACTTCTCTGACACCACAGCTGCTGTTACCAATCATACAGCCAGCGTGAGCAACTAGCTGAATGAACTGGTCAAACGGGACGTGCTTTACTGCCCGAAAGTTGGGATGATGCTCTATACCCTTCTTCCTCATCACCCGAACCATCTCTTTGCTTCCTACAGAAAAACAAGAGGTAAAATATATGCTTCAGTTCTACCATTAATCTGAGAGTCCAAGCACACAAAGAAGCTAATAGCTGCTCACTGAGTTGCCAGCTCTGCTATGTTCTTGTTCTCTTTTTATCCTCACAGAGTAAGTTACAGAGCTGGGTATGTAAGCCCAAGTTTGATCCCCAAATCCACTGCAAAAACCCTTCTTGTAGTGTTTAGTTCATGTAAGAAGCACTAGTATTGCTTCTACATGTCACATGGCTTCCCTTCATTTTCCTCTCCACACTGAAAAGTTGAAATATCCTCCAGCAATGTGAACATGGAGCTGCACCAGATGCACATCTGATGCTGAGACCATCCAGCTATTCCCATCTGGCTGGATGTTCTTGCACTCCATACAAACCAATGTATGCTTGACAATCTACTGTGCATTCCTCAGACACGAAGGTATTTTACTCACCTGCATCCACATTAGGGAATAGAACAAGTGTTCTCTTGTTGAAGGAGATGAGTGCATCTAGTGTCAGCTCAAACATCTTTATGGAATGTTTAATATCTGTGGTTACAGGATGCTGCAGAGCAACTATGTAATCTCTGGTTTTGACATCTTCACCTGTCCAAATGGAGCCCAAGAAACGGTTTTTATTGCCATAGGATAGTAAAAGCAAGGGAGGACATGCTTTTGAAACTACTAGTGTGAAAGTCTGAACAGTGAAGGATCTGAATAGGATATCTAACACATAAATTTCAGTGTTAAAATAAAACTCAAGGAACTACCTGGAGGATCTAGCTTGTTATCTGCCTCTCTAAGCAAGTGTTGTAACTTTAGAAACCACTACCCTAACAAACTGCTAACTGGCAAGTCTACATCTAAAACTTCACAACACTGTGCCAGGGTCAGAGCCTGTTCTCATACCAGTGTAAAGCTGCAATAACATCAAAGTCTTGAAGCTGCTCAGGTTTCCTGTCAGTTCTCCATCCTCAAGCAAAAACTTAATTCCCATTGCTATAAAAGAGTCAGTCATACAATGTTTTAGTACATTGCCTAAAAAAGTAGCTGCAGAATATCACCTACTGATACAAGATTTCAGCTTTCAACTACATGTTAATGTGCCACAGAGGAGACTGCTTTGTGAAAGATAAAAACCAAACACAAATCCCTGTTGCTTACAGGAATTATCTGTAAGCCAAAAGCCTTTGCTGTGTGCTGCCCTGTTGCATTGCATTTCTCAAAATTATATTTGTAATATCAATTTCCTTTGATATTTTTGGATTAGCCCTGAGTGACTCTGATTATATTTAAATATATAATTTACACAAAAATAATCTGTTCCTGTAAGTTTTGTTTTTAAATTGTTTAGCTTTGACAAATTACCCCTCTAACAAGTTATTTTTTTCTTTTGGCAAAAGGACCAGATGTGTTTACTAGCACAGATTTTTAGCTTTCCAACTATACATGGCAGAACACAGATCAAAAGAAAAACATAGAAAGAAATAAATATTAGATACTATTATCAAATATACTAGTTTTTTGAGAAGAAAAAGGCTCATACTTCATAATCACCTCCAGTTAAGTTAACAAACTTACTAGCAACAAGTCCATCTATTTCTTTCCTGTACTGTTCTCAGAGCCACTGGTCAACAGATCCCGCAGACTGATAACCTAGTTATTGACTTTGTCTAGTGTTGAGAGTCATATGACAATCACAAAAGGTGGACTGCTTACCTAGCCACATGCGTATAACACTCATGTAGTCCTTATTTTTGGCAGAGAGAAGCTTGTCATATGAGGGACAGCCTGCTAAAAGGATGCGGTCATGGTCTTCACACATGGCTATCAAGTGCTGCTCTGCACTCCTTGTGCAGCACACGTGGTAATGGGCCAGTTTGGTTATAGCATGTCTGATAGAGTCATCAATGGTCCCGCTGACTTCCCCACCTTCAATGTGAAGAATGCGAATATTCATCAGGGCTGCAGATGTGGCCAGAGCCAAAGCATCAAATCTGTCCCCGTGAACTATCATTATGTCAGGTTTCAGGCGGTTTAGGACATCTGGTAGCTTGACTAATGCAAGGCCCACTGACTCCACCATAGCTGCCTCATCCTCCCCTCTCACAATGGTGTGCAGTCTCGTATGAATATCAAAGTCATCTTGTTCAATCATGCGATAGGTGTTACTGAAGGAAAGAGGAAACGAGTTAGAGTAAGTACAACTTGGTTCTACAGTAACAGAGCTTGACAAAGTAACTGTATACTAGAGTACTTGTACTGGGTTTGAACAAAGGCCCACTTACCCTATCTCCTTCACTGAGAAAACTAGGTTTTAAGATTTTAACAGAACATTCTCATTCATATGGACATCCTCCCTCATATTTAAAGCATCAAGTTTTTCTAGACAACTTTAGTGAGAAGCTTTGCTGAACATGTTCTGGAAACCCTCAGAAATCAAACCTTTTGCTCATGTGTTTGCAGAGCTTTCTGGAGAACAGTTATGGCATGATTTAATTTCAATAAAGGTATGTTGACTCCTCACAAATATATTGACTTTACTGGACAGGTGTGTAAATACAACACATATGATGCAAAGCAGAAGCTTGTATGTTCAAGATAAACATCATGCAGCTAGCATCCATTTTTCAGATTCTGTATTTGAATTGCATCATCCTGTATAATCATAGACTTAAGAAATCACCGCACAGACAGGCCTTACATTCAGAGGAAAGTCTTAGCCACTAAAGAAGAGTTTTCCACACCTACTACAAGCTCCAGTCCATAACAAGAAAATTAAAACATTCCTTCAAGTCTGAGAACAATTATTGTTTACAGTTACATCCTTGAAATATGAAAGATCACATGTCTATATAAGATTACTTGTCTTTCACATTCACTGAACCCAACCTAAGTAGTCTGCACACTCTGGCTGGAATAAAAGAGAAAAAAACCCCAGAGGTTTCAAATTTTGTCCTCAACCTACCTGACACTTTAATTATCTTATTCAAAAGACTACATTTTTTAACTGATTTAAATCAGATTTATTTTTCATTAAATCCACTCTGCTACTCACATTCTACAAATTAAAATCTCACTATGTGCAAGATGAGCAAAGACAGCAAAGACTGTAAAGTGCTCCACCTTAAGTAAAGAAGCAATCTCAATTCTGCTCACTACTGTAGAACACAGCATATATCCCTACAAGTAATTTGTCAGGCAACTTGTTTTTTTCAAAAGGTAAATCCATTTCATGCAACTGAGTGAAGCAGCTCTGATTTTTGTAGCATAAACTGTGTTACACTTCCAAATCCTTTCACAATTACCCTTCATAGACCTTCCTTTTTCCCTACTACGTGCATTTAACTCAGAAAACTTTCTTCTCTCCTGTATTCTCTTCCTTCTGAAAGGTCAAAATCAAGGGAACAAAAAGGACTGCATTTTTTGTGTTATTTAGCAATAACATTCACCATGTTATTTGGTAACACCCAAAAAACAGATTACTGGTAGAGATATAAAAATTCACCTTACCCATAGTCATCAATCAGGTGGGAACCAAGCACTACAACATCCAGCTCAAAGAACTGTGGTTCTGCCTTAATACCAAACATAATGGGAGCTAATTTCGAATAATCAGCACGGTTGCAAGTAGCAACACAAACACGAAGCTTCTGGTTGTTTCCATTCTTCTCCATGACTTCCTTTTGTTTCTGTTTTGAAAGATTCTTGAAATACACTTCCTGAATTGACAGAGGTGGGGGAAAAAGTGCATTAGTAATAATCTTTATAGCAAGTAAATGGTATGCTTCATGATGAGCTCACGCAAGTGCAGCCCAGAAATGTGGACACATACTAGCCCATCCATTCTTAACTGACAACTTATACCTTACCGTACCTAAAATGAGAAGATTTTAGAAAAGGACAGATTTTTTAATGCTTTTTTCATTAAAATTCACTTATTTTTAATACCTCTATTTCTATAAATAACATATATAAATTCTTTGTAAACAAAATTCAAGTATTATGAAGCTCAAGTGTAATTAAACGGTAAAATGACATTTCCCTGTTCAGATGAAAATTTCTGTGTAAGTGGAAAAATTATTGATGCCTTCATAAATGAAAAAGATTCTTATGTTCCAAAACAACACGATGGAAAAACTGCTGAAAGTTGCACCCACTGACAGACCTTGTGAACAAAAAGAGAAAGCTTTTGCTCAAGTTAGTTTATGTTTCTGTTAAACACACTTTGGTGAGCTACCATGAGTTAAACATTGACTTCTAAACCTTTCCATACTTCACAGGCCAAAGTACAGAAACATGTTCAATATTACAATAATAAAATCATAGAATGGTTTGGGCTGGAAGAGACTTTAAATATCATCTAGTTCTAACCACCCTGCACGGGCAGAGACACCCCCCACTGGACCAGGTTGCTCAAAGTCCCCTCCAACCTGGCCTTGCACACTTTCAGGGATGGAGCTTCCACAACCTCCCTGGGCAACCTGTTCCAATGACTCACCACCTTCACACTAAATAATTCTTCCTAATGTATAATTTAAATGTTGTCTTACTAGGCAACAACTTTTGGAGACAAGCAGACAAATAAAGACAATTATTAGAATCGGGCAATTTGGCGGATATTAAAAAAAAAGTTTTTTGAAAACTGAAATGCCGAACACTCAGTATTTTTACAAGCAGTATCAAGTTACTGTAACAAGTGTTTTCTCTAATGCAATTTTACAGCTTGTTCAGTAGATTATTAAACTATGTAATTAATAATTTTTAATGTTTACTGTTTTGCCCTGCTGTTTTTAGTGTGAGGTATTTTTTAATTTAGCAATTGGAAAAAACCTTTTTGAGAGAAAGAAAAGAATACATCAATAATCCCCCCCAAATAACCCAAATTTCCTGTCCCCCAAAAGAGAAACTACTAAGTTGTTAGTAGAGGGTATCAGACCAGCTATTTATAGTTTTCTGGTTTTCTCTTTCTGAAAATAGCTGGATTTTAAGTAAGTACCATCCATTTGGCATGAAATCTAATGTTATGTTAGATTTTTACTTCCATTTAATGGAAGTAAACTTTTTCCAGATTTAATGCATAAGGGCTGCTCATCTCTGACTCAGATAGAGCAGTATCAATTCCCCTACTGGTTTTGATAGCTAGGGAGAAGCTTCTGAGAAGCTGTGACACAGGTGTGAAAAACTGACACCTAATCTCACAGTCCTTTTATATTGCACTTATCACTTATACAGATCCAGCCATAAAGGAATAGGTATTATTTGGTTTATATAAGGCGAATTAATTATTTCCTCATGGTGAAAACATCTGCAGTTATCTGCATCTATGATGACTGTTTTCATTTAATCTTTTTGTCCAACAGTCTTGTAATATTTTAAAGGTATGTAAGCAACTCAGTACCTCATGTTGAAAATGGAGAGAGAATTTTACAAGATTTTAGATGCTGTATAAAGGTAGGTGAGAGAGCACATCACCTGTATCACTGAGGGAAACCTGAAACCACAGCAGCTAGATTCAGATCTAACAGAACCACTGCTTGCTTTTTCCATTTCTAAGCCAACCTCTTTTTGGAGACAGTTCTGAGCAGGACATCCTGTCACTGCATATGTAAAAACAGCTCCCAATTAAAACAAAATAGTATTCAAGATGTGAAGGCCACTTCTGACCTCCCTATAAGCTTGTCTTTAAAACTGCATGAATAATATTAGTACAGTTAGAAGCAAACCTCTCACAGGACTCTCCCAGTGAGCCACTGCTGCATGCATTTCTGAACTGTATAAGCTGAGAAGCCAAAGTAAAAGGGCACAGAATAAGGAAGTGAAAAGTCAGCCTGCTCAGAGTCTGTTTACACCAAGTTACCTGCCTGAACTAGAACCAATACTTTCCCTCTGACAAAGCAGTTAGCTTTGCATATATGCAAAGCAGGCTTTTAAAAAGCAGACTCCTTGACCTTCAAGCAGTGTCTAAAATTCCAGAACCTTTCAATCAAAATCCAGAAAATACTGCCTCTTAAAATACTATTAAGCTGTAAAATAAAATAAATTAAAAAAAAGAAAAGAAAAGAAAAAGAAACCTCATGATTCACCATAAGTATAGATCTAACAAAACTGAACTGCTAGATCACACATCTTCTGGGTCTCATAGATCACATGTAACTCCAGTTGCTATTGGCTGCATTAATGGTCTCTTTTTCGTTGGTAGATGTGAAGATGTCTCACAGACATGTGAACTGACCAGAATCAAAAACCAATTCATGCTATTTGTGCATTTTACCTTCTGTTAACAAAAGGTTTCAGTAAGCCTCACAGCAGAATTATTTTTAGTACTGCCTTAAACCTCTCAAACACAAGAGTTTCAAAAAGTTGCAAGTAAGCCACACACAGGCCTTGGTGCAAAGTTTTTCTTCTGCTCTCAGTTTAACACCTGTTTTTCTAAAGAACCAAAATATTTACCCTAGCAAAAGGACTGATAACAGTCCAATATAAGTGTTACCTACACAGAGAAATGTACCATTAATTAAACTGATCTCTTACTTTTCAGGTTAAGTTGGATGATGATTTCTAAAGAGGTTTGTGATGTATTTCTACATCACAGTTTAAAAACAGAATCCTATCTTGACCCTGACCTATTCTGTGCCTGTAAATCCAAAAATAATTCTGCATTTTCAGATAGCATTCACTATCAACAAGTATTGGCAAAGTCCCTTCAACCATTAACACTATATTCCTTCAAGGAGAGCTGTAACGTCCTAGCTATACAATTTTAAGCTTGTTGCCACAATTATTTTAATATTAACAGTTTTTGAAGGCTAATAATCTCTTTTCAGACCTGTCCATTAAAATTCTTTAATATAATTAATCACCAACAGTTTCCTCTTAGTTTACAGGTGTTTGACAATATACTGAGTTTGATCTACAGTCTTCTCTAGTCTGGGACCTTGTGTTCTACCTCTTCCATCTTGCTGGGACTGGTAATCTTCAGCAGAAAGGAGAAGAAATAAAACAGTGCTCCATGAAATAATGAATCTCTTATTTTTGTTTACTGCTCTTCTATAATCCATCTTAAGGCTTTTAGACTATTAGATGTCCAAGGACTTTTTAAGACTGGGGAATTCTGAACCAGGTTTTACATCAACCAAGTAGCTACTGCTATCAGCCTATGAAGATGACTAGGGAACAGGAGCATCTCTCTTATGAGGGAGGTGATGGAGAGAAGGGATGCCATCCAGAGGGACCCAGACAGGCTTGAGAAGCCGGCTTGTGCAAACCAGATAAGGTTCAACAAGACCAAGTACAAGGTTCTGCACCTGAGTCAGGGCAATCCCAGGCAAACACAGGTTGGGTGCAGAATGGATGGGTAACAGCCTGAGGAGGACTTGGGGGTGATGGTAGATGAGAAGCTCAACACAGGCCATCAGTGTGTGCTTGCAAGCCAAAAAGCCAACCATGTCCTGGGCTGCATCAAAATAAGTATGGCCAGCAGGTCAAGGGAGGTGATTCTTCCTCTCTGCTCTCATGAGACCCCACCTGGAGTGCTGTGTCCAGTTCTGGAGCCTCTGGACAGAGTCCAGAGGAGGGCCACAAAGATGATCCGAGGGCTAGAGGACCTTTCCTATGAAGACAGGCTGAGAGAGCTGGGGTTGTTTCAGCCCGGAGAAGAGAAGGCTCCAGGGAGACCTCACAGCAGCTTTCCACTACCTGAAGGGGCTACAGGAAAGCTGAGGAGGGGCTTTTTATAAAAGCTTGTAGTGACAGGACAAAGGGTAATGGATTGAAACTGGATAAGGGAAGATTTAGGTTAGACATTAGGAGGAAATTCTTCACCATGGGGGTGGTGAGACACTGGAACAGGCTGTCCAGGAAAGTCGTGGAAGCCCCATCCCCGGAAGTGTTCAAGGGCAGGTTGGATGGGGCTTGGAGCAACCTGGCCTAGTGAGAGCTGTCCCTGCCCATGCAGGGGTGGTGGAACTAGATGAACTTTAAGGTCCATTCCAACCCCACCCATTCTATGCTTGGTGACAATGTCTGAACATCACAGCCCAAACAAGGCCTGTAACCTAGTTAGAGCACTCTCCCTGCACAGGGCTCCAGGTTTTCAGCAGTGAAGGACACATATAATCTCCTGGAGTGATTATTAATTTTATTTGGAGGTTGTTGGAATAAGGACTAATTCTTAGTTGGGGCAAGCTCAGGCTCCACAGGGTGCAAGTGCTCAGAGAGCATGAGCTGCTTCTAGGTGATATTCAAGTGGTTGTTCCCCTTCCTTTGGACTGAAGCTTTTAGTAAGCAAAGGCTCTCACCTTTGGTCCTTGCTTGTACTAAACTGCAGCAGCCTGGACATGTACCCTGCTAATCCCAACCCTGACTTCCAAAACAACCTTCTTAACTTGGACTTAGACTTGCTTCCTAACTGTGGATCAGCCTGGTGACCTGCACTCTTGTTTGAACCTGGCTACCATAAGTGATCTGGATGCTCCTTTGCTGGGGTGCTAGGGATAAGCCCTGGCTGGTGAGGTCCCTGCCCTCCCAGCTCCCTTGCTGCACCCTGACATTCAGGGACCTGGCCTTCAAACATAATTACAGCTTTGTGTGTCTAAAATACCACCTCCAGCCTGAGCCTTACCTGCAGCCAAACCACACACAGCACTTTTGATCCCAAAATCATAAAATCGTACAATGTTTGGGGTTGGAAGGGACCTTAGAGATCATCTAGTTCCAACCTCCCTGCAATGAGCAGGGACACCTCCCACTAGACCAGGTTGCTCAGAGCCCCATCCAACCTGGTCTTGAGCACTTCCAGGGATGGGGCAGCCACAGCTTCTCTGGGCAACCTGTGCCAGTGTCTCATCACTCTCATAGTGGAGAATTTGTCTCTAATATCTCATCTAAATCTACTCTATTTCAGTTTGAAATTGTTCCCTCATGCTATCACTCTGTGCACTTGTAAAAAGCCCCTCCCCAGCTTTCCTGTAGCCCCTGCAGGTAGTGGAAGGCCGCTATGAGGTGTCCCTGGAGCCCTCTCTCCGGGCTGAGCAGCCCCAGCTCAGCCTGTCCCCCGCAGGAGAGGTGTTCCAGCCCTCCTGCCATCACCTCTGGGCTCCCTGCACCAGCTCCAGCCCTCCTGCCATCACCTCTGGGCTCCCTGCACCAGCTCCGCGTCCTGCCTGTGCTGGGAGCTCCGGAACAGCACCCAGAACCTCAGGTGGGTCTCACGAGAGCGGAGCGGGGTGGAATAACCCGATGCAACAGGCATCAATCCAGTTAAAGCTGCTGAATGATCTTACAGCCCCAGTGGGGATGGCCGTCGTATGAACAGCTTTTAAAATGAGGGCTGTCTGAAAACTATGATGTGAGGTTGCCGTCAGGTGATGCAGAGCGAGGACAGAAACATCCCACGGGAATGCACGAAGGAATAAGGAGGTTGCCCCAACTTGCAGGCCGTGAGGAACTGTAGGCTTCTACGGCTGGAGCACCCACCTGCAAATCATGAAGAGCTTCTGGGTGTGCTGCAGAATTATACTATTTTGGTGTTAATTCAGCCAAGAATGCGTGTATTTCCTTAAATCCTGTTGACTTCATTGGCATATAATGTAATTAAGAAAAATGTTTAACCAGCTGCCAAGTATTGATCATCATCTATGTGTTTCAGTGGACTGCAAAAGAGATGAGTTTTGTTTTCACACACTGGGTGTGTTCAGGGGTCAAAGCAGTCTCTTATTAACGCAATTACTTTGACTACCTGCAACGTGAGCAACCTATGCCCACTATATTTTGTTATGAAAGCACCTAAAGAAAACATCTTCGCAGCTACTGCCACACAATCCTACTAAAATAAGAATTCTTCACCCATTTTTCTCCCTCTGATCTCAGATTAGTGTGGCTGAAACCTGACAGTCTAATATGGTAGGACCGTATTAGATCCTAGTAGATCCATCTGATCAAGCCTGTGCCATGTTTAGCTGTTTGGTACTTGTATTCTGACATAGTCTGTCAGTCCAAAATGTATCTTTGTTCCGTCATATAACATATAATGTGTCTCAACTCCTTTTTGCTTTTGCTCTCTACTTCTTTGAAAAATTAGCCTTAATACTGACTCCTGTGTCTGACACCTAAAAGAAAACAGATGCAAGGAATGGGAACGGTTGCATTCTTGTCATTTCCTAGGGAAAAAAATGTGGAGTTTTCTAGCAGTTACAAGTATTTGTTTAGAAAGACTTTGAGGAACAAATACTGAAGTTTTAAACTAGAAGAACAAATCTTAAATGCCAATTGAGGAAATATAATTTAAAAAGTAAGACAATTTAAGACTTGCCTGGGGTAATTTAAAATTTTGAATGGAGTGTTTCCCAAGAGAGATAGAAAGAACATCTTATGGTGACATTCAGAAAGCCCTGACAGCTGTGGTCTACTGAGTCATAGCTTCTGAAAACCTCAGTGTTCTGAGAATATTGCACACACCCACTTCTCAGGGGATATTGCTTCTTTCTAGAGATCATGCTGCTTAAGATTTGAACAAAAGGACCAAGATCACGTGGTTTGGTTTGCAGCTGGTTCTTTGGAAACCCATCCTGAAAGAGGTGAAAAGTGTTAAACTGGTCTGAAGGGATTTGTCAGTGGATCACTGTTGTCCAGGAGATGGGTAGTGTGGACAGACAAGGGTCAGTAGCACTGTGATCTTCTGCACTGAGACAATGAACTGTGTTACTTCTTCCCTCCTGAGAGCAAAGAAGTATGTCTACATGTACACTATGTACATGTAGACTTACATGGTAGAGCTTTAATTACTTCTTTCCTTAGCTCTGCATTTACGTCCACCTTATTTATGTCAAAACCATAGATGTCAAACCAGCTGCTGAGTGTAAGAAAGCGAAAACTTAGGCTTAGCTTTTCAAAACTGGAACTAGGAGCAGCTGTCCGTGTCAATTACGTACTTGAAAGCATCTTGAATTTAAAGGTAAGGGTCACAGTACTTTCAGAAGAGCAGGTCCTTCTGACACAGACAAATTAAGAACTTCTGAAGCTTCTGGCACGGCAGTGCTCAGCTGCTGTGAGTGCACTCAACTATGAATATCCCTTTTAGGAAAAGACCAAGCAACACACTCTATATGATGTAAGGAAAATATAAGCAGATACACACACTAAGGACAGCGTAACATGTTATTACCTTCCTGCATTTTCTTCTTTGTGCTTCCCAGTTAAAACTACCAGGTGAGCTGTGCAGTTAATAGTAACTGTAAGCAACCACAGCGGTGTGTTAGATAGGCCAGTATAACATTAAGCTTGATATAAGCTTAATTAAGCTTACAGCCTATATCTGATGTTTCAGAGAAAGGGAAGAGATGGAAGATAGGACAATTACATACATGCTATGCAAAGGGAAATTTAGGGATTTATTCTGTCTGCACCATGACAGAGACATGGCCACCGTACTAACCTTTGGTCAGTGTCTTATTCTAACACAAAAAAGAGGACCCGCATGTAGATAAGATTGTTAGGCACAAAATTCCCAGCCAAGGGTAAGGAAATACAAAACTATGTGAAAATGTGTTACCTGTCTCAGGGAGGTGATGTGTCCAAAGAAGAGGAACAAAGATGGGGAATATAAGGAGTGGCTGAGGGAACTGGGGTTATTTAGCCTGGAGAAAAGCAAACTGAGGGGAAACATTGCTCTCTACAAATACCTGAAAGGAGCATGCAGTGAGGTGGGGCTCAGTCTCTTCTTCCAAATAAAAAGTGATAGTACAAGAGAAAACAGCCTCAAGTTGCACCAGTGGAGGTTTAGATTGGATATTAGGAAAAATTTCTTCACCAAAAGAGTTATCAAGCATTGAAGCAGGCTGTGCAGAAGTGGCAGAGTCACCACCCCTGGAGCTTATTTAAAAAACATGTAGATGTGGTACTCGGGGACATGGTTTAGTGGTGGAGTTGGCAGTGCTAGGTTAGCAATTGGGGTTGATGAGCTTAGGGGTCCTTTCCAACCGAAATGATCCTATGATTTTATGCTAAAACCAAGTGCATCAAATTCCAAGTAACAAACAGAGTTGTGAATCTCATTGAAATAATTAGGAATTAGCTAAGAAAGAACCCCACAGGATTTTCTTTAGAGCTGCCAGTTTCCTCTAACAGATTAACAGCCTCTTCTTTTTTTATTGGAAAGATGGCATACACTGAAGCCTGGTGTATTTCAATAGAATTGCATTTGCCTATATCCCATACAATTTGAGTAAAGTTTCCAGTAGCAGTTCAAGTTGTAGGATACAACAAAGGCATGGTATGAAAAGCAATCTCTATTCTAGAGGATTCCTTGCTTGGGGGCAAGAGGGTGAGCTAATATCCATTTAAAACCTACACAGAGTGCTGGCAACCTCAACAGAATTTTTTTTCAGTTTGTTCAATCTCTAACAACTTGAGCCTTTATCTTAATTTCAGCTGCAAAGAATGACAAACTCTTCCACTCTCTCTCTGAAAATAAAATAGTGGAACTGACCCAGTTTTTGCTGTCATCATGTGATTCACACTGCCTATGTGATGTTTAGTCCTTCAGAAGGGTCTGTTTTCTTTACTTGGATTAAAAACTCTTAAGGGTATGTTTTGTCTGTTTCTTCTGAAGCTCCACTCTGTTTGGTTCTGCTGGAGAAAACATGATTGCTGTTGCTGATTGTTGACACACATTGAAAACCCACTGGGGAATATGACACAGTTCAACATACCCAAGCTGCCTTCAAACCAGTTGGTCTTTAACAGTGATGGCAGCGTAGGCTGGGGTGATTCTTGTGATGGAATTCTTCCTGTGCTGTGCATTGAAACCCCTTGATCAGTAGACAACGCAGTTTACTTAGAACAACTTAGGGTATGTTTAGACAGGAATTAATAGAGCTGCTGTATATGCTCAGACTATTTGGCCAAAAGCCAGTGAGGAATCAGCTTGACTGGACACTGCCATCACTAGGTAAGAACAGTAGATAGGTTTGACAAATACCAGATCGCAGGTTCCACCTCAGCTACAGGTGGGAGAGTTTGTTGTGTGTACTTGTTCAAGGAGACAACGCAGAAGGATCAGCCAACTTATCTGAATTCAAACGGCTCTCATATGTGAAAGGCTAGAAAGCAAGTAAGTTCCACTAAGCGGTGTTGGGCTTTTATCACATTAACAAGTTGTTCTGTCTTTCTTTAAAGAGGCAAGTTTGCAAGACTGAGCTTAATTCTCTACCTAGGTTTCAGCAGCAGCTGAACTTGTATTGTTTCTGCTGCATTCCTACTGTATTATCACATTTTTAAAGATGGAAGATACCAGAATTACTGTGTTCTGGTAGTGCTGTGGTTCTAATCTGGTGTTGTGTTCTGCACCAAGCAGCCCTCTGCCCTCATGTCAGTCTTCCTTTCAGTAGGTGCAAGGAGAACTAAGGGTGGTTGTGTTGTCAATCCAGAGAGGAGCAGCAGTGCACCTGGGTCTGTGCAGGCTTGTGAGCTGTAACAGAGGTTCAAAAAGCTGTGCTGTCTGAGAGGAAGAAGTCCAGCAGGCCAGATGCTGGGAAAAAAAGGACGGAAGGAGTCACAGATTAACATCTAGCAAGAAGACTGCCTAATTTTTCCACTGAAAATTGACTTACAGTGTTGAAAAGAAAGTTAAATGGCTGTCAGCAAGGATCAAATTCTGGCCTCTTGCCACTATTAGTAAGTACCTTCTGTGTTGCGAACAGGTCTAGAGGATCCTATTGGCTCTTCTGGACCAACTAGTATCTCTTTTCCACATTTTTCTTATCCCTTCTGAGGCTGTAAGGCATCCTACTTGCATGCAGCTCTGTTTCCAATGTGACTGTCTGCTAACAAATACTTGAAATCTTATGTCTTCACTTAGGTAATTCCTAATTTCTAATTATAGGGGTTAATAATGCTACCACGTAATTACCAAAGAAATCTGTTAAACAGAGATCTAATGTCAGGACTAAAGAATTATAATAGCAAGCATGTATTTCCACATTTTTCCATAATAAAATAATTTGGTTTGTGTGTAGTTTGTGGACTTTTACTTTGGCTATTAACTGCACTAAGACAAAAATACTATTAAATAAGAATATATCATTGTAAAGATAGCTACAGTACAAAGCATACAGTCAGTTTACAGTTTCAAAGACAGATTAGGAAATTTTGAGAGGCAGAGAATATAAAATGGACAAAGAAGTGTAGCTGAAGCTGTTCACTAGGGGTAAATCCTCCTGTCTTGGAAGCTTGTAAGACACTAGGATCATTAGCTGAGTTATTCAAATGTCTTCTTTAATCATGTGATTGTACAGCAATCTCAAATTCTTAACTATTACATGGCTACTATAATTTCTTGAAACAGTTTCAGACTTTCATTTTAGGAAGCTTGCAGAAGGTCAATGCCAGTCAAAAGCACAGTGTCTTCTGTATCAGGCATTACACAAAAGTACGTAGTAGTTTCTAGTTCTGGGTCAAGAATAAAATGTCCTCATTTTTTTGTTTGGAGTATCTATAGCTTTTATTTCCATTACCAGCAATCTCCAGAAATGTGGTTGGTTTTGGTTTTTTTTTTCCCAAATAAGAAACAAGAGTTAAGGAAAAGTAAAAAAAAAAGCACACAACTTTAAAAGAGGAACTGTCTCTAAAGAGTGCATAGAAAGCCTTCAACCAACAAGCCTTCTGTAAATGTGCTTTACTCACACAGAAAGCCAGGACCTTGTAAATGATGAAGAGCAAATCTGTGGAGTTCAGGATGACATTGAGGAAAGAAAGAAACCCTCATGTTAAATGGCCATTTACTTCTTTCCTTCCTTCTTTTGGTACATATGTGGAAAAATCATGTGAAGATTGTCTGAGCAAGCTTTTATTGCTGAAATTATCAGAGATTGAATGAACTGGAAAAAAAAATAAATCCTGTTGAGGTTGCCAGTGCTTTTTCCAGAGCTTTATGTGGGCTTCAGATGGATACTGTCTCACCCACTCAGCCTCGACTAAGGAATCTCCTAAAACGGAGGTTTCTTCTCAGTGCCTCTGCTGCATCCTGCAAGTCAGGACAGTGTAATTTACTCAGCTGGATTTGCTATCCATCTTCATTTATTAAAGCTTTGACTTAATGCTAGATGTCTTAATGGAACATGGTGCACAATTACAAAGAAATAAAAGTGATGCTAAAATATTCTGATTTTGCAGGAAGGGCAGCTCTCCCAACAGATGTTCTAACTTCAACACACACCACCACAGGCTATGCCAGGTCCCTCCAGGAAAGACCATGCAACACTGAGAAACGAGCAGTGTACGTTCCCAAGGCCTTCTACATACCAGGATACTGGAGGTTACTCAATGTTACTCATGTGGTTGCAGATCATTTTCTAACTGGCCTGACTTCTGAAGCAGCATTTTTTAGGAACTCAGCCTGAATGTCCCTGGCATTTGGCTACTGAGACTCCATGTTGTGAAGCTCTCTTTCTTAACTTTCCTGTGCTTTCTGAAACTTCCCTGTGTGTCTCTAAAAGGCACCTATGAAATACTGACATTGTGTAGCAGGCTCTTATGCCTGTATCTTCTCATACAAAGTTCTATGAGCCATCTTCATCTTTTACAATGAAATGGTAAGAAAAAGGATCCAATTTAAACAGGATTTTCAACAGAGCATTTTGTATTTTCAAAGCTGAGTCAGCAGGAAAATCACTGTGATTGGCTTCTACCACATGAAATCATGCTGCTTTATGGAAAATATTACAGGGATCCTTGACTCTGCCCTAGTCTCATTTTAAATTTAAACTCACAAAAATCCCCTTTCTCTGAGCAGCACAGTGTTGATGAGAATGTCCTTTCCTTAATTTCTTCTGTCAGTGTGGGCTACCAACCTTCTTACTAGCTGAAGTTTTCCAGGCTGCAGGCAGACTTGTTAAACATGATACAATAAAGGAGCAGAGGTGAGAACTTTTCAGGTGAGAGTGCTCTCAAGTAAAAAAGTCCAGTTAGTTTTTGTGTACCAACATTCTAATTTAAAGCTTTTGTGGACTTGCAAACATTTTATAATTTCATTGATGCCCTTGATTTCCTTAAATTGAATGGGGAGCTTTGTTTATTTTCACATCTGACCCTAAGCTGGTTTACTCTTTAGCATCTGATGTCCTGACACAATGGTGTCACACTTAGACTGAGAGCACCACAGGGAATCACTACTACAAGAGGGGGCAAAAATGATTAATTTCTGACATAAAAAAATACAAGAGACCCATTTCCAGTGCGTGTTGGAAATCCATTTCTTTAAAGCCTAAATCTGGGTCCTAGATGGAAGCCTTCACTGGAGAACATGCAAGGTGATCATATTTCTCAACACCTCCAGATCTCAGGGAGACTTGGAGCCAAATCTGAAGACTGGGAGGCAAGAGGAGGAAATGTAAAGAAACACTTCACAAAAGGAGGCGTTTCCAAATGACATGATAAGACATTCAGATTCAAATCGTTGCCTTTGTGTAATAGGCACACACCTTTTGTTTTGTATTTTGGCAGATATCACCTCCAATGCCCTTCCTACAAACTTCCCAGTCCACACAACCACATCCCCTGGTAGCATAAAACAGCTGTCAGGCAGCCACGAAACAGCTCTGCAGCTTGGGGCAACAGCATCAGCAGAACTGTTCCCTGCAATGGGAGTGCTGGCTGAGGGGCAAGGAATCAGGACCACCCCCGGCAGGCTTGGCTGGCTCTTGGGGCCTCTCCAGTGCCACCTTCCCAACCTTTCTGAACTTGCCTCCCCCTCAATGTCGTTTTCACTTGTTAGATGAATGCCTCTGAGAAAAGCTACCTAGAAAATTGCCCCACGGAGGTTAAGCCCCCTCGTTAACACTGCTTCCATTCACGTCTTCTCTCTCACCCCCTGCCCATACCCTGCTTGGGTGTGAACCCTTTGAGGGACCGTGCCTTCCACCCCACTGTGCCCGTACAGCCCCAGGTGTGGCGGGACCCATCCTCACTTGTACACGAGTGATCAAAACCCTAAAGCCCTGCCGAGACCCTCCCGCAGGCAACAAACAGCCTCACGTCGGAGCGTCCTCTCATCTCCCAAGTAACAGGCAAGGAAGTCACCGCGACAAGAAGAGCGCTCGCTTCAGGAAGGTCAGCAGCTCCCCGCAGCTTGCTAAGGAGAGAACCGGGAGAAAAGGGGCCCGCACGGCCAACCATTCAGCCCCGCTCTCCGGAGAACTTCTCACCGCCCGGCCCCGCAGCCCCGCACGGCCGCGAATCGCAGAAGCCGGACGGTGCAGCGGGTACAGAGACGTGTCCCGCCTCGTCACCTGCCGCCACATCCTCGCCGCGCGGGCGGCGATGCTGCCCCC
>NW_009953214.1:53417-95551 GCF_000747805.2 Chaetura pelagica
TTCCTGTAGCTCCCTGCAGGTACTAGAAGGTCTGCCCAGAGCTTTGCCTTCTCCAGGCTGAAGAGTCCTAACTCTTTCAGCCTGTGTCCGTAGGAGAAGTGCTCCAGCCTTCTGATCATCCTTGTCGCCCTCTCTGGATTCGATTCCGTGTCCCTCCTGTGTTGGGGGCTCCAGAAAAGGACACAGCATTCCAAGTACTCCACTCTTATGAGAGACTTAGGGAGATCCAGGCAGCCTTACTGCTGCTAAGACTGCTCTGTGGATATTACCAGCTAATATCACTTGTGTTTTAACATTGCCAAGACTACCCAGGTCCATTCAGAACAATAGGAACCCTCAGCTGACTGAAGGACAAAGAGCTTGGGAAGAGGTATCACCTGCATTAAACAAGTTAGACTTCCAAGCACAGGTCTGTATGGCAGTAGCAGCCAGAGCTTTTTAAGTCTGATTCCAGCTTCTTCTTGCCTTCACGCATACAATTTCAAGGCTGTGTGTTGCTGTGACTTGTTTGCAGCTGTACCTCTGACCCCTTTAGGTCCTGAGGCCTGCATGTTTGCCAGGTACCAAGAGAAAAGCTTGGTACCAGATACCAGGGCCCTAGGATGCTGCAGGCACCTGTGTGACTCCTGACTGCCAGGGTCACCTCAGGGTACTTGCAGTTCTTTCATAACTGTCTTTTGATTTCTGTTATGCAAGTCTTGGTATTTGCAGATAAATTACTTGATTCCAGCCATTCTCTCCTTTCCTCCTTGTTTTTCCTGAAACACTGATATTCAACTTAACACACAAACTTACAGCAGAAGAACTCCAGTAAGCAGTTTAGAGCACCTGTAAATTCTATTGATGGGCTGCTCCTCTTTGAGAAGATTTATGCCTATACACAATTCAACAAATCAACAGTAGTGGCCGTGACTGTTGCTGAGAGGTGTTTTAAACTTGGGATCAACATGCTGTCCTGATACTGTTTTAGTTAATCCATTTGTAGTCATTCTAGTTTTTAACTTTCTGCATTCTCTTAGCACAGTGTGTTTTTAGCTGATCATTTTTTCCTATTATGTATCTACAAGGTAGCCAGCTAAGTAAAGTATTAGAAGAAAAGGACAAACAATAAAGCAGCAACAAAATACTTCAAATCAGTTGGCACTTGTAGAATCAGAGAACAAGGAGATACTTCATTTTTTTGCTGTGAACCATATGTTGCAGTTTCTGTCGTTTTCCACATACTCACCTATCTGCAGATTCTTCTTTCACAATATATTTTAACTGAGTTATTTTGCTGTTCTCTGCTTTAGAAAAAAAATGCTGATTTTTTTTTCTGCCTGCAATCTAATCTGAAACCCACTAGTGTTACACTCAGTTCTACTGAAGTTACATCCTCCATACACGTTTGCAGCTTCTACTGCTTCTCAGCACTGAAACTTAACAGGTTTTCTTCTCCCAGGGCTCCATTATGTATATGCATATGTGTATGCATGCACATAAATATATACAAAGGTAGATGGTTTTAAACATGTTTGCCAGCAGTAGGACATTTCAGAAAACAAGCTTTATTCAAATTTCCTTGTGTTACATACGTAGCTTCTAACATTCCTCTGTTGTTGCATAAAAAGGACATTAAATTTGGAGCTGAGGCTGTTTTTTCCCTGGGACCACATTAAATAGAAAGAAAACCCCAAATTCCCTTGGGCTTCCCCAAGTTCAATTTCCTTCTTACTGTACTTTTCCACTTTAGCAGACATTTGTCATCCTGCTTCTCCAATTTCATTGATAATTTGTCTGGCATGGGACCTTTACTTCCTACTATCCTTATGATTAATTCACTTCCAGAATGACAAGCCTTTGTTTTGGTTCAATACTAATACAAGTAAATTGATTTAACTCAAGTGTTCCTTTAGTACTGTGTTGTGTAGCACTGTGGAAATTTGAAGTTTGCCAGGAACTGTGTCTTCTGGGACATCTCCTTGTCAGCTTTACCTCCCAGCTTAAAGTCTCTGTCTTTTGCTTTTCCTGAAACTCTGCAAAAGCAGGAGCCCCAGAACACAGATATTGGCCTGAAACGTTCTCAAGCCTGCGCTGGAAAATAACCAAATGCCTTGAGACAAATGAGCACAGTCGAGTACCTGCAGGGACAGTCAAGTGTTCTTGTCCCTGTCCCTTGTGCCATACGAGTTGTAGAGGTGCTTGCTCTCAGTGTGCAGGAAAATAGGACCACAGGCTTTGGAGGTGCAGTAAAGTACCCCCATGGTGTCTGAGGCTCTGCACCAAAGTAGCTCGCTGTTAGGTGCCTTTGTTTTGGCTTCTCTGCTCTCAGGCAGGCTTTGCAGATCTGCCTGTTTTGGCATGGCAACACCTAAGTGTGAGGCTTCATCCAGGGGGATGGCTGCTGGATGCTTGAAGTCAGCTTTTGACAAGGTTTTCCCTCAGAATAGCCACAGGTCGTTTATGTCATATGTCCACCACTACTTCTCTGCACAAATGACAAAGATAGGAGAGGGTTGTATTGTTCCTAATTTTGACTGGGCTTGTGAGTCACCTAAGGACAATACAAGTTACAGGCACCTAGTTGGGTGCCTGTTTTCTCACAGAAAGTGCCATATCTGGCCTTGTCTTCTGGCCTCTCCTTTAGGGAACAAGTATTGGTAAAATGTTATTGCTCAACATCCTCTCAGTCTACAGTCTAAGAAATTATATTATAATATATTATATTATATATTATTATTTTTAATAATATCCTGATAATTTTTTATCAAGTTGGCAGAAGTTTCGATTCCTCCCTCTCTTCCCTACGTTTGATCAGATCAGTGGCTTGGGGATGGAGATAACCCCAGTGACCAAGGGTGTTCTTTTGAGGAACAGCCTGCCTGGTGAACTCAAACTGTGCTGCTTGCATTTCTGACCAGGTCAGGCAGCTGTCAGTGAGCTGGTAGCATCCTGGCTGTCAGGTAATGAGAGGGGGAAAAAAAAGGCATTGCCTTTGTATAGTTGTGGGGGATATCAAAATGAAGGATAGTGCCATGATGTATAGGATATACACTGATGGCTTCAAACATCCATGCCTGTTCTCTGCACTCTTCCACCAGGCTTTCCTATTGGAAGACAGGTAGCAGGTAGAATCACCCTTTCCTTGCTAATTTTGCCTGGTCTTTCAACAACAGCTAGCAGGTTTACTTGGTCTCCTTTTTGCTGTTCATACCATCTGCAGTCCTCTTCCCTGACCACTGAGAAGGCAGTGGGCGTGAAGGAAACTGAAATGTGCACCTGGAAACTTTGCAGGTTTTTTTCTGCGCCTCTGTGGGAATGCAGAGTACTGATCTGGTATAGCAGGAAGCTGAGAGTAAATGTTAACTCCTCTGACCCCTTCTAGGATAAACTTACTCGCTGCTTTGGGGCAAGGAGGGATAGAAGGCACTTCCTTTCAAGCAATCTCTGGTTAAACAATTAACCTTGCTGTACTAGCTTTTCTTGTTCTGCCCTCCTCTTTGTCCCTTTATTTGCCTCAAGGCTGTTCCTGTGAAAATGGCACACGAACAAAATCCACTCAGAAAAGAGCAGACACTCTTAACGTAGTTCATGCAGGCTCAGTTACAAAAATGTGACTGCAAACACTGCAGGAATTCTGTATAACAATTAGGACAGCAAAGTTACCGAAGGAGGAAGGAAAGGCCTGAACTTCCAGAATGACAGAAAAAGAGATGGTTTCTGCTAATCACTGCAGTTAGAAACTGTGGACTCCTCAGGCCAGCTGGGGCCTTCCACTGTCCTTTTTCCATCCCCTATGTTAGAGTCTGGCCAGGAGTAGGAGGAGTACTCTGAGAGGAGGAGAAGGGATCCTGAGTCCACAACAGTGGGGACTCTGGGTTGAAAGGGAAGCAAATGGAAAAAGTCTGTGTGGAAAATCCCTAGGCTTGCAGGCTTAATAAGACCAAGCATTTTGTTCAGTTTTGAATGGCTGATGAATACTAGCTCATTCGTATTTAAAAAAAGGTCAGAGCTCCACCCCAAAGTCCAAGGGTGTTAACATGGCAAAAGCACTTACTTTCAGTGGCTAGTGGCATACAGTGTGGTGAATGGCTAATACATTTGGTTAGGCAGATCTCATTGAAAGTAAAATCAGTAGCATCTGAAATATAATAGTACCACTTTGCTTCCAGGAGCAAAACATCACATTTTTTTACATGTCCACAGCATGTTTCAACACTTGGTGAAATAGGTTTTACTCCTGAGTCAAGTTTTGGCCATGTCCTCGGTTGTAATCCCAGTAATCTGGCTGTATGTATTAAGGTTCTCAGAGTAATAGTTTAGTACACAAGCTGTGTGGTGCTGGCAGAAAGCATGTTTACTCCTGCTTTTCTAATTTCAAAAGTTTCAAGCTCTGCTTGACCTGCAGGATCGTGCACAGATGGAGTTTAAGGAAGCATTGGTAATGCTGGTTATCTTCTGACTGTTCAGAGAGCATCCAACAATGATTCTTGCTACATTCTTGAGAAGCAGGAGTCTAGGAACAATAGGTTTATATAGCTAAATATGAAGCAGGCTGGAAGTAGGATTCATTGGACGTGGCATGGGATGTTTACCTAGAAAATAAGAACACCCCATCTGGTGTCCTGTGTTAAAAAAAGGGTCACACTTTGGTTACAGATTTTTATCTGGGAAGATTGTAAATCCCTATATACCTTGGTGACTCAGACTGTCACTTGTTGTGGTGCTAGTAAAGGCAAATATGAAAACAAGTATGTTGAAGGAGTTGAGTGATTAGCTCAAGGAAAGCCACGTGGATATCAGTGTTCTCTAAGGAGCCCTGTGACCATACACAGGGGTCATAACATCTAATTAATCCTCCAGGCAATCAGTCCATGTGACTGATAGGCCAGCTTGCATGTGATTTTTTATGAAAAAAAGCACACAGAACAGAGTACTTGTTTGTTATAGAGAGAACATGGCTGTTAGAGGATGGTCCTTGGACAACCTCTGCCTTAACCAACCTTAGGGAAGATACCTTTACCTGCCTTCTACTCACTGCTGTGATGGGGTTTATCAGGGAGATCAGCCAGGATCCAACACTTCCCAATAAACTCTCTTTCTTCAGAGTTGACTCTTTATAAAGGGAGCACTGTGGTCAGGTATCTAAGCATGAGAGAACTCTAGCTGGTGGTCTGAGAGCTCCCTGACAGGTCTTCCCTGACAGATCAACAGTCAGAAAGCAGACCTGTGGATTCACCCCCCTCTCTGTCTTCAGTAAACAAGTATTGCCTTATTGCTTGCAAGGAACAGTTTGGCTTTAATTTGGCTGTGTGCTTATCAAGCACTGCAGGAATGAATTGGCTTGAACGTTTGGGAAACTGCATAAAAATATGAAGGAAGGAGGAGTTGGTTTTCTTCTTGTTGGAAGAGATCCAGGTTAGGGAATACTGAAGTAAATCACACATTCCTAAGGCCATGGGCCTTGATGAGGTGCACCCAGGAGTGCTGAGGCAGCTAGCAATTGCCACTGCGAGGCCTTGGAATAATAATGGTGATTGAGGAAGGTTCCTGAGGACTGGAGGAAAGCAAATGTCACTCCTGCCTTCAGAGAGGACAAGAAGGAGCACCCAGGAAACTACAGGCCAGTGATCCTCATCCTGACTCCTGAGAAGGTGATGGAACAGCTAGTCCTGGAAAGCTTTTGTTCCTGGAAATAAGGTAATTTGGATTATTTAGCATAGATTTACCAAGAGGAAGTCCTGCTTAAGGAAGCCAATAACCTTCTACGACAAAATGACTAGCTTGGTAGATGAGGTGAGAACAGTAGATGCTGCTGACTTCAGTAAGGCTTCTTGTCTCCCACATCCTCCAAAAAGCTGATGACATATGGACTGGATGAACAGACAGTAAGGTGAACTAGATGAACAGCTGGGCCCAGAGGGCTGTGATCAGTGGTATGAAGTTTGAGGCCAGTAACCAGTGGTTAGAGGGACAATAATGGGTCCAATACTTTTTCAACATCTTCATTAATGATCTGGAGGATGAGGCAGAGTATGGTCTCAGCACAGTTGCTACTGATACAAAACTGGGAGGGGTAGCTGATAACACCAGAGGGTTGTGTTGCTGTTTACCTGGACCCCAACCTTATACAATTCAGCAAAGGGAAGTGCAAAGGTCTTCACCTGGGGAGGAATTAACCCATGCACCAATATGCCAAACTGCCTGGAAAGCAGTTTTGCAGAAAAGGGCTTGGGTTCCTGGTGGATACCATGTTGAAGCTAAGCCAGCAATGTGCTCTTGTGGCAAAGCAGGCAAATAGTATCCTGAGCTACAGTAGGAAGAGTGTTGCCAGAAGGTTGAGAGAGTGATCTTTCCCCTCTGTTCAGCACTGATAGGGTCACACCTGGAGTACTGTGTCAAGCTGTGGGCTGCTCAGTACAAGAGACATACGGAGCTACCAGAGAGAGTCCAGCAAATGGCCACAACAATGGTTAAAGGACTGGAGAATCTTTAATATGAAGAAAGGTACTCTCTCAGAGAAGGCTCAGGGGGGCAGGAAATCTCATAAATGTGTACAAATATCTGAAGGGAGGGTGTAAAGAAGAGGGAGCTAGGCTCTTTTCAGTGGTGCCCAGTGACAGACATTGGTCACAAACTGAAACATGAGCGGTTCCCTCTGAACATCTGAGATAGTGGGATGTAGCACAGGCACAGCTTGCCCAGGGAGTTGGTGGAATCTCTCTCCTTAAGCTGCTTGGACACAGTCTTGGCAACCAGCTTTATGTGGCCTTGCTTGAGCAGGGTGATTGAACCAGATGGCCTCCAGAACTGCTTCCAATCTCATGTGTTCTGTGATCTTGTAGTAGATGTTGTAAAGTATCAAAAATGTGCAAAAAGTTCCTGAATGTCATGTACTGGCAGCTTAAGGCCATGAGGGATGCTTAAAGGTCTCTAAAATGATATCAGACATGATTTAAATGTGTGAAATGTTTACATGCATGAAATACTCCTTGGGTGTGTCTTGGCAGTAACTTTTTCACAGAGCAAACCTGTTCCAGTCAGTGCTGTATATGTGGAAGGGCAGGGGCAGGATGTGTATCCTGTTGAAAAGGAAGAAGATATTTGACTTAGAGGTGTTGGTTTGTTTGGTGTGTCAAATGACACATTGCAGAAATTTCTTCTTTTTTTTTTCCCCCAAAGCTTTAACTTTTTACATTGTTGTTTTTTCAATATTTTTTTTCTTGATCAGGTTTTTATTCTATTGTTTGGTGGTTTGGATCCTTGTAGGACCTGATGTGTGTTTAGCTTTTATGGTGGTGAGGGACAATCTGAACTCAAATATTAATACAGAAAAGGAGCCTAAATACATTTCTAGATCTGTGTTTTGCTGCTTAATACTCCAAAGGTGGAGATTACAGTCTTGGTGGCTCTAAGCCAAGTATCTGGTACTCAATGCTTTTGGAGAGAAGTCTGGGCAAGGAGACTTTGATAGAAGGGTTGAAATCAGGGTTGGGTGCTGTGCCTTTAAGCTGATTTTGCTGAATAGCAGCAAAAAAAAAAAGTCTTATTGATGAGAGAAAACATTCAGGATTACACTACAGTTGCCTATAGGCACACAATCTTCCCATCCCAGATCAACTGCCATCTCCTCCTGCCTGTTCCTGACTATAAGCTAGACTAAAACAGAAAGCTACTGGAATAGACACCATCATACTGGATTCCCCTCAGTGGATAAGTTTAGATTTGTATTGATTCGTTTTTTTTTCCACGTGTAAACTATGACTGACAGGACAGCCTTTCTTTCATGGTATTTTTTTACTCTTGGAGCAGGCCCAAAAAATAGAAGGCCTAATTCTGTCATGAGAGTTTATGTGAGAATCTGACATGTGTTGGATCTGAAATGTGCTGGGTCTACACCTCCAGCAGATCTTTGAAAATCCAGGAGTGGGAAAATAAGCAGCCCTAGATGATGCAGATTTCCTGTGTGTAATGGATGGAGTAGGCATATTTGTGGGTATTATGCAGAAGGGAGAATAAATACTCAAAGGACTACTTGTTTAGTTAAACAAGTTTTCCTTTAAAAACAGAAAGGCAGGGCCGTCTTCTTGCAAGTCGCTATTCTTGCACTAAGTGCAAGGGCAGCAACACTGATGATACTGTGTGAGAGCAGCCCTGAAGGTGAGTTCATACTTTATGTTTGAGATGAGCAGAGGACAGAGTAGGTCCTTCTGTTCTGCCAAAAGTATTTGCAGTGAGGTGTGTGACTGAAACTCTTCTACACAGAAAAGGCAAAGCTTGCATACATATTGCAGCTAGTTGTTTTGAGTGTACCTCAAGAACAAGTCCAGTCCGTATTTAGTTCTGCACTTTGCTAATCCAAAACTATGGGGTGCTGTACCAGCAAAGTGCTTTGGCAACAGCACAGAGTCCTGAGGTAAATCCCCCTCCAAGCCTTCAAAAGAGACTCTTTTCTCAGTGCCCCAGGTTGTCCATCTTCATAAATGTCATGCATACTTCTAGAGAGGATAAGAAGGTGTGTGTAGAGCGCACAGATTTCAAGCATTCTTAGCATTAAACTTATTGCAAAAGTTTAGAGCTTCGTATGATTTGTAGTTGCTCATGTATGGTCTTTCTGGTATCTGAAAAAGATATTTAAAAATGTTTCATTCCTTGTATTTTATTTACTCCAAAATAGCCAAACTGAAATACTTCATAAAGGAGGAAAATAAATCACTTTTGAGAGAGTAGACTGGAACTTTTCAGCCTGAGATAAGTTTTGTTTAAGCAAGTTGTGCACAACAAATGAAGTCAGAAGTGCTGAAACACATAGCAGGCTTAGCTGAATTCTCCTCAGCCTGTCTTTGAAAGCCATTTTTAATAGCCACGTCTTGCTGAATTTTATACAGGGGAGGATAACTTTTTAAAGCTGCTTTGGCACTTAAAATGTAGAAAGACTCCACTGGGGTTTCTCAATATGCATTGGCAGGTGTTGACATGCAGAACTCCCTGTCCTCCCAGTACATATCCAATTGGATTCTAACTCAACCAAGACCTTTCTCCATCCATGGGGACTGCAGTGTACTTGAGAAGCTGATGGTGCCATGTCCAGCTTTGCCCTAAAGCAGAGAGCTCTAAGGCTATTAAGAAACTGAGGGTGTAGTCATTCTGGACTACAGCCCTGGCTGAAGGTAGGGGGAGTACTAACAAACCTGTAGAAGGGCTGGCAGGACTTTGAGACTTGGCATCTGCTGTGTGGGCTGTTGCCTCTTCCTCTGTGTCAAAGGACTGTCAGGGGTGGCATGTCATGACACAGCAGGAGACAGAGCATGGTGAGCAGCACATTTACTCTCTTCTTCCCTTTAGGTCATGTAGTTTCTTTAACAAAGAGTTAACAGTTCTCACACCAAGCCCAAACTCCATCCTCTTGGGTATGTAGACCCTCAGCAACACTGTGTTTAGCAAACTGCTGCTACATCTTCTGCAGCCAATCTAATGGCACAGAGAAGGGAGTAGGATCTACTTTTACTCCCTGCATATGGCAGGCTTTTCTCAGGGCTCTGTTTGAGCTGCAAAACCCAAAGGCACATTGTTCTGTCAGTAAAGGAGCAGAAAAGGATAATCAAAGCTGTAATACTTGTGTAAGAGCGGCATGCCTAGCTCCAAAACAGCTCCAGATTGCCACTATTTGGCTAAAATCTGCAGCATATGATAATTCACACAAACCATTCTTTCCCTTTCTCGTGTTGGAAGATACAGCTGAGTCAGAAACAGCTCACAGAACCTGCTTCAAGCATTTAGGAGTGGGCAGGTCAAAGGGCAGGTCTGTGGTCAGATGTCCTGCTCTGGGTGCTGGTGATCAAGTAACTTCCAGCCACTTCTCCATCACCCCAAGGATGTCCACCACTACTATACAGGGGGTTGTTCTTTGGCATAGCTAATCCTTATGACCTAGTTTAGACACATATGCAAGCAAATCCTAGATCACTGTGACACCAGTGTGTATGCATTTGCATGTCCAAGTTGTGCTGGCTGGATTTAGTGAGTAGAAGTATTTTTAATTTAACTTATTTGAATCTAAACATATATGTATTTCCTATTGAAATCAGTATGTATTAAATCAATACCTTGCTATTTGCTGGCTGTTGTAGCTCACTCATTTCATTTTAGTTGTACTGTTGGGCCTCTCCTCTTTGAGGAAGCTTTGAAAAGCTATGGTGTGGGAATCCCTTACAACTTTAGTTCTGCATATCTTTTTTAGTCCTTAGGGGTTCTCCTCCTAAGGCCATTTGATGACTGTAAGAAGTGGCTCTTGAAACGCAAGAAGAAAAAGGTGCATGCATAACATGGCCTTATTCATGCAATTTTATCAGTGTGTTCACAGGGAAGAACATATTGGTAGGTGATAGCATTCATGTCAGAATTAATAGTAATGTTTCCTACTTATAGACACTTTCAGAACCATAGAATACAATACCTAAGTCCAAGATTCTCAGTTGTCAAAAGCAATGGGAGATCTGTTAAATAAGAACTCCCAGAGGACTCAACACAACGAGCTGTTCACCACACTTCTACAGGAGATGCTGTGCTCATCTCCCCCCACCCAAGTTTTGATACTGCCTTTCCAACTCCAATGGAAAAATAATTCACTCCTGACCCAGATTTGGTTAGATAATTAATGATGACCGTGGGAGCAGGAATTATTTAATTTCCTTCCACATCCTATGTCCACTGGCACTAGAAACTTCCTTTTAGTCATCTTTTATTAACTTGTCTCTAGGGCCTTAAGTTTTATTTGTCCCAAAGGTGTCAACAGGAAGTGACTCACTTTTCCATTTCAGCAGAGACACAGGTGATCTAAGCCAGAATGTTTATTGTTAGTCAATCAATACCTTAACCAAGGTGTGTTGTGTTTGTTCTTGAATCTGTGTCTCTTTCAATACATCTTTCAGGACAGCAGTATTACATCCTTCACCAGCTATCAGGGAGGGATTTGCTCTCTAGGAATCACAACATTCTAAAATGCATGGCATCAAGTCCTCCCTTAAGTTTTTGGGGAATAAGAGAATAAAAATACAGTATCTGGTTTTCTCTCTGCTTTGAGTTTCTCTCTTTCAATTCATTTGAGCCTAATTTATTTTTGGGAGAAGGAACACGAGCACATTTCCTATGACTATAAGGACCCTATGATCTAAGGAGATTGTCAGAGGAAACATGTGCTGCTGTATCCTAAAAGTTGCAAGAAGAAGAGGGTCCTTCAGTGATTCCTTAATGGACTAAACTTAGACAGAAAAGTCTTAGCTCTTCTGCAGGACGCAGCAGGGACAACAACTAGAAGGATCTCAAAAATGCTGCATTTTGTACAGTTAATTCCCACCTTCCAGCAACATTCAACTGTTGCAGAGATGCTCTGGATCAGAGTCACAGCTGTCTGAAGAGCAGGTGTTCCTCAGTCTATGCTGCTCCACAGTCTGGAGCATTTAAGCAGCCCTGATTGCTACTGTTAGGAAGGGGGAATCTTCCCACTTTTGTAACCACTAGGTCAGAGTAGTCAATTATTGAACTGTGTCAAAAATAAGAAAAACAGAGTGGTTCTGGGAACACAACCTGTTTTACACACAGTAACTAAAAGGTGTTTCTGAAATCCATGGCAGTCATTTTCTATGCAAGCCAGTCTTAATTGGTCTTTAAAAGTAACTACTTCTCTTCAAATGTTTGTTTAAATGTTTCAGTGTAATTTCTAGTTCTGAACCTGGCTCTTTGCCAGCTTTTCCTTGGCTGTGCAGAGAGGTGAGGTGGTGTTCAGGTCTTTGTTAGCAGAACTTCTGCTGCCAGCCTGCCTGTCACAGCCTACAAGGGGCAGTTCCCTCTCACCCCTTGTGCCGGTGCTGGGGGCAGAAGGGCAGGTGTGACAGCTCCTCTGCCCTGCCCGGCAGAGCAGAGATAAAGGCCATACAGAGCAGCGGCCAGGCTGTGCCTGGGAAACATCCAGCCTGGCAAATCATGACCAAAGGCAAAAATGGTGCATGTTGCTTGTTTCTGGTGTTGTCTGGATCACACTTAGGTGGGATATTCAGAGCTGGGTCCTTTAAACCCCAGGACGAGTATTTTCCCTTTTAACCTCTTTCGTCTATTCCTATATGGCTGGTTTTCCATTTGATGAGACTTTTCTCTCTGGATTGTATTCAGTTCACACTTGTATCCTCACTGTAGTTTCTCCAGCTCCTTTGAGGTCCCCATAATATTTCTAGGAATTAACAGAATGGAGTCCTAATTCCTGAACAAATAATTTATTTTTAGCTTGCAACCTTGTATACAACCAAACATAGGATTGGCAAACATCACCAGAAACTGAGTATTTAATAGCAAAATTACCACTCATCCTCTCAAATCAACAGAGATTTAATTTTAATATGCCAGCCAAACCAAAAAAATGTTTTTATTTTAAGTTGACTGAAAGCTCACCAACTAAAAAAATTTTCTGTCTGTTGACCACCCCAAGCACTTAAGAGTTTTGGTCAGGGACAATAAGTTTTAGTCAAAAGCAAAAACATGTCTCTCATTTTTGTTTGCTTAAGATTCAGCTGAAATAAAACAATGAATTCTTGTTGTGGATTAAAAACATAATCTTTTATTTATTTTTTTTTTCTGGAACCATGAATATCTGACGTTTTGGTTGAAAACCAAAACAATTGTTTCTTCCTGATCAGGTAGATTTGCATTTGAGCAAACTAATTTTTTCATTGAGATATTTTCATTTCTCAGCAAAAAAAAAAAAAAAAAAAAAAAAAAAAAAAAAAATTAATAAGGCCTTTTTGAAGAATTTTTTTTTTTTCAAAAAAAAAAAAAAAAAAAAAAAAAAAAAAGAAAACATTAATGAGGTCCTTCTGGGAACAGCTCCTAAAATCCTTCCTGGCATGGCAAATCTAGCTTGTTGAGCTGTATTCTAGTCTCTAAAAATCCAGGGAGGGTGATGTCAGATAAAAAGTGCTCTCTCAACAATTAAAAGAACCATGTGTAATTAAGCAAACAAGACCTGTGCAGTTATCTCGCAGTCCTCAGGATGTGAAGCTACAGAGTGAGACAGTGGGAAGTTAGAGAAAATTCCAGCAGCTGAGACTGGAAAAATGATACAGCCTTGGCAGTACACAGCCAGGAAGACCTTGTGGTTCTTTCCTTCCTCCTCCTGTAGTGAAATCCTGGCTAAACACTCATTACACAGTCACATCTAGCAACCAGGAATTGTTTGGGGAAAATAGGTGGGTGAACCAGTGCACTTTTTTGCACCAAGTGGTGCGAAGTTTAACTGGTGAAACAGGTTAGCTTGGCTTTTTGTGGTTGGTCCTCTAAGGGACTGGTCCTGGGGTGGTAGCTCTGCTGGTGGAGCAAAGGAGCAGGTAACATAGCATAGGAGTTAGTGCCAAAGGTCATGCAGGGACTGTAACAAGCTCCACTGTCCTTGCTCATTTGGGGAAAAGGTGCAGCAAACACCTTGGTATTGCCTCAGAAATGCACCAGCCTCCTACAGTGGAAGTGCTACAGCAGGTTTGCAGCCTTGCTGCCATCTCAGAAGGTGCCAGCTGTTGTCCTGCAAGTGCTGGTAAAGAAGCTCACTGCTGTAATATCAAGCATTGTGTCAGTAACACTGTTCTCCAAGTTTTCATTTCTCCAAGTCCAGTTTGAGGTCTGTCTTAGAGTTTTTCGACTTCTAATGGGACAGGGAATAAATGTAGGTCAGGCATTTCAGGATAGTTTATGCTTCCTAAATGTTAGGATTGATTTGCACATCGGATACTCCAAGCACATTCACTACCGATAATTAACCTTGGAGACCATGTGCCGCAGAATACTGTACTGCTCAAAGCTTGTAAATGGGTTGTAGTCTGTCACTCAGGAGAGGAAAGACATTTACAAGCACTCTGAAAGGGCATCTAAACTGTGCTTCCTTCTCATGTTCTATTCAAAGGGTACCACGGAATTCAGCTTAGAGATTACTAGCTGTATACTCAGTTTATGAAGTTTTTGGTTCCTACTAAGAAGAAATTGAGCAAAACTGGGCACTTCTAATTCCCAAGAGTTCAGAAAACCTCAGTTATTTTGCTAAGTAATTTAAAATTCTTTGCTTTGAAAAGTATTTCATTCCTCTGTGTTAAAAAACAGTGATGTTTACTTAAAATAATAAAGCAATATATTTTGCCTTCTTACCGTCTTCTTTGGATCTTTGAGTCTTTTGAGTGCCCTTTTTTTCAATGTTTTCTCTGCAGCTGTGAAGGTCAGAGCCTTAGCTTTTGGTTGATAAAGAGTAGGTCAGATGATGCGACTTCAGAAGCTAGGACTTCAGACAAAAACACAGTGCTTGCCACTACAATTAGCTGAATCTTCTGTTTTTAAACAGTACCAACTGTGTGTGGACTTGAGGCTCCACACCAGGCTCCTTGAATGGCCCGAGTTAACTGCTCAGTGGGCAAAGGGCCTCCGAGGTTGGTTGTGTAAACCACAAATAAAGTGACTCTGCACAAAGCATTCCTTGTTATATATAGGGAAGAAATTTCTGTTAGACTGTGACAAAAACCAACCCCTTCCCAGCATTCACTGAACAGAAAGTTGAGGTAACCCTGCTGTTAGTCTGCAGGGAACTGGGGAATAGTGGCAGCTTTCCTTTGTACATTTCCATATCAGCTGAAACAGAAGGCCACTCCTCTAATTTGAGCCTCATTCCTCTAATTGCACCGTTCTCATCCCCTCATTCTATAATCTGTTGCAGACTTTCTTCAACATTCCTCCTACCTTCTTCACTGGCAACTCCATTCATATTTCAGTCTAGAAGGGACTGGAAAGGGATTTTCCCAGGATGACAAGTGGAAATCCCTCCAAATTGTTCTCCAGTGTGGTTGTGGAAAAATTTAGATCTCTCTGTTGTAGGTGAAGATCAAGACTACAGTTTTTACAGAAGCTGAAACATGAATGGAGCAGTCTTTACTGCCAGATTTGAACCTTCCTTCTGGAGCTTGTGGGCTGTTTTTCTTGGCAGGTTTTATCTTGGAAAATCCTTGTCTTGGACTCCTTCTTTGGGAAAGGAAAAGTGTAGCAAAGGCCTCACTGACAAGCTGCAGACTCCACCTGAAAGACTGCCTCTCTCTCTGGTTTTCTACAGGCAGAAAACAGTCAATAGGAGACGACTGGAAATGTCTCCTGTAATGGCAGGACCATCCTGCGCAAGAAATTCCAGCATTGTAACACGGGACAAAGCAAATTTTCTGCCACAGCAGGTTGTTTTTGAATTTGCAGAGGAATAAACATTGATCCAAGAAGTCTGCCTCCAAAATCAATTAAGCATATTGGTTTCACCAAGCCAGATTAGCAACCAAATAGGGAATTCTCCAGGAATGCATCTATCCAGCCAAGTCCAGTAAATAATTTATGAGGAGTTTTCCATCTTAATTTGGGATGAATATTATAATACGAAATGCCAAGTGCTTGTGATAGTTTTTCTTCCCGTGGGAGGTCTGAATCAGTGCAGGAGGATATCCTGGAAATCCACCTGCCTTTCTAGGAATTGTCCTGTGAAACAATCATATAGCAGTGGGAAGTAAAGCAACAGCATGTTTGCAACAAATGTTGTATCTTGCAAGAAGTATTAAATACAGATTTCAGTTTTAAGCCCTGAAATGCTGAAGTCCTTCGAATAAGGAGAGAACTGCTCAAGCAGGCCTTGCTGTTCCTTTCTTTCCAGCCCTCTATGCTGTGTCCACACCATGAAGTATTTCCTTCCTTGCCAAAATCCAGCCACAATACTGTGCAATAGCATATAGCATGAAATTTTAAACTAACTACTCATGTAGAAAGTGAGGCTGTCATTGGGTACCTTGCTCTGCTGAATACCTTCTTCCTTCATCCTCTCCTGCAGTTTATTTCTCTTACTAAGTGAGCAGACAACTGTTTTTGCAATGGTAGGTTTGTGTGATAGATGTGATGGAAACTTGAGGGCTTTTTTAGGCCAGAGATGGCATGCAGTTGTGCTTAATATTGCAGAAAATGCCTCAAGTAATGAATGGATGCCTTAACACAGATAATAGCAAGAGGTGTGGGCAGAGCGTATGGAAGTATCACATGCACTGTGCTGTCATAATTAAACTGGCTCAACTGGTCTATGATAGCCTGGTGTAATTTTTAGATGTAATTGATAGGATAAACATTCTCCTAATCTAAAACAATTAAGACAATAAGCATAAGGAAGTAGACCTGTGAAAGCTTGCATCCCATCTGACTGTCCCAACAGAAGGAGAGAGGAAACAACAGTGATATTTCCCACAAAACAGTTCCTTAATCTGCAAGTCTGTGAATCCAGTGTCTGTCTTTTTTAACCTTGCCAGACACTCCTAGAGCTGACCATTACAGCACAAACGTTTCTTTGCATCCGTGGGGGAGTGAGGGTGTGGTGATGGGAGACACAGGCTGTGGTTTGGCAAGCACGAGGAAATTGTGCTCTGCTCTGATTTTCTGATGCTGGTTTAGAGGGAGTGAAGCTCATTTGAGCCACGTTGCTGCCACGGGGATGTGAACAAATCCCTGCCATGGGGGCAGGTGAGGGATGAAAACTAGCTGTGTTTAGTGGAAAAGACCCCAAAAGTTGCAGGGAGTTCACTGTGGTTTTGACCTGGGAAATGCTAGGCCTACAGGGAGAGGCAGTCAGAAAACCTCTGTACTTTAAACTAGTGGAAGAGTTGGTATTTTCAGAGATTTCTCAACTCCCTTCTTAAAAAGATTGTGTCAATGTGCATAAATCGAATTTGAAACAATTCTAAGGGGTAATTCTAGCAAAATGAGACAGTTTAACTGACTGCAAAACTGCTTTAGGCTTTTGTTGCTAGGAGTCAGGGCAGGTTTTGTATTTATAAAGCTGAAACTTTTTGTTTGTTTTGGGAAAGCTGACTTCCTGCCTAGCACATAACTCCTCCACTTCAGACTGAAAAAAACATGAATACTAAAAAAGGCATTCAGCCCACTTGATTCTGATCCCTAAGAAACTGCTTCTCCATTGCTAGCTCTGATAAGTCTTGTCTTTCTTTTTAATTTAATTTTTTTAAGAAAACAGAGTTGTTCTCCAAACTGGACCTAGGATTTTCTTAAGAATTCACAGTTATCTGTGATACCAGGTGCAGACAGCTGAAGGTTGTTGTGTTAGGTGACCAGGCAGGATATGAGTATGTGTCTCACAATTCCAGAGACTGGTCTCCCTACTTGCACCAAAAGGTCTCTCTGGAACATTTGCATTGTCAGAAAGCAGGGATAACCTATGCACTTTTGCAGAGGCTAAATTTAGATGGAACTTTGCTTTTTCTGGTTGATTTTCCTTGCTGCCAGCCCCATGAGGCCAGATTTCTGCTTAGCAGCTGCCAACACGTAGCAACAACATTCTTCTAGAGAAGCTGGTGGTTCATGGCACAGCAGGTGCACTCTCTGCTGGGTAAAAAACTGGCTAGAGAGTTGTAGTGAATGGAGTTGGATCCCCTTGGATCCAGTAGGTCACCAGTGGTGTCCCCCAGGGCACAATATCTTTTTTAATTACCTAAATGAGGGGATTGAGTGTCTCCTAGGTAAGTTTGCAGGTGACACTAAGCTGGGAGGAAGTGTCAATTTGCTTGAGGGTAGGAAGGCTCTGCAGAGAGACCTGGACAGACTGGATCGATGGGCCAAAGCCAGTTGTATGAGGTTTAATAAGATCAAATGCTGAATCCTGCACTTTGGTCACAACAACCCCATGCAAAGCTGCAGGCTTGGGGATGAGTGGCTGGAAAGCTCCACGGTGGAGAATCACCTGGGGATGCTGGTTGGCAGCCAACTTAACATGAGCCAGCAGGTGGCCAAGGAGGCCAACAGCATCCTGGCCTGCATCAGGAATAGTGTGGCCAGCAGAAGCAGAGAGGTGACCCTGCCCCTGTACTCAGCACTGGTGAGGCTGCACCTTGAGCTCTGTGTGCAGCTCTCGGCCCCTCACTACAGGAAGGACGTCGAGCTGCCGGAGTGTGACCAGAGGAGAGGTACCAGGCTGGTGAAGGGTCTGGAGAAGAAGCCCTGTGAGGAGAGGCTGAGGGAACTGGGGTTGGTTAGCTTGAAGAAGAGGAGGCTGAGGGGACACCTCACTGTCCTCTACAACTACCTGAAAGGAGGTTGCAGGGACCTGGGAGTTGGCCTCTTCTCTCAAGTGAATAATGACAGGATGAGAGGAAATGTCCTGAAGCTGCACCAGGGGAGGTTTAGACTGCATATTAGACAGAATTTCTTTACTGAAGGAGTGGTTGGACAGTGGAACAGGCTGCCAGGGAGGTGGTGGAGTCACCATCCCTGAAAGTGTTTAAAAGAAATAAAGATATAGTGTTTAACAACATGATTTAAACACTGAAGAGGTAAATCAGGTGATGGTAGGGGGATTTAGGTTATGGTTGGGCTTGATGATCTTCAAGGTCCCCTCCAACCAGGATGATTCCATGATTCTATGTTTGGCAAATGCCAAGGAGTATAAGACTTTCACAAGTTGTCACCTCTTATTTCTGCAGCTCTAAAGTACAGCAGCCTTTTCTACTTCAGGACCCTGTGCCCCAGAGGCACAGAGCCCGGGATAGCTCAGCATTCGCCCTGCGATTACTGGGGATTACATGTAGCCCTAACTTGCAGCTCTACCTCTCAGCACTGCCCAAAATAGACTCTTGTCTATGCTATGTGCCTCCAGGAGTGCACCTGCCACAGTGCAAAAAGGAAAAAAATCAGAAGGGAAAAGTCTTATGTCCTATTTTAGGAGTGAGCACTCATATTGGAGATAAAGTGTTAGTCCTTTTCGCAGCATTAAATTCTCCCTTAGCAGAAAAACAGAAGAGCCACAAATGCTTAGAGCTTCCTATCACAGCTGTGACCTGTCAAGAGAGGGAAGAAAGCACAGGTCAGCCTAAGTGGTGCTGTATGCCCTGCATGTGAGACAGGTATTTCTGTTCCCTCCATGCCTAAGTGGTGCTGTGTATCTTAGCCCTGCATGTGGAAAAGGTATTTCTGTTCCCTCCATGTATTAGCTATCTTCGAATGCATTGCACAATGTGGAACTTACAGAGACAGGGTGGGGACCCAGGGGAAATGTCTGGAGATGAGGTTATAAAGAGAGAAGCGACTTCTGGACGGGACAGACCAGCAAACGGGACATTGGGAGAGGTGTTGTGCATTTGGGACAGTTAAGTTAAAATAGGAGTCACTGTGTTCTAGCCAGCTGGAAGCCTCACTTGGCACACTGAGCCTGGGCATGGCTCATTTGGCTTGCAGCAAAAAGGAGCAAGTAAGCAACCCTCATTTCTGCAGCCAAGAGGAGCAGGAAGATTAATCTTACACTGAGTCTGGGGAAGTGAACGAGACAGTGTACCAAGCCAGAGTGGCTACAGAAAACAGAGAGATCAGATGAAGGAAGAGCTGCCCCTTCCTTCATCCTCCAATCATCCTAGAGGCCGCCCTGGCATGGATGTTACTTGGAACGTGGCTCTTAGCAAACCATGTAATGGCTAGGCAGAGTCTCAGGAGAGTTCTGGTCACCACCCATGTCTGATGGCCTCACACTCCCTGACGCAGCCAGAAAACTGGAACAGAAGGGGCATCCACCCTAGACATGTTCCCACCCATATTCCAGGCAGCAGTTTCTGGGAAAGGCAGAGCTGTGCACAGAGCCCTAGCTTGGAAGGAAAGATAAGAAGAAACTGAGAGATTATGGTTCAAGTGCTGTCTGAGGTGAGCGATTTAGGTTAACACTCCCATTTCTTACCTCCCGTTGTGGTCTAGGATAGGTATACTTTGTGCCTCCCTCCCTTAGAAATGGGATCATAGAGTTACCTTCCTTCCCGTGCCCTTTCTTTTCCTTCTGGAAGTATTTGCCAAGGCCTTAGGTTTCAGCTCAAGTCAGAGAAGACAAACAGTGGCAGAGGCTGTGCATAAAGAAAACTCAAGAGATGCTGGAGTGAAAGGCCAAGCTGACACAGACTAGTGAAAGTGAAGCTGTGCTGGCTCCTGTTGAGTGATCATTGGGCTCTCTGTGTTCCATCAAGAATTTCAGTCTTCTTCTGCCTCCTTATCCTTTGTCATTTAGTACAGTAGTGACCTCTGATGCAAGATCTCCCATAGCCTTTGTCCTCCAGAAAATGCTTTACAGCTGTGGAGCTAAGATGTTATCAGCAAAAGAGTTTCCACCATAGGTGCCAGCATCAGCCACCTCAGGCTTCTCACATTACAGAGTTCAGAAACGTGGGAATTGAGTTCACTCATCACCTAGGCAAATTCTTCTCTCTTACTCTAACTGAATGCCATTTTGAGATGTGCTTTGGTACAACTGAAAAATTTTCTTGCAGCAGAGCAGTCCTGCATGTCCTTACGCTGAATGTGTCAGAGTGTCACTCTCTCATCTGAGTGGTGGGCATGTCTAGACTGCTGCAGCCCCTTGGCTGCCAAGAACATAGCAGTCCTGGGAACTCCTGACATGCTTTGCAGTTGAGGAAGGAATTTTTGAAGGAAGGTGGCAGATCATGGTTAAGGAATGGGTAAATGACAATGCCAGGAGAAGTTTATGAGGCCTTCAGCAGATGTCACTTGAAATGGCAGGACTCTGGGCAGCAGGTTGGATAATTTGCTCCATGGCTTAGGGAGGTTGGTGCAGTGGTTAGAGTTGGGCCTAAGGAGAACCAGGATACTTCTCATTGATGAAGAAGCCAAGAGGAGCAATAGCATGGCTGCAGCTGTGTGGGTGAGGGCTTGCACAGCCTGTGCTGTCATGGGACATGCAAGCACAAAGAGCACACTGTGTAATGCTAATAGCAAAGCTACAGTCCCCTAAGTGTGTCTCCAGGACTGCCCTTCTTTCCACAGAAGAGAGCCAGCTTTTCTGCTGATGACCTGCTTGAAACCCAGGCTTTAGCCTGAGGTTCCACATTTACCCCACCCTAAACTCCAGTGTCTCTGGGATCCCCCTGGCCCATTCCTGCCTCCTAAGCACCTCCCTTTCTTCAGAAGGCTTGACTCCTTTCCAACTCACATTCACCCCTCATCAAGCTGTCCTTTTCAAAAAGATACCTGCTTTGAGCAGGTGCAGGAGCCCTGGAGCTGCCTGGTCTCTGCTGTCCTTGCCGCTGAACAGGGCACCGCCTCATTTCCAGCCTGAAATTACCGGCCCTTGTCACCGTGCAGGTGATCTCCTCTTGTCAACTAGTGACACCCAGTGGCCATTAAATAAATTCAGAAAGTCCCTTTCATCTGGGTTCCACGTTCCTCCCTTCCCTGCCCGCCCTTGGTCGATTTCCAGGGACTTTAAATACCGGGTGCAGTAACATGGCACTCACAAGCTCTGCAGGCAGCCTCCTGCAGCTCCAAACACCTCTCTCGGCCATCCCAGGCAAACTATGAACAACGGATTTATGTGGTTTCCTGAGAGCTGTGGTATCAAGTGTCAACTGTATTTGTTGCACAACATAAGAGTAAGAAAAATCTCTGGGACATGAAAGATCAGACTTTAGGAACAGGATGTTTGCACAGGAAATTACTCCCCTAAATTTAGCTGCACCCAGTTTAAAATCCCTAGCAAGTAACAAAAGACTGAAATAATTGTGATTTGTAAAATATGCCCCAGAGCTGTACTGAACGTTTGCAAACCCTGAGGAAGACAGGAGTTAGACTGTGGTGTGCACAGACCAGTTCATTTTTGCAGTAGCACACAAGTACTTGACCACAGTTAGTCTGATCATCAGTAGATTTTATCCCTTTTCCTTTTTCCTTTGAGAAAATTGTGAGTTATGTGCAAACAGGAGGGCACCTTTCTACAAAATGACAGTCAGAGCTGACAGGTTCTGTGCAGCTTCCCTAGCCTAGAGCTGTACACAGAAGTGCTGAGGCTGGCAGACACCACTTGAGACCATCGAGTCCAACCTCTCTGCCCAAGCAGGTTGCCCAGGGCTGTGTCCAGCCAGATTTTGAAAAGCTCCAGGGATTTAGACAACTGCTTGACTCAGGTCCCACAACAATGCTCTCGATTCCCTCCCCCAGATAGGGAAGGAGAGAGAGAAAAAGAGAGAGACTTGGTTGGATTGAAGACTAAACTACACAGCTTTAATTAAACACTAACGATATAAGAAAATATATACAATTATATACAAATATGTTCAGCTATGTGCAAAAGCCTCTCGCCTCCCCCCACCCCCAGCAACTCCCATAGCATCTCCTGAGCTGGAACAGTCCTGAAAAATCCCGGAGCTGCTGGAGAAAGCAGAGAGTGATGAGAGTCAGGAGAGCCTGAGCCTGGGGGTCGATGGTGATGGATGGACGGAGTCCTCCCCGGACGCCGGCCATGGATGGAAGAGAAGGGAAGGAGAAGCAGGAAGGAAGTTGTCTCCTGTGCTCTCTGACCTTCCTCTGAGCTTATGTAGATCTATGGAATGGAATATCTCTGGCCAGTTGTGCTGTCTGTCTAACTCAGCCTCCTATGGGGGGTCATAGATCTCCCTGCAGTGTCTGAGTTGGCAGAGTGAAGGTGCGAGCTTGGAGACCCAGCAGTTACAAAAACATTCCACTCTTATCAGTCTTAGATAGAACACACTGGTGCCAGTTAAAAGGAAGTTTACTGAAAGAAAAAAAAAATCAGTGAAAGGAAAAATAGCTTCATCCTGGCTCAAACCAGGACAGAGACTCTGCAACATCTCATGGCAACCCATCCCAGTGTTTGACCACCTTCACATGAAAAAGTCTGTTCTTGTGCGCAGATGGAATATCACACATTTTAATTTGTTCATTGCCTCTTGTCCTGCTACTCCGTACCACTGATAAGAGCCTGGCTATGTTCTCTGTACTCCCCTCATGACGTATTGTACACATTGACAAGATCCCCAAGCCTTCAGTTCTCCAGGCTGGACAGTCCTAGTTACTCAGCCCATCATCACATGACAGATACACCAGTCCCTTAATCACGTTAGTGGACCTTTGCTGGAATGTTTCCAGTATGTCCATGTCTCTCTTGTACATGGCTCCAGGACTCACCAGTGCTGCGTAGAGGAGAAGAATCAGCACCCTTGACCTGTTCAGGTGCCAGGGTTACTCTTCCTTGGATGCAGAACTTCACATTGAACTTTGTGAGATTCTTGTTATCCCATTTCTCCAGTCTATTGGTGTCCTTCTGAATGGGAGCATGGCCATCTGGTGTATTAGCTACTTCTACCACTTTGTGTCTTCTGCAGACTTGCTGCAGGTGCAACGTACCTATTTGTCCAGAGCACTAATGAAGATATGAAACAGTACAGTGTGCTAAGTGCAATGAGCAGCAGGCAAATGAGCAGAAAGGGCTGTGATGCTGCAGTGTCCTTTCTGCAAAAAGCCTCTCTGGGTGCAATTCCTTCCTGTCGTCCAGGTAGGCATGGTCCGTTGGGATTCCAGACAGTTCCCTGCTGTGCTGCAAGTCACACACTTCCCCACCAGGGCATGAAAGGAAACCAGTTTTAAAAAGATGCCAGATGGAATGTTTTCCCAAAACTGCTAGAAGACACACTCTGTAACCACTTAAGAGGAACTCAAGGACTTTGCTCCTAAATGACTTTAAGATGGTCTCCACCTTAAGTGCAGGTGGTTTTTCAAATGGAAAAATAAACTCCCTATATTATTTACTAGAAAAGTTAGGAAAGAGCTGTGTTACCTATGGTTGCACTAGTTGTGATATGCTCAAATAGCCATATTTTTTTCTTTTGCAGTAATAGCTGGATACTTCTCTGCAGTGAGCATATCCCTACTCCATTAAAAACAAAACACTGGAATAACTGCTACTCTGAATGATATATGCTACCATCCTGTGATTTTATGAATTGCTCTCTAGCTCAAAACCCCATTCACCTCACTCAACTCCGACAGAACTGTATCAAGCAAGGATAGGGGGATCAATCCAGAATTCAGCTAATGAAGGCTGCTGAGAAAGACCATTGCTTATATGAATTAAATTTCAGCACATAATTTTATTTAGGCCAACTCTAACCACTTAGATCAGATTTGTATCAGTCATTTTTATGAGCCATGGTCATCTCAAGTTTTTTTTTAATTAGGTTTGGTGTTCACTAAACTGCTGATGAAACCAGAGTCTCAAGTTCATCACTTGTTACTGAAACACATTTTTGCATAAAATTCATGTCTGCAGAGTTGTGACCACATGTTGGTGGTGTGGTGATGCTGTTGGCTGGTCATGATACTGTGAACAGCATGGCTTGTAGCCTTTCTTCATAGCCAAAGGTAGAATGAAAGGACAATAATTTCTGAAGCAGGCATCTGAAATAAAAAATTGTTTTTAAAAGCTGATACCCTTATAGACTTGACAACCCTACAGCTCACACTGAACAGCACTATCAGGTTGATTGCCTTAGACTTAGTTGACCTGGCCCTTAGTCAGTCCTTAACCCTGCTTTTTAATGTTCTCTGTGCTACAAACTAATGTGGATGTGCAGAAGATGTCAAGGTATGTCAAGGCCTAACTGCAGTTTTGGTGAGAATGTTGGAGGGAAGAGTATTTCCTGAGAGTTGGGCTAATAAGGACATGTCCAAAATACCAATCTGGATCTAGCCAAAATGCTTTTTTTCACCAAGGGGAACTCAGCTCAGACCTTATCTGCAAGACCTATCTAACAGCCAATCTTGTCACAAAGTCATACAGTAACTTAGGTTGGGAGGGACCTCCAGAGCTCATGTAGTCCAGCTGCATGTTCAGTGCAGCTCTAAACAGATTAGGATGTTTAGGGCTGCATCCAGCTGAGTTGTGATGTAGTTTCCTCAACCTCTGTGGGCAATGTCAGCTGATATTTGACCACCCTCATAGTCATGATTGTTTTACCTAATATCTGATTAGAATTTTCCATGTCCCAGCTCGTGCCCTTTACTGTTTGTCCTATCACCATGCACCTCTGGGAAGAGTTTGGGTCCATCTTCTCTGTACCCTCTGGCCTTGTAGTTGAAGTCAGCAGGGAAGCCTCCACTTTGCCTTCTCTTCTGTAGGCTAAACAGATTCAGTTCCTTTAGTCTCTCCTGACACACTCAGTCATTCATCTGGCTGACTGTCTTTATGGCTTCTACTGGACCAGCTACAGAATACAGAATCTTTTTTGTAATGGTGAATGAGGGTGATTGACAGAGCGCTGTCTTGCAATGGTATCTGCATCCTGCTGGATGCATTCCGTGTGGAACCATGGACTGGTGCATGCCTAAGTGATACCTAGCCCTGTCTTTCTCTTCTTTGGATACTGCTTCACTCCCACAGACTCTTCTGAGAAGCCTAAGGACCTGACAGACCTCAGGACAAGCCTTACCAAGAAAAGCTGAGGCACAATGGCACTGAATACTTCAGGACTGCCTGTATCCCTTTTCGTTAGCTCTCCTGTTGTAAGGAATGTGTTGACAGTCTCCTTAGTCTCTCTTTTCTGCCCATTTACTTATACAAACCTTTCTTGTTAGCCTTCAGATGAGCTTTGACTTTCCTGATCCCATGCAATGGGCATTTCAGGAAAGGCAGCATAGGAAGGTGAGGAAATGAGACCATTGCAGCTTATCTCACCTATCCTACCTTGTCTCTGTAATCCCAGTGAGGTCCCAGTGGGATCAAGGAGACATCACCTGGGCACCCATCCCCTTCACTTTCACCCTTAGCCCAGAGGTCTGTAGTCACTTTTGACATGCTTCAGGTTACCTTGTCAACCTAAAATATTTCACAAATACATGTTTTTTCGGCCTAAAATATTTCTTAACAGTATAGTACTTAAAAAACAAAAATCCAAAACCAACAACAACAACAAAACCAACCCCCTCCCAAAACCAAACCATACAAAAAGCAGCTATACTCCTGTTTTCTGTGGAAAAGGAAAAAGAAGAAAAATTCCAGGTCTGGGCTAGATGGGTGGAATCTGGCTTTAACTGTAAGCTTTTCAAGGCAATTTGCAAACAGAAAAGAAATAAAGTTCATCATCTGTAATATTTACTGTGAATTATTTGCTAAGCTCCATAGAGGGAGCTGATATTCCTTCTAAAGCTCTTTAAAGTCTGCCTGTTGTTTCTCCCTGCAAGGCTTGTATCTTCCAGATGTGCAAATAACTATTTACAGTGTAAAACTTGTATAACAAAGTGTACTTATTTCTCTCCCCGTAGTTCATGAATTGTCTGTGAAGTGATAATGAAATTCTCATTATTTTGACAAGCATTTGGGAAATTTTTTTAGCTAATCTTGTTTCACTGCAGATATGCACAGCCCTCTTTTGTCAGCCTGAGGGCCCTGTAGGAATATATGAGTTTCTTCCTTTGGTGACTAAAGTAATGAATAGAGTTTGAGAGAATTTCAGATGACATGATCGATGTCTGAAAAAAAAAAAAAAAAAGGCACTAATATAGATCCTTACACATAAAAGCAAAAATTAAATCTCTTAAACTGAGTTTGAAGGGTGAATAGTAGTATTTATGGACAAAGAGGCTGGGCTTTAATAGATTTACACAAACCTTATTGTAAGAGAATGTATAGAGAAATAACTAGCATAACAAATAAACTCTCAGACATTTGTGATAAAATGTGGGCAAACTCTAGATGTGACATTACTTGATATAAAGGGAACACCAATACATTTGCTGTAGCTTGATTTTCTGTGCTGTGATTAATTTTTTTGTGTCACCCTTTCTCCCTCTTTGGATCTCTCTCTCTGGCGTCTGCCTCTCTCTCTCCTCCTGTCCTTCTATCTTGTCTTTCTCCCTTCACTATTTCTAACTCTGGGTTTTTCTGTTCCTTTTGTCAGCCTCTCTCAGACTCTCTGTCCCCCCATCTTCCCCCTCTCTTCCTTCTCTCACTGCCCTCCACTGCAAACGCCCTGCCCTCACTGCCTTCTCTCCCTTTCCTGTCTCTCTCGCTGTCTTTGTCTCTCTAAATGATTGATCAAATGCGAAGAGGGACTTCTTGTCCCAAAAGCATCCCTTTGCTTTCCTGCTCTATTGGGTGCTCTCATGAAAGATACCATTTTCTCCTTACACACTCTGCCTGGTTAAGTGTAGTGTAATGCACTCACATAGTCACAGATATTTTAAACCCAGAAGAAAGCAAGAAACAACTATTTAACTTGAACTGCCAGCATTAAAGACATAATCCCCAGAAAGAAAGGGAGGCTGAGAAGCAAGACACTGCAGCTGAATGGTTTGATGGAAACTGGCAAGGTAAAAATGGACTTTGGGAAGCAAAAGATCTATTTGTCCTAGTACAGCACATCTAGCAGAGCTAAGAAGCAGTCTACTGAAAAGTGATATAATTAGCTCACTTATGACATAAGGGTAGCTCACATGAGAGGCTGGGCTGCAAGGTTTGAACTGCTGCATGCAGTTTACATGACTGAAAAGCTGTTAAATTTTTTGCAGTACCAGGCAAATGGAGAAAGGTGCTGTCAAAGCCTTTGTTGTATGATCCTTTACTCCCACTTCCAATATGAAAGTAAGGTGTGAATTACCTAAACATAGCACATTGGGAATCTAGAGCCAGATCTAAACCCCTGTTTAGAGGACAGTCTTTGTCTTTGCAATGGCCTTGTTCAGAGGTTTGCTTCATCACACAGCTTTGAACCAGTTGTCCAAAATTGGCAACAAAATTTGTCATTGTGCATTGGTTTCTTCTTTTCTCCAGGCTGAACAATTCCAACTCTTAACTTGTCTTCATAGAAGAGGTGCTCCAGCCCTCTGATCATCTTTGTGGCCCTTCTCTGGACTGGCTCAAGAAGCTCCATGTCTTTCTTATGTTGAGGGCTCCAGAATTGGGCACAGGACTCCAGGTGGGTTCTCACAAGCACAGAGTAGAAGGGGAGAATTGGCTCCCTTGACCTGCTGGCAATGCTTCTTTTGATGCAGTCCAAGACACAGTTGGCTTTCTGGGCTGCAAGTGCACATTGCTGGCTCATGTTGAGCTTGTTGTCCACCATCACCCCCAAGTCTTTCTCCTCTTGTTTTCCATGTGCCTCAGTAGAATCTCTTTGTACAACAAAGAGGAGAGTTTTGACAAGGTAGTAGAGGGGAAGAAGAAAGTGTGTAGTTTCTTTTGAGGCCATGTTTTTCATACATTATCTTATAATTAGATTTAGTTCCAGCCTCTAATTAGATTTTGACCGTGATGAAGACCTTGAACAAAGCTTATCTGTTCTCTCTGCAATGCCTTATGACAATTTGTTAGTTCTTAGCTACCTTGGTCACGGCTAAGAAAATAGTGAAATACACCATAGCACTCATTTAACTTCTGTAGATTTACAGAAGGGAGTCAGTGGTATGTTTGCTTGTGACAGCAGGACTGGTTTTGATGATCAGAGAAGTACCCTTAGGTCTCTTCCTCCTGTGGCCTTGAAAGGCACACCTTGAGAGATCTGGCCTCATCATAGGTTACTAGTTTGTAGAACTAGAATATGTTGAATACTGGTCACTGTTGAATTGCTACTGAATTAGAAGCTGAGTTTCTACACAGCTCTTCTTGTTTGTCATCTCATCTTATTGAGTCTTATTTCCTTCTCTTGGTGAAGCTAATTTCCCACTGTGTCTTCTACTTTATCTCAAATTTCTGTTTTCAGTATGGCAGCCACCTGTCTGAGAAATTATTCCAGATAATTTCTTTCCTTTCTAAATGCCCATGCCTTGATGTGGGAAGCAGTATTTTTCCAGCTAGTATTTCCCAACTATTTTCCTGTGCATTTCTCAATTAATTTTCTATCTTCTGCTTTTTTGGGTCTCCACCTGGTGTTATTTCCCAAAATCTCCCAAATTTGTTGCTCAAGTATTATCCAACACTTTCCACTCCTGTTTTCTGCCATGGTGATCCTGTGACCTCTGACTGAGACTTTTCTGGCAAGCCTGTGTCCTCACTGTCTCTTACTTCTCTACATGTGAGGCAGAGAAAAGTGCTGGACCTGGCAAATCACTCCTTCAGTAAAGTGTAATCCTGGCAACGGTTTGTGACTCAGCTATTGGTGAAAGAGGCAGGGCTCTGAGCTAGTGTCCCAGATAGGATGCCAATATGGAAACTGTAGTGGGGTCTCATATCCTTCTATCTGACTCTCTGTTGCCTCCCATAAACACTTGTTTATGGGAGAGTGATTCCTTTAACTTTCCCTCTGCGGTGAAATGGGCTTATCCCACCTTCCTGCAAGGAACCTGAAGGCATCTATGGATGCATGCATTTTGAGAAGCCAAGTGCCAAGGAAATCCAAGGGAAAATGCTTAAGTTTGGGGGTATTCTGGGAAAAAGCTGTTCTCACACATGCTGACAAAACTTCTTGCATGTCCCTGAGTATATCTCTGCTGGGAAAGGACACGGCCCACACAGCACTGGGTGGAACAGCACAACAAAGTGAGGCTCTCTTTTTCCCACTCATCACATATTTCACATAGGAATGTTGGAGAGTAAGGAGTGTGCAGGGCCTGTGTGTAGTGAGGATGTTTGCTAGAGTAAAGCAAGTGCTACTCAGAGAAGCCCCACAAGAGAATTACCTGTTTATGCAGAACTGTGGGAACACGAAGCACCAGCTTCCTACTGACCTGCAGATAGTGACCCTAACTCCTGTATTTAATGTGAGACCCCTGTATTTGCTGTATTTGTGTTCCTGATAGTAGCACCCTGCTGCAGGACAAGGCAAAAGCAGTGGTCTGCTTCTGTGGATGGATCACATCCTTACCCATGTTGGCAAATGCCAGAGAAACGTGCAGCTGTTATGGTTACAGCCATGCAAATTTGCAGTTGGCAGGAGCCTCATGTATGCAGCTTATCACATTATCTCCTGTCATCCTTCAGTGCCCTCTCAGAAGCAAAGTCACACCTTGCAAAGTCCTGGTAACACAGAAGGATATATATCTTCAGTGAAATTGTTTAGAGGGCATCTAACAACTTTGTAAATTTTGCAAGGAGATGCATCATCACACAAGTCTGAATGAGCAACAAGATCAACCTTATCACTGTTACAATTGATTTATCTTATCATTGCACATGTACATGAATCCCATTTTTTCTCTGAAGGGAAACTAGTTCACCCTCAGAGTCTCTCCTACTTTTCAAAGTTAAAAAATCTTGATGATGATTTCAAATGTAACTGTTATTTGATTTTCTTAATTTTTCTTCAAGTCAAGTATGCATGAAAGTTTCATGTCATGCCTAAGGAATATTCAATATACCTGAAGTCTTTCCATGGGGTAAATTTCCTGAAAGCTCATAGACTCCGGAAGCTGAAATCAGCTGGCAGAATTATAGAGGGGATTTTCTTCTTCACAAAGAAGGGATGCAAGTACATTAAGTCTATCTTCTTAAGCTACCATGGTAAATCAGAAGGGACAATCAAAGAAGAATCTAACAGAGAGAAAAAGTGGCCTTTAAAAATACCTTTTTCTGAAACATCATCTTGCATTTCAACTTCTGAATCCTTATTCTCATGTATCTGCAAGTGCCCAGTGTGATGGAAATTCACCATGGCAACCACCACACCTTATTGTATTTTTATATGCTGGGCATTAATATCCTGCTATGGTTGCGATTTCTGATACTTTAGTTGATAAGTGAAATTCCCTTGGATGCAAACGAGCTCATTCATGGAGAGTATCAAGCTGAGTGTTAAAGAACTAAAAGTTGCCTTCCTCACAGGACAGTTTCTTGCCTGAGAACGAAGACTCAGGTCATTCGTGATTTCAGTAGCACAGAGAAACGCATTCTGAAAGGGAAGTTTGAAGCACGAGATTTTCTATCTGTTATAGTTATGTTCTTTGTTTAAAAAAGCAAAGAGGAGATTGGAACCTCAGCAATTTGGTACCTACACAGCTTATATTCCCATTTCACGTATCTTGGTAGAGAAATCCAAATAGGGATGGATGGTAGGGGCAGAGGGATTGTTTAAAGAAGGGAACAGCAGTAAGTGTATGAAAGGTGGTGCCTCAAGTCAAATCAGCTGCTGCAGTGAGTCTGACAATACTCCTGCTTGAAATCCAGGTCTTTGTTAGAGAGAGCACGACTTTGGGTATCCTGCCTGCAAACATCTGCAGATGAGCAACAAAATATAAACCCTGGATATTTCTGCCTGTCTCCTCTACCAGCTGTTGCTGCTTGTTGGGAGCACTCTGTCCTCAGAGTGCAGATGGGTTAAATCCAGCCAAAAGCCTGTGTGCAGCTCCTGGCAATGCTTTGATATAGAAAGAATAGTAGAAGAAATCCAAAAAGGTTGTCTTTTGGTGACCTCCATGACATGGGAAAGTGACACACAGCTCCTATTACTTTTCTCTCTGAAAGGAATGCAAGTACCAAATTTTACTGTTTAGCCCTATAATACAGTATTGCCATTGCTAGTAAGGGGCCATAACAAAAATTGCTAGAATTATGCCTCTGGTTTTATGGCAGCAGGGACTCTAATTTGCAAAACCCTATCAAGCTACATATTTCCAAGAAACCTTTAGAAACTTTGTGTCTTGATTTGCTCATGGCTGAAGGCAGTTGAGACAGACAAATAGATAAACCTTTGTCTGCCTAAGGAATCAGGGCGTCTGCCTTTAGATGTAGTTTTAGTGGGTGGAATCATGCTGAGAAGATGAAAACAAGAAATTACTGTAGAGTTGCTCAACTTCCACCTGTTAACACAAGCTTCTGTCAGTGTGGAAACCAGTAAGATGCTGTGCAATTTAGGGAATTCCCTTCTTTAATGGAAGCATAATTGCTTGGTCCTGTGAGGCATGGTGAATAGACTTGTGCTGACCACCAGTTACTCATTCTGTAGAGATGGCAGGTATTGTCAGCATTTTGGCATCTTCACGCCAAACCTCAGCACAGAGCTAATCAAAATGCTAGGGAAGAGCTACTGTTTTAGCAGCTGCCACTCTCTTGTGGCTTCCTCAGTACACCTGCTAGCTCAAATAATCGCCCTGGTTTTGCAAGCCTGCATCAGAACTGCATTTTTCTTTCTATATATCTGAACTTGTTTCTCCAAATCGAAGGGACAAAAGAAGTAACTAAATTCCTGAATGAGTTTGATGGCCCTCAGGTTAGTAGAAGATCCTGAATGCTTATTCATAAATGCAGGAGCACTACAGTGATCAAAACATTTAGCCTGTGTAGGTCTTCATTCCTCTTCACTCCCAGAAGTTACTGGAAGCAGCCTGTGAAATACCTCCTTAGCTGCAGAGCATTACACTGGAACTGGTGCTGATTTGGGATTATGAATACCATTCCTTGGGCTTCTTTCAGCCTCTCCAAGCTTCTGTCTTTGGGTACCCTTCCTTGCTCACCCTTTGCCACTGAGTACTAAACTTCTCCTTTCCAGGAAGTTCTGGGCAGATTTGTCTCCAGCTGAGACTCTCAGCATGCTCACTGAAAAACCCTTCTTTTATTACTTTGTCTCATTTATGGCTGTGAGTAGGCACTTTCTATTGTGAAATCAAGCCTAAGTCGCATAGTAATTTTGTACTTTTGTGTTTTGCTATGAGCCTGTGTGGTTGGTGGACATACGGTAATTCCTTATAAGAAAAGTAGGTTTTATCTCTGTCTTAGTAGAGCATGTTCTCATACACTGCCAATATATAAAGTGAAAAAAAAAAAAGGAAAAAAGAAAAAAAAGTAAGTTTTCCAATTAAACCACAGTCCTCTTTTTACAGATGGCTAAAAATGACCAAGTTATATTAGGAATAACTTTAATTATGCACAAGTCTAATTTTATCATTCCTATTAATTTTGACACTGAATAAAAATTACAGTATTTTAACAGCTTTGAATGGTTTTCCATGACTACATGCACTGTCTCTTTTTTATCTATTAATAGCTTGAAGAACATCATTGTAATGAGGATGTTAACAGTACCTTTTAGTTGGAAATGTCATTTAAGTAATCTCCTAAGAAGCATATTAAAATTACTAGTCTGGTACCTTAGTGGGAATTACAATCTTATATATGACTTCAGAAAGAGTTTAGAGAGTAACCACCAAAGCCTTTTACTTTTTTCATGAAACCTACTGCATATGTTGGGAAAATTCCATTTTCCTAGAGTGCAGGAAATTGTTTGAGTGTTCTGGCTACTCCTGAGGGAAATTGTGAGGGAACTGAAGTTGCATTGCTTTCCATGCCTCATACCTTGTCCCTAGTTCAGAGGATTTCTCAATAACTTATTTTTTCGTTTCACTGGTATTGCTTGTAGTGTGGCAGACAGAAACCCATTTGCTCTCTTAGCACCTTGGAAAACAAGACAGAGGAATCTCAAAATTTCTCCTCACTGGTTCTCAGTGCTTCCAAATAATATGGAGAACAGGCAGATTCTTTAGGGATCCTTGGTAGAATGATGATGCAACAAAGTCATTTTTCCAGTCAGGACTTAATTCAACCTGGACCCTCTGCAGTTTTAACACATGATTCATAACTCGAGCTCCAGGTACACACAGGAGAAGTCATTCAATCCTCGGGGGGATGGAGCTGATGGTGGAGGTGTCCCTGAGCAGTGGTGGATTGCAGGCCTGCTGGCTAGCAATAGCCTCAGTCTTATTCCCACCTGAAACTTGCAGCTGTGCATTTTTATAAGTGGTAGGCACATGTGTTATGCTTTCCTTTTCCCCTGACTGATCCAATGCCTGGGATGCTTTTGAAAGAGAAGCAGGTATGTGACCAGCTCCTGTCAGGCTAATGGCCAGTTGCTGCACCAGATGACATTAGTCATGCAACTCATAACACCAGGGGCTAGGAGTAGGGGGCATCGGTTACAATCAGGGTCAAACATTTGGCAGAAGATAGGTATGTGCCTCAGCTTCAGTAGAAGTTTGCATTAGAATGCTTGTAAAGACAGCTGAACCCACTACAGTTTGTTACATTTGAGTTAATGTGAGGAAAAGCCTGGGGTTTCCCAGAGAAGCAAAGGTCAGTGAAGATCCTGAGCTTCCCAGGCTCAAGAGATTCTGTGTGTTTCTTAGTGTTACTGGCCTGTCAGTCATGAGTTGCAGTCAACTGTAGATCTGCTGAACTTCATGAGGTCTCCTGAAGACTATCCAAATGCATACTTTACAGCTCTCTGAAGGTGTTCTTAGTAGGTTTGTGGCTTCAAAGGCATGTTTACTGCTGTATTTTGCCCTTTCAGTGGAGCCTTTGTATACACGTGGCTAACAGCATGTTTCCTGTTTACAGCCATGCCCACTGGAATCTGCTTTCAGTGTATGTTCATAGTAAGACTGTATTTGTATGTCCAGACAAATGCTGAAGGCCTTTAACTACTATTCCCCTGTATTCCTCTACTGGGTATAGGGCACAAACAAAAGAAGGAATGCAACCTGAAAAAAAGTGTAGCTATTCTCTATATACCAACACCCAGGCTGGGTTTGAGTACAGGTGCAGGAAAGATCATTTGAACCAACTTTACAGAATTTCTGAAGGTCAGAAATTGGCCAGGTGGATTCCTGGAACAAGACTATGCCTGGTCTATATTAATCCCTCATTCCTGCAAAAGCCTACGTTTGAACTACCTCCACCACCTTGCAGTCTCCCTGCTGCTGTCAAAAATGTCTTCCCCCTTATCTTTCTGTCTGAAGAGAGCAGTATTACCTGTCTCTTGTCACTGCTGCTAACCAGCTCTCTGATTTTTTGCAGTACTCTGTGCCAGCATCTGAGGAGATGCAGTGTACGCTTGACATTTCTGAGACAGCAGAACTATGAACATACTAACCCCATGCAGTGCAGCAGCTGAGGGTTTAGGGGTTTCTTTCCTGGTGCTGGGAAAAGCACAACAGAGCTTTCACCTTGGGTAAATCCTCCTCCAAAGCTTGTTGACGTGGATGGAGAAACTCCCACTGATTTCATCAGGCATTATTTGCTTTCTCAGTAATACTGTAAAGCACCAGAACTTGAGCTTTGTGCTCAGTCTGCCTTCCAGTGGGAGGATGCAGGTGATCTGGCAAGATTGGATGAGGTTAGGAGGGTCTATGCTATAGTCCAAAACCTATAGCACAACTGTGGGAAACTACTTTCCTTCCTACTTCACCTATGGTCCTTTTCTGCCTGAGGAAACTGTTGTAGAGTTGTAGCCTTCACACCTTCCACTGTAGAACACAGTGGAGGGCTCTAATACAAAATAAGGAGGGAAATCTGCAATAAGTGAGGATGTCCCAGTGATAAGTCTGTCAAAGCAACTGGTCATACCTATTTGAACCCTACAAAGAGGAGAAGTGAATCCTACAGTAAAGAAATCAAACAATTGGTAAGCAGAGAAATGTGAACAGATCAGTTCTGGGTCTTCTGTTTTCCTTCTATCTAGTCAAAGTCTTCAAGGCTGATAACTCTCAAGAGCTATCAACAAATTTAAGAATTAAATTTTGGACCATGTGGAAGGAATGTTTCTCCTTAAATATCTGTCTCCTAATAGCAGGACAGCTTGCCTGCTGACATCCAGTGTCTGAGACTCTACTGTCAGCCAGCCAGCACCTTTTTCTCTCTGTTGACAGAGTGATGTCCTCTTCTCCAAATGGTGGTTACTCACTATGACAGATTCACTGTCAGAATCTCCAGGCTGCAAGGTATAGATAGTATAGCCTGGAGAGATGTGAAAGCATTCAGCCTCCAGGGTCATCAGCTCACTTCATGCCAGTTCTTGCCACAGAGCATCAATTTGCTGCTTAGGAGAAAGGGAGAGTGAGCCACTGTAAAGCATGGATATCTCTGAAGGGAACAAAACCCCCAACAAATAGCCTATTGTCTTTGCAAAAATACTTGCATTAGGTGTTCCAGAACTGGAAACAACCATATGTAGATAAAGTATGATGTCAGGTGGAGGCCTGAAACTGCTGTTTCTGTTCCTTTTGTTGCTGGCTGTAGGAAAAAATAATAGCTGTGATCTCATGAGAGAAGTTTGACATACCAGTGAGATTGAATCCATGGCTGGAATAAATAAAGGTATGAGGTTCCTGAAGAAAATGCTTCTTTCTTAGGAAGTCAGAGCAATATTTCATTCAGCAAAAGTGGATTCATTATACCACTTATTGAGATCTTGTTTCCTTCTGGAAACAAGATATGGCATATGGCTGTTGGTGCAATGGTAGCTCAACAGTGGCAACTGAAAGGATTTCATCTTGTGAATGAACATTAAACACTTTGCCTATTTGGTTGAATGCCAAGTGAAAATTGCAGAGATTTCATAAAAGGAGGAAGAATTGCTTCTTCTGGGTAAGCACCATCTCCTCTGTCAGTTGGATTACTTTTGCAAGGAAGATGTTCAGGGTTTAACTTTGGTGCTGTGGTCTGTTGGTCACGTTCATGTGGCTTTTGTCAAAGCCTCTGGCTGGGATAGCCAGCATTCATCCCAGAATTCCAGTGAGGAAGACTGAGGGTATGTTGAGATAGCATGCCCTTGTGACACTTCGAATGGAGATCCAACCAACCAATACAGAATTCCATGCTGGTGCCATGCTTGTCTATGAAAGATCCAACCTATCTAGTCAGCAAGTTGCATTTCATGCTGTGATCCCGACTTATTTCCTGTGCTGTAGGTTCATGCTGTGCTCCATGCATGGTAATGGCATTCTTACCTTCCTGCAAGGCTAACACCTTCGGTTAATTTATTTCTGATGTGTTGTCAAGTTCTCTAAACATATTCACTTTCTTGCCTGCTACCAAGCAAACTCCTCTGATTGCAATGAACAATATCGGTTTAAAAAGTCTGTCCAAAAATCCCAGTCCTGACTTCAGGTTCAAGGGTCTGGGGTACAACATTAACAGAAGGCGAAGGTAAAAAAAGAGCAGAAAATTAAGAGATCAAATACAATGCATCTGGCCTGGTCTCACAGTTTCAGTATTTCTGAAGGATTCAGACATGTATTTTTTAATTATTATTTTTAGTTTTTAGGCTTTCTCTATAAAATCACTTGAATAAACCATATTAATGTTATTTTTGCCTGTACCATGTACAACATACAGAATTACCATTTAGAAAAGCACACTGCTTTTTGGGAATGTGATCTGAAATGTTAGAGGTTATGTCAGATTTTCACCTGCCATTAATCTCAGCAGGCTTTCTCAAGCAAAAAAAAACATAACTGTTTCCTACTGCAATATTATCCTAAAGGAGTAACTCTATTGCTTAGTGCTGCTCAGAGCAGGATTTCCCACTCTTTCTCTGAGTCATCTTGTTTTCTGGTACTTTCGAGACAATGGTTGTCAAAGTTTATTTCAAAAAAGACCACTGCTATATTGGCAGTATTGGTTTTCCTGGTGTTATAAACAATACGATTTCTAATAAATCTCATCCTGTAATGCTACTTTTGTTGGTGGTGTTGCCCTGTGATGGATTGATTGTTGCATAAAGCAATACTACTATGCAATACTACCAATCTGAAAAATCCAGCAATAGAAATTGATGACAACCAAACTAGTTACTCCAACTCCCAGACTAGCAGCAGCCTGACCAGCAAAGCAAGTCACTTGCATTCAGGGGCTATCACTGGAAACTCACTGGGTCCTACACCTTTAAATGCAGCCATTCCAAACTTAGGTATTGGATTGATCCATGTTTTTTTGTCCTGCTTCCAGACCCGATAAAGCCTGTGAAAAGTGTATTTCTGTCAGAGCAATGTGCTTTCATAGTCTCTTAAAATACCTCAGGAAGCTCCAGCTCCCAGCTGCTCAGAAGGTATCTGCAAGAATGATAAATCTGACATGTGCCATTTATGTCCTGGATCCTGCTAACTCATATCTCATCCTGAAATAAGTTCTATCCTATAAATCCAGGACTGGAACTTTCAGGCTTCATCCTTCTAGCAAGAAAAAGTGATTTTGCATCATTTTACAGGTGCTTGTGTGGGCAGGAATGACCAATCTTAAGACCAGATATAATCTAAGTCTTCTTATACTAATTATGGTTAAACATTAAAAATTGTACCTTGTAGACTTAGTCCTTATTTTTAAAAATCACAAGATAAAATGCACTTGAAGCATAAACAAAACAGAAAAGGAAATGTAAGTTTACTTTTTTAAGGTCAAGTATTTTTTAATACTTCAGAAGCCAACCTATTCTGTGACTGAGAACAATCCTTATGCCCTTTATAGAGCTCCCTGCCCCTAAGTCTAAACAGAGTTTACAAAATATGCATGTTTCTTTGTTTGTTTGCTTGCTTTTTTAATCTCCATGACACTGTAGTGAAATAGCAGCATAAAAAAAGTGACTTATCTGAGGTCACAAACAGAACAGAACTGAGACTAGCCCTGCAGTCTCCTGGCTTTCAGGCTAACCTCAGGCTAGTCTGGACTGGCACTTACTCTGTACCTGTCCATATTATTGTATCAAAAGCGGATCAGGGAAAGGATGTGAGCATGTATAATGTATTTTGCCTTCTCCATTCTGTTGCATATGACAAAAGTAAAAGATAAGCTCTTCTGCTTGGAACAGAAGAGCTCAATGGAAAGACATGAAAAGTTTGACCAATTTATGCTGTCTAGGAACCAAAATTTAAGTCTGTTGTAGAGGCACAATATTCACCCTAAATTTCAAACATAACAAGCCAGAAAAATCTCTATGTTAAAAGGCAGTTATAAAACCTAGAAAGTTTTGTGATACTGTGATTGACTCCTTGTAGTTCAAGTGAAAGTGGGAGAATCAATTCTGGCTTTTAATAGCTTGGGACGATTCTGCATCTGGATTTGAAGATCGAATTAGGATTTTGTGAGCAGTTTTAAAGCACTTTGCTTGATTTAACACACGATTTAAGTTATAAGGGGATCTCAGTTCTGGTTTTTCCTTATCTCTCTCCTTCTCTTTGTCTCTTTCTTTCTCCACTTTCTCCACAGGAGATTCCAGGTAGCTGATTTGACCCTTGTTCCACTGACAACAAGAACTTCCTAAGTATTCACAAGGAAATATTTTATCAGGGTTATCTAAGCGTCCCCCTGTCAATCTAGATAATTTCTGCTCACACTAGTGCTCCATACCTGGGCTTTGTTAATGAGTCCAAGGGAAGATGGAGGTACCAGGTTTTAAAATGGACCTTAATATCTTGTGTACTAAAAAGTACCAAAAACATATATAAAAACCTGCTATGAATCAATAACTGGCTACCTATCTTGTGAACTGCTAAAGAAAGAGAATCCTGTATTTCTTTTTGTTACACTGTATTTTCAAACTCAAAAGTATCCTGCTCTTCGGAGTTTGTATGCAGGCTGATGGAAATTTAATCACTGAAAAACTTGGGACTTTCAGAAATCAGTGGTGAATGTTTCATTATGAGTTCAGAAACAACCTACTAACTCTTGCTTGGCTGTTATGTTCTTCACTACACTTTGCAGAAGCAGACTGTTCCTAGATTATAAAATAAACAGGCTGGAAATTTCACTCTCTATGCTAGTAATAATTTCAGTGCAAATGTTTTTATTTTCTGAGAGCTTATTATCAAGCATTTTGCTTTTATTTTATTTATTTTCTGTTTGAGAGGAAAAGGAAAACAAATTATATTTTGTTTCTGCCTTTTAAAAATAAATGTAGGTCTTTTGTATTTTCAATCCCAGAAATGCTTTACAAAAAGAAGGTTTGTTTTTTAACTTTCCATCAACATACATATCTCCTGTTCTCAACAGAAATTATATTTTGGAGAAGCATAATTCAGATAGACATTTATTTGCTAGAATCAGTGGAAAGTATGTTTCCATCCCTCTTCTGGCTATGTGCTTAGCTGTTCCCTTTCCAAACTAAAAGTACTTTACAGAAGAACACTCGGAGATCTCTTGGGCTGGAGCATGACACATGGTGCCTATATTTGGTACAAGAATGCTAGGCAACTGAAGACTTCTTTCCACTCTTGTATCATTGCTTAAACCTGCTCCTTACCTCAGATAAACAGGCTGACTAAACCCTTTTTGTTGAAGCTCCAACCCTTGATTTGATTTAACAGAGGAAAATAGAAGTAAATGTAGCTAAAGAGAATTTAAATTGCTGATGTTTTCCACTTGGATGGTTTCCATTTTTACATTATACAGATGTGTAGTTACATTAACTGTATTGTGCTGTGTTCATTATACTTGACTCATTACACTTGATGAACAATGCCCTTTGTCTTCTTTGCTGGACTTTTTATTTACCTCTCCTTCCTTTAGCTGACAAGTGAAACTCTAAATATACGAGGAGCTGATGTCACATGATCTTCTTTTAATATCTGTGTCCCAATATATTACCATAATTGCTGGAAGTAATTAGCAGGAAGAATTGTCTAAAGAAGAACAATTTTGGGCAGAGAACATGCAAATTCTTGTGGCATACTTTGTGGGGAGCTGTCTCTACTATCTATAGCATCTAGTTATGCTCAAAAAGACACTTGGATTTCTCTTCTCAGCATCCAGACTTTTGTTCTGTCTTTTCTTTGTTGGTGGCTTAGATCTTGATGGATTTGTTTCTTACCAGGCAGAGATTCTGCTGATGCATCAGTCAAAAGGTCACCATGCAATAACAAGTTTACTGCCCTTTTACATGGACAATTTAGTACACTCCAGCAGCTGTCACTCAGAAGTTATTGCACTACATCCAAAGAGCTGACAAAGAGAAATGCCACCTGGCTGAGCAAAAGGTTCAATCCTTTTTTTTAGGCAAAAAACTCTGCAAAAGAACTAGCTATCCATGGAAGTTGAGAATAGTGTAGAATAATTGACTTTTTGGTGGGAGGGGTTTTTGAATCTCTGCACTTCATACAGGTTTATAAAATGGCACATTTCTCTTCATCACCACTTGGAAAAGAATCAGTACCATCAAAGTAACTTTTCAAGAAGGCTTTATTTTGGTAATTCCAGCTCAATGTATATAAAATAATATGCTATATGCAATGCTCTTTCAATCTGTCTTCCATTGACACAAGAACAAATTCTCACTCTTTATAATGCTGTGTGCTCTGAAAGACCTTTCTTAAGAATCTCATTATTTGTTCCATAATGGCCAAACAGCAGTGACATAAAAGAAAAAGTAATAGAAAGTCTCTAATGGTACTTCATTTTCCTGTAGGTCATCTGAAGGTAGTCAATGCTCCTCTTAAAGGTAAGGAGTTTTTCCTCTAAAGGAACTTTATTGTATCACATTTCTACTGCTTCACATGCTGTTACTCATTTGCAATCTATGCCTTTATGCCAGACTCCTTCACTGAAACTTAGACTAGTAATGGGAAAATGGGGAGAGTTCAATCAGTTCAAACCATGCTTTGATTCTCTGATGCCAACACCAGCTGCCTCACGTCAGTCTGAGATGTCCCTGTAAAGAGCTGCAAGAGTTTCCACAAGCAGCTGCTGGTCATACTGTGCACCATGCAAAGCGCAGCTGTGATGCTTTTGCTGAGTGACATGAAGACTGGTTTTGGCATTTCTTTTGTCTCTAACTGTATGCATTTGTGGTTTTTAAACATTATCCACAAGGTAGCATGTGCTTGTTTACATAAGATAAAAGCCTTGAAGGAGAAATAGAGATATAAAAAGACAAATATCTACCCCATCTTCAGCTACTTTGTTCCTGCAGCTAACCTACAAAATCTCCCTTCTATACATTTGATTCATTCCTTACACCCACTACCCATTCCTCAGAGACAGATTCTTCCCCTTACTAGCTCCACAAAATCTTTACTCATCTAAATGTCTAAGATCTTAAGGAACGCCTGAATCAACATTAAAGGACCTGTCACGATCCGTGACCTATTATATCTCCTTATTGGAGTGTATTAACTTATCAGGATTTGCTGAGAGATCCACACGTGGGTATCGCCTCACACAGAGGATACAGGAACTTATGTCCCGACTTTTTTAAGTGAATAACTCGCTCAGTGCTTACTAAATTTCTAACAACAGCAAGGTTTATTGTGGGGAAAACAAAGCAATTTGGGGCAGGAGGTTCAAAAGGAGTGATTACAACACATTAAACATATATGGGTACACCTTAGTTACACATCTTATCCACGTGAGGGAAGCAGAGGGGAGGGATTTGCCCGAATGGCTGGATTATATTTTCCCCTATAAGCTGGGGTAGCCGGAATCGTCTCACCACGGCAGTGCAGGTTCGATGAGCTGGTAGCAAAGAGGCTGCGGGCACTCCAAGCGCAGGTCGCCCCCCCCCACCACAAAGCGGCGGCAGTCGGTGCGCGGCTCCGGGACCGTAGGTGTGCAGACGCTGGAAACGCGG
>NW_009953214.1:96098-103853 GCF_000747805.2 Chaetura pelagica
TCCCCTGGCACCGGGGTCTTCCAAAGCTGCACAGTCAGAGTCCACAGGCTGCATGTCCACGCTCGTGCCTCCTGGCACCTTCGGGGAATGTTCCACCAAGTTCCTCCATGAGTGCAGGGGCACAGCTGCCATCCCGCCATAGGTTGCAGGGAAACTTCTGCTTGGGCACCTCCTTTCCTCTTCTTCCTCACTCATCTCAGGATCTTCACCCCCCGGCACTGCCTTTCACCCTTCCAGCTCAGCTCTTCTTTCTCTTCTGCTCCCTCTGCTCAGGTCTTATATCGGTTCTTTCATACATTAATCGCGGTGGGGCACCTATTGTCTTTCTAGTTGGCCATCTGAGCTGGGGGAGCTTTTAGTAGCTTCTTACAGGAGCTACTCCTAGGGTCCCTCCCCTAGTACTGAAACCATACCAGAACCAAACACAAACAGCCAGTGAGCTCTACAAGCAGAGGAACAGATAGGCTAGCTCAGAAGATCAAAGAAGTTAAATAAGTTGGCTTAACTCCAAGCTTTTAGGGACTCTGCAAATCCCTATCTCCCTTTAAGTAAGTTCTGAGAAGATACCGGGTGGACTGGGGGGTTTGTCTTGGAAGGATGTGCTATTTCACTATTACCTTTTAATAGAATAATTGATAACAATAGTTATTAATAACTTCCTTGAATGAATTAAGCAAGGTCATTGCAAGGGAAAGAACATCTGAATTTTTGCTACCTAGAGCTGCTATGTGCACAAACATGCACTCACTCATACTCAGTCTGTGATTCCATTGGTTTCAGTTGCCCATAGCTGTGCTTTGGTGACTAGCCATGACACTAAATTGTGGAACTGGGTCTTTGGATGCTTCACTGATGTCCATGAAGACAATATCCACAATTTTGTTTCAAATTTATATGCAGACTGCAGCTTTTGAAGATGCCTGCTATATTCAAATTTTTAACCTCCAGCAAAGTTGCCTTTATCAGTGGTATTACGCTCCTGTGATTCTGGGTATCATCTGGCACTCTTATGTGGAGGGCTGGTAGGGCCACACATTCACCAAACTGTAAATGTAAATAAACTAGAAAATGAGATGATGAAAACAAGGACCTGTTCCTTTGCCAAAGAGTTCTGTGACACACTATCTGTACTATGACTTTCTGTATCAACATGAGACTGACTATAGAGACGTGTAACTGGGTGACATGAACCCGATGCATGGAAAACACAGTGGAAGGAAACAGAATCCTTTTCAGATGTGGAGGTCTCTTGAAGGTATCAAGGCTGCTGTGGCATTCAGGATGGACAGTGCTTGTCTTGAGCAATCCAAGAGATAAGTGATGGACTCTGGCACTCAGGATATCTGTTGTCTGTCTTCTGGCATCTGAGAGTTGAAGAACATCTGCTGATGAACTAAAGAGATATCTCAGCAACCCACCCAACCGTTTTGCTTCCCATCTTGAGACGAGTGAGAACTGGGGGGTTCAGTGTGGGACATGCTGAGACTGGAGACAAAGGAGTTCTACAGCTGGCGCTGGGAGCAGAATACCCAGTGATAACCAGGCCTTGATATGGAAACCACCGACCTAGCAGGACAAGGCAAGGAGTGCCAGTCTCAACCTACTTCCTAGGACCGAAACTCCACCACAAGGAACTAATCCTGTGGTGGCAATTGACTCAACCTCCTCCTTTGTAATGGCTGGTCTCATCAATTAGCCAAACAAAGACTACATAGCCCCTGGCATCATACTTGCCCCTGCTATCACAGAGAAGATCCGAAGGATTTTCTCCCTTATTCGGGGAGAAAAGTGGGGGTGCAGTGGGCGAGAACTGTATAAATATCTGGGACACTGTGGGGAACGGTCCATTTTCTTCCCCCTACATAAGACTAAACAAAATGCCTTTCAAGCCAGCAAAGCAAGAGCGGCACCTTTTCTCTGATTCAGCCAAGGACGAAATGGAACAGGCCTCTTGCTCTACCAGATAAGTCCACAGCAAGAAAACAAAAAAGGGTTATGATAACTGGCAGAAAAATAGACAATAGGTTAAAAACTGCCTCTGACAGAGTATGTGCTTGGCCAATGCTGATTGGCTAATTCAGACATTGGTACTTTCTCAAACAGTGATCTCTGATCTATTAAAGAGGGCAAGATCTGCAGGCCTCTGCTCTCTCTGCCTGCCCTGGACAAGACCCTGCTGCAGCACCTGAGCCTGCCTGGAACGCCAGCCCCACTGTCCGGAGGAGCAGAGAGGGAAGGGGGGGCTGTGCCCGCTCCTGGGGACCCTGCCTGCCCAGCCTGGACCGAACCGGGCCGGAGTGGGCGTTCTACAGCTGGCGCTGGGAGCAGAATACCCAGTGATAACCAGGCCTTGATATGGAAACCACCGACCTAGCAGGACAAGGCAAGGAGTGTCAGTCTCAAGCCACTTCCTAGGACTGAAACTCCACTGCAACAAACTAATCCTGTGGTGCCAGTTGTCTCATCCTCCTCTTTTATAATGACTAATCTCATCAATTAGCCAAACAAAGATTACAGAGCCCCTGGCATTGTACCATCCCCTGCTATCTTGGAGAAGCATGGGGAAGATAGAAGGATTGTCTCAGTTATTCAGGGAGAAAAGTGGGGGTGCAGTGGGCGAGAACTGTATAAATATCTGGGACACTGTGGGGAACGGTCCATTTTCTTCCCCCTACATAAGACTAAACAAAATGCCTTTCAAGCCAGCAAAGCAAGAGCGGCACCTTTTCTCTGATTCAGCCAAGGACGAAATGGAACAGGCCTCTTGCTCTACCAGATAAGTCCACAGCAAGAAAACAAAAAAGGGTTATGATAACTGGCAGAAAAATAGACAATAGGTTAAAAACTGCCTCTGACAGAGTATGTGCTTGGCCAATGCTGATTGGCTAATTCAGACATTGGTACTTTCTCAAACAGTGATCTCTGATCTATTAAAGAGGGCAAGATCTGCAGGCCTCTGCTCTCTCTGCCTGCCCTGGACAAGACCCTGCTGCAGCACCTGAGCCTGCCTGGAACGCCAGCCCCACTGTCCGGAGGAGCCGAGAGGGAAGGGGGGGCTGTGCCCGCTCCGCGGGGACCCTGCCTGCCCAGCCTAAACCAAACCAGACCAAGCCTGCCCAGCCTGCGTCTGCCACTTGCTTTGGGACTATTCTGTCACTTGCTGTTCTCTGTATCTCTCCTTTCTCCCTTCTTTTCTGTCTCTGTTTTCCTCCCTGTCCTAACTGCTCTAGGGACTTCTGTTGTGTTTGTTGCGCCTGTGACATTTGACCTTGTTTGTGTCTTACTTTCACTACTTGGGATCACCTTGAAAGATTTTCACAGGTCCTGCTGGACAACAGAGGGTGCAGCTGCTGTGCAGCTTATCCCAGCAGAGGGAAGGCAGAATCTAGCCCCAGCCTCCCCCTGTGGTGAGGAGTGTTAGAAAGCAAGAGGGTTCTGCCTGATCTCTCATAAGACTGCACGCCAGCCCCAGTGCCTATTTGTGCACTTGATGTTGTGTTATCTTTGTTTTGTCCTGGCAAGATGGTAAAAAATTGCCACGTATCCGAATAGCGGATTGTGACAGCTGCTATCTTCTGACTTGTCATAGTATTAAAAGCGTAGGCTGCTTTATACATTCCATATGTTTGTGTGCTTTGAGCTGCTGCAACAATCAGGCAGGCTCTCGAGAGACTGGAAGAAAGACCTCTTTTCTTGACTTTTGTCTAACAGGGGCACTGTCAGAGAAAACCAAGTAGATGCACTCCCTAAATGCCTTGCAGCATCTCAGATTTTCTCCTACTCCGTGACTGAACATGGCTGCACCCTATGTCTTATTTGGTGCAGAGGCCTGTGAGGCAAAAGAGAAGCATAGTGCTGCATGTAAGTGGGTCTGGCTGTAAGAAGCACAGAGATCATGACACTTTTAGGTTAAGTGTCTCAGACATGACAGAAGAGGTTTAGGATCTCTCTTGCTCTCTCTGTGTATGGCTCTTAAATTTGTGTACAACTATATACATAATTGGAATCTTGGAATAAATATCCTTAGAACAAATACTACACCGTACATATAAGAAATATTAATAATGACTTGAAGGCGAATTACTCTACTAAAGATGAGTACATATAATTTATCTTATTTGTAGAAAAATAATAAGTCTACTATTTGATTTAATAGAATTATAATTATAGCTATAACAAGAGGAATGCTAAATGACATTCAAAATGGATCAGCTTTGTGTCACCAAAATTACACCTCAGTCTAGAAAGTAATTTGACACTAAAATGGTGCATTTAGTAACATAAGAAAAAGCCTACTTCTTTCAGCACTTAGCAAATACTATGGCTGTGAACAAGGCATACATACTGGTACATAATTACTTGACAAAGCCAAGCCTGTAGTTAATGTCTGTGCTAAACAATAGGGGAAAAGGCTTTTCTCAAATGTTGTAGTTTTGGACAGGCTTGGAGACAGAAAGAGCCATCAACTTTAATCAACCTCTATTGGCACAATCTTGCCCAAAAAAAAGCAGTGTCCCCTATGTCTCTTTGCACATTCTCTGTGGTCTGCCAATCTTATCGTTTTATAATGACATTAATTTCCAGGTAGGCTGTAGTCAGACTTTGAATAGGACTGTGTCTGGACTTGTGTGTGCTGCTGAGCTCTATCCTTTCCATGACAATTCTGAGCTCCTCAGAGGACAGCTACTAGAAGTAAGCCATGACCAGGATGCCATTTTACAGTTTCTTCATCCTAACTGGAAAGTGTCTGAAAAAGGGCAGAGTCCCTGCTGCATTGAACAGACCAGACAGCCCAGGACTTTGCAGGTGGGAGAGGGGGATTTTCTCCACACTTAAATAACATAATCTCTCCTCCCACTTCTATGTCAGACCTACTGCCAATGCAGCCCAGCAGGCAGGCTCTCATGCTGCCACCTGCATGCTGCACTGGACATGACTGTGCATGATGAAGCACCAGAATGAGCAGCTGGCGTGCAGACATTGAATGCAAGCTCTGGCAAATGAAAGATGGATATCCAAAGCTACTAGGTCTAAGACTGGAGAAAAGCACTGGGCCCAGAATAGGTCTCTGATCACTGCAGAGAGACAATCAGGTGTTTTCAAATATGTGCTGTATGTGCAAGCACATACAGAGCTGAAATGTCCACACTATACACATCACTAGTTGTTACATGTGCACAAAGTATTTAGCTTCTACTCTCAAAAGAGGTCTGAGTGACACATGTTTTTTAAAAGCCTTGTAGGTAAAAATGTGAACAAGAAAATGTAAAAAATATTTATGTAAACAAAACTGTACTGGACAAGAGACAGAGTTAGACAATATACAAGGCCTATAAATACTGTATGGGGCTGAAAGGAATTGTTTATATTTTTTCATTTTCTGTAAGAATAATGAGATTATTTTTTAAAATAAGACGTTTAGCTTTTTTTCATCAGATGTTTATGGCAGTGAAAAATATAAAAATTGGAAAAAAGTAAAGTGCTAATGTGATGATGCTGAAAGGCAGTAGAACAGAATCGTTGCTTTGGAGGGGATCTACAAAGTCATGTGGTCCAACTCCCTGACCACTCCAGGGCTGGCCACTCCAGTGACTCTGCACTCCGCAGAGGCATGGAGCAGCTCTCCAGCCACTCCTCCCAAGCCTGTAGTGTTGCATGGGGTTGTTGTGACTCAAGTGCAGGACCCACAGCTGAGCCTTGTGTGCCCTTACAGAAAGTTTGCTAACAGATGCTAACAAATCTGGCTAAGGTGTTATAGACTGCACTTGAAGTAAGATTTGAGTTGAGTTCAGTTCTGCTTCTCTGGAAGCTTTTCCTCTCATCATTTGCACAATAAAGAACACATTGAGATGAGTAAAGCCAAAGGCCCCTTCTGTTTAAGGCTTTCTGTTAGTTGCATGGGTGGATTTATTGCACTATTAACTATGCCCTACCCATAGTGAAACGAAGGCTGTGATAAGATGATGTATCTCAGATGGGAAGAAGCATGTGTTCTACTCTAATGCTACCAAAGGATGCTGCACAGATCTGCAACTAGGGTTCCATCATTTCCTAAGACTAAGAAGTTTCTACATCTCCCCCAGGCACTTCAGGAAAGGCAATTTCTTCAGATTCATTTAACTCCAAGACAGAAAAAACAGAATTTATTGTGTTCAGCTTCTACATTTCCCAGCTGCTGTGATTTGGTGCCCTGCAACACATGCCCGTGACTGTGTGTTCATCCCTACTGGCGATGCCTTGCAGAGCTCTCCTGCGAGGGCAGGCGTGGTGGGAGCAGTCAGTGGGGACTGCCCGTGGCTGCACGACGCCTCCCCCCGCTGGCTGTGCAACGCCAGGATCTGCAAGGAGGAGCTGGCTGTTCAGTGCCCAGCCCTGGCTGAGAGTCTCCCACCCCCTGGGGCCGTAGCCTCCACCAGCACAGAGAAGCCCAGAGGGGCATTTTGCTTCAGCCCCATCCACGCCCGCTGGCACTCGCCCACAACGGCAGGTCCCCCTGGACTTTGCAAGTTTGCTGGTGCTCTTGGCCAGCATGTGCTCCTGTCCTGCTCTTGCCTTGGTGGCCCTCAAAAGCACCAGCCGTGGAGCCTGATCCTGTACCTGCAGGAAGGAGCTGTAGTTGCTGTCCCTGCGGGAGCACAGTAGAAGGGCCTCAGGCGTCCTGATCACACATCTGGGAAGCCCAGGATCCACCACCCTGGGGGCTGTGCCATCCCATCATCCGTTCCTGCCCCTAGCTTCTACCCTCATTCAGAGTCATCAGTCCAAGCACTTCTGTTTTATTTCAGAAGAGCACTGGCAGTTATTTTCAGTGTGACTGTGTGAATGAAGGGTGCTGTGTCAGCCGTCCTCAGCTGGCGGTGGGGGTGGGAGTTACTCCTCAGGAGTAACAACAATCATGAAATGAGAAGAATTATTCTTCTTATAATAGCACTGGGAAACCCTGCCATGAAGACTACAGTCCATGCCACTTCCTGCAGTCAGCAGGTTCTGAAAAAACTGCCAGACAACCAGTATGCAAGCATTATGGCTGCAGGAGATAGCAAGCTGCAGGGGGCCGTGGCTGCACCTTCAGCCCTTTCTGGCCATCGTGTCCTGACCATGTGTTGCCCTCAGCTGGATCTCATGGTGCTGCTCCCACCCTCCATCAGGCCTTAGCATGGGCTGTGCGTCAGCCCAAATGTGAGCTGGGTCAAGTGAACAGTCACACTCGATACTATTCCTTTGGTAACTGGAGGTACTGATGCTCCTCTTGCCTCCCTGGGGTGAGGGTAAGGGAAAGCTTGGAGCACTTGCACTGCAGCTCGTGTTCAGTTTGCAGTCAGGTGAAAATGGACGGGACGTGTTTTCAACACAGTGTGAGAAATGACAAACAAGCAGATATATTGTATAAACAAGCATTATATTGTATATAATGATACATACAAGCCTAACAATTCCAAACACAACTAAAAAAGAACACAATATGACAGTTATCACGGGATGTAACATCAGATGCAATGTATCCCCCCCAGCAGGCTGGTGCCAACCAGGGTGGGGAGCAGGGGCACGGAAAGTTGCTTGGAGAGGTGCTGGAACGCAGCATCCAGAGACTGACAGTGAAAAAGGAGTTCCTTCCGATGTTGCTGCTGCCCTGCTAGTGCCTCTGGATGCGTGGTAACTTGCAGGGCTGGGGACAGCACAGGAGACCCTGGGCCTTCCTCTTCAGGGGGCGCCAGGATCCCCCCAGGAAGCGGTACCTGCAGCCCCCAAGATAGG
>NW_009953214.1:104464-105015 GCF_000747805.2 Chaetura pelagica
CGGCGGCGCGCCGGGCGGCGCCGCGGAGCCGCAGGATGAAGGGCCAGGGCTGCTCCTGCAGGCAGCTCTGCATCTCCTGCGCCAGCAGCCCCGCGTCCAGCCCATGCAGGCACAGCTGGCCCACAAGTCTCCCCACGCAGACAGCCACCTTCCACCACTGCCCCTCGAAGAGCACCTCGAGCTCCTGTCGCATCCAGCGCACCAGAGGCCTGATGTTGTTTGGGTGGCCTTTGAAAAAGGCAGCCCAGGCCTGCGGAGGGAAGCCGCCCACCAGAGCCCTGGGCCCCGGGGCTGCCGCCCCCTGCTGGTGCTGCTGGTCTTCAGCTGGGGGCTCTGCAAGGACTGGCACGTCGAACAGGACGTATCTCTGGTCTGACCGCAGGGAGAAGAAGAGGTGCGTCGTCCACGAGCTGCACAGGGAGCAGCTGCTCTCCCGCAACACGCAGCGCACGGCACAGCCCAAGCAGAACTTGTGGCAGCAGGGTAACATGTAGGCAGCGTCCTTCTGAGTGCTGTGGCAGCTGGGGCAGCTCCAGTTGCTCTCGGCAGCC
>NW_009953214.1:105413-109645 GCF_000747805.2 Chaetura pelagica
CTGGGCCAGCTCGAGTGGCTCTCGCCAGCCATACTCTGCAGGCCCTGCAGGAAGCTTGGGCACGCTGAGGAGGAGAAGCTGGTTGCGCTGCTGGTGCCGCAGCAGCACGTGGCCTGTGCTGCAGCCTGGAGAGGGGCCACGGTCGCTCCTTGCAGCAGGGAAGGGAGAGGAGGAAGAAAAGCCCAGGCCTCTCGTGAAGGACACAATCCCAGCTCCTGGAGCCCACGGCAGCACCAGGGCACCTTTGCTCCTCAGCTCCTCTCTGCTGCTGCAAGCAAGCTCGGCAGGGCTGGGCACTGCTCAGCGGCCTGAAGCAGCCAGGGCCGGGGAAACAGGGCTTGGCTCCGGGATAGGCACCAAGAGCTGCCAACAGCAGCCCTCAAAGCACCACCCAGCACCAGGAAAAGCCTTCCTCGATCCTCCAAACTTCGCAGGCACGCGCAGCTGGAGGCCAAGCACGAGGCAGACTGAGCTGGGCCCTGCCAGCACCTGAATATAAGCAGTGAGGGGTGTGAGGTCACAATCCATCAGCTGCTGACATCACGGATGACATCACCATCCAAGCCCCTGGAAGCCCTTCCTGCAGGCAGCAGGAGTGAGAAAGAATACCATTTCTTGTGTTCAGCTTCTACATTTCCCAGCTGCTGTGATTTGGTGCCCTGCAACACATGCCCGTGACTGTGTGTTCATCCCTACTGGCGATGCCTTGCAGAGCTCTCCTGCGAGGGCAGGCGTGGTGGGAGCAGTCAGTGGGGACTGCCCGTGGCTGCACGACGCCTCCCCCCGCTGGCTGTGCAACGCCAGGATCTGCAAGGAGGAGCTGGCTGTTCAGTGCCCAGCCCTGGCTGAGAGTCTCCCACCCCCTGGGGCCGTAGCCTGCACCAGCACAGAGAAGCCCAGAGGGGCATTTTGCTTCAGCCCCATCCACGCCCACTGGCACTCGCCCACAACGGCAGGTCCCTCTGGACTTTGCAAGTTTGCTGGTGCTCTTGGCCAGCATGTGCTCCTGTCCTGCTCTTGCCTTGGTGGCCCTCAAAAGCACCAGCCGTGGAGCCTGATCCTGTACCTGCAGGAAGGAGCTGTAGTTGCTGTCCCTGCGGGAGCACAGTAGAAGGGCCTCAGGCATCCTGATCCCACATCTGGGAAGCCCAGGATCCACCACCCTGGGGGCTGTGCCATCCCATCATCCGTTCCTGCCCCTACCTTCTATCCTCATTCAGAGTCATCAGTCCAAGCACTTCTGTTTTATTTCAGAAGAGCACTGGCAGTTATTTTCAGTGTGACTGTGTGAATGAAGGGTGCTGTGTCAGCCGTCCTCAGCTGGCGGTGGGGGTGGGAGTTACTCCTCAGGAGTAACAACAATCATGAAATGAGAAGAATTATTCTTCTTATAATAGCACTGGGAAACCCTGCCATGAAGACTACAGTCCATGCCACTTCCTGCAGTCAGCAGGTTCTGAAAAAACTGCCAGACAACCAGTATGCAAGCATTATGGCTGCAGGAGATAGCAAGCTGCAGGGGGCCGTGGCTGCACCTTCAGCCCTTTCTGGCCATCGTGTCCTGACCATGTGTCCAAGGAGGACACGTGGCCCAGCCCAGGCACTGCCCTGCAGCCAGGCTGGCCCTGCCATGCTGTGGCCTGTCAGCTCCAGGCCACAGCAGCAGCTTTTCTCCTCCCAGCTCCTGCTGCACGTCACCACTTGCCAGCCAGAAGAGGTGCAGGAGAGGGCCGTGGCACGCATTGCCCAGCTGACTGGCTTCCTCACCACCTACCCTGGGCTGCAGGTACTGAGCTCCTGGCCTGGGCACCCCTGCTGGCCCTGAGCCCCAGCACCTCCCAGGGAAGCTGGGCACCCAGGCAGCAGGAGGCTGGCAGCAGGGCTCTTTGCCCTGTCTTGTCCAGGCTCTCTCCGCGGGCTGTCACGGCCACAGGCAGGAAGCTGGCAGGTCTGGCAGCCCTGCCCTGCCCTGAGCTGCTGCTCTGGGAGCAGCCGGGGCTCAGTGTGCGCCCGGGCTCACCCTCTGCCTGCCCTGCCTCTCTCCCCCCAGGTGTGCCCCTGCATGACACAGGTCGTCCCCTTCAGGCACGAGTGCTGCAACACCTACTGTGACCTGCTGGGGATGCTGCTGGGGCATCTCACCTTCCGCTGTGTCTGCAGCAACCAGCTGATCGGCCGTCAGGCTGCAGAAGCTCTGGCTCAGCTGCACATCTTCATCCTGCAGCAGAGAAGTAAGAGAAACCACGTGGGTCTGAGACCCCCTCGAAATGGGCAGCCAGGGACCACTCTCCTGGGGGAGGGAGAACCTGATCCAAGCTGCCTGCCTGCAGGCTGAACAGCCACTTCCCCTCACCCAGGCTGGCAAGAGCCGTGGAGCCTGGCTGGGGGTCTGCTCCTCCCCTGCCTGGCTGCCCCCTTGCTTTGCCAGCAGCTTTTCTGCCTGCTGTCCTCAGAGTGCACCTCCAGCTCCTCACTCTCCCGCTGAGCAGCCCGCTTTTGCTCCTCCCCAGGCAAGTGTCCCGGTCTGGCTGACACAGAGGTGCTGCAGCTCCAGCGTCACCAGGAGATGTTGTGTAGAAGGACCTGTCAGCATTAACACCTCACCTCCCCCAAGAGAATAACACGAAAGCCGCCTGTACTGTTGTCAACAGTGAGACATCTTCTGTGGTTTTTATGCATTTCTTTGAATAGTTGGATCTATGGGGCTGGGAGTCCTTGAGGGCTGGCACATGTCCTGGCTGATGGCCTTGTCCTGGTCTGGCCACCTGCAGGGCACCTTCCCAGGTCACCAATGTGGTGCTGGCCTCTTGTTGGCTGGAGCTGCCAGTCTTCCTCCTTGGGGGCTGCTGTGGCCCCCCAGGGGAGCATTCACTGCGCTGGCTGGGACAGCAGGGCCTGAGCACAGGCCCTCCTGTCTCCACCTGGGGCTCCTCTTGCTCCATGGGGATGGCAGCAGGAGCAGAGGGTTTGCTGCCAGGATTCCCATCAACAGCAGTGGCAGAGGTGCTGGGAAGCTTGTCCATGCTGGATCTGGCTGGCCTGCTGGAGGGGGCTGGGCTGGGGGTGCGAGACCCTGCTCAGGAAGCTGCAGCACTGGGAGTGCCCATGGGGTTATAAGGACAATAAGGTGCTTCAGGTGCTTAACGTGTTCCTCTTTCCTTGTCCATGCTACTTTCAATCTGCTCGCCAACCAGGAATACTTACTGCATACAAGATCATGGTCTGAGCTGAGCTGTTGTCCTAGGGAACATGAAGTATCTGATATTAGATAGCAGATCTGTCAGCTCCCACCAGCCATACACAAATATTACTACAAATCTGAAAGGTGGCTACACTTGCCATTTTGTTTCCAGAACTATCCATTTTTAGGCTTTACGCTACAACCATTCGCTGAGTCTTCTTCCTTTGACATTTCTTCTCAGCCTAGCTCTGGCTTTAACCCTGGTCTGTAATGAGAAAATTTGTAAAGCTGGAACTTGGCCTCCATGTTGAGAGTTTATTTGACCTTCAAGGCTGAGCCTGTGGCTGGCTTTGAGATTGTCTTGGAGAAGGATGGATACTCTTCATGATAGGTAAAACAAAGATGCCTACTTCAGTACCAAATCTGTCTTTGGGATGCGCTGGTTTGTTACCTGTTCTAGGTAGGTACCACCAAGTGTGGATATCACTGCTACTTTTTGAAAACTATGTGTAGGATAACTCCCTCATCTGCTTGCATTAGGAACTTTGAAAACTAACTCAGCATAAAAATGTGTTTATGAAAGATTATCCCTGTGTTTGGAGCAAAGGAACAGAGAAGAACCACAAGCATCCTCTCAAATGACTAGCAGAACTTGGTGCAAATCTGCACATTCTTACTTCATGACTTAGTCCCCCCAGACTTGCAAGGAATCCTGAGAACAACAGCTTACTTATAGAAGCTCCAAACCTGATCATGCCATTGGCTCCAATCTGTTTTTTTTCTTCATTCGTGTGTCCTTTTACATCTCTGTAGTTGAAATATCTTATGTACAGATACAGGCCCACTCACAGCCCCTAGTAAGTATACATTTATACTTAACAGAATTCCTGCCCCTAAACTGGTAGTTTCTCTACCTGAAGTGGTAGAAAACATATTAAATATTGTATAATGTATAGGAGTACTGTTAGCTTTTTTAGCTGAACTTAGTTACACTCCCCTTTTCCACAGTTAATATGCGCATCATGGAACATATAATCTTTTAAAGGAATAA
>NW_009953215.1:0-27022 GCF_000747805.2 Chaetura pelagica
TTTTTTTTTTTTTCTTTTTATAAGACATTTTGTGTATGTTGGGCCCTGTTCCCTGGGCCAAACACTTCCAGATTGCTTCAACGTATGGTGTAAGATAATGGACAGAAGTATTGACACCACAGAAGGGAAATGTGGTTGGCTCGCTTATATTCTATCCTTGTGAAGCATGGATTAAATTTATTGCTTTTTTGTATTTATTTCATGACCTTTACCAGGCCATTAACAGCACAGATGTCTTGTTCTTTGTAGGTGAATGTGGGTGAATTGTGCCCGCAGTGCCTGGGGGCTGCATGAAGAGCATAGACCTAATCATGTGCTGGAAAAGCTTTGAGTCTGGCTGTCTCAGGATGTTGCCTTCATGCTCACATAGCTACATGGCTTCTCCTTAGTGTAGAGCATAGACAGGGCCTACTTGTGTTTGTATGTGTAAGTTTCCATAGGTACATTCTCTCTCATCAGTGGCCTATATGTATATAATTTCTGCATGAAAGGTTACTGAGAGGAAAAAGAAAGTCCATGTGATGAGCTAATCAGGTATTCTTATGTTTACCCTGTAAATATATGATAGAGTACAAAAATTAAATAATATTGCTAAAGTGTACCTTAGATCCAAGAACTGTAGTGGAAAGATAGTATCTTTACTGATACATTATGTTGTTTCTCAGAATGCTGTCCCTTTCATATGTTGTCCCCTCACTTTTTCAGCCTTATACTTGAGATGAAATATATGTGAACTTTGAATCAGTCACTGAGGGGAAGGGAATTTTTTATCTTTTCCTGGTGAAACTATTTTTCTCAGGAGCAAAACTAAACTGATCAGTTATAGATGAGTAAAAAGTGAGCAATAAAAAAAAAAAAAAGTCTCAATGGCCTCAATGCACTGATGAAACCCATTATATAGCTAAGACATCAATGTGTGAAATAAAATATGCATCCTGAATAGATCTTTTCAGATATCATCTGGATGTTTTTTTATAATTCAATGCCCTTTTGTATGACTTTTATTTTATTTTATTTTGAAGTTTCATTGGTACAGTTGAATTTTGAGCCTTCATACACTTGTTTCTATAGTTTGTCTGAGTTCATATTGGCTTTGGTTAATAACCTTTTGGCTTATTTAGGCTGAAAAAGGTATTGCCACCAGAAAGACTTTATAATTTAGTCAAAACATTTTAAAATACTAACTTTATGAGTATTGTTTTAAAGTCTGTGCACAGTGTCCAAGAAAACTATATACCTTATGTTTGTGTATGAGGTATTTTTTTTTTCTGAATACACTAACAGAATAATGTAAATAAATTTTCCATTCCATGCATGAAAATGCAACCAAAATAATTTGCTAGTTACTGAAAAGCTTTTATCTGTTATCTGCTTGAAAGCTTTCATTTTGTCAGTGGGGAAACCCAAGTAGTTTAGTCCTGAGCATCTTTATCATCTCAGGGAGACCAATAAAGATGAAGGCACTCATTGCTTTGCAGGATTTGGAGCCCACCTTTCACAAAAGCTTTTATCCACTACATACTGAGCTTCTACTCAGGTACTGTTAATCCCTTAGCTCTTATTTTATTTCCATTCATTAATGTGTACAGATATTTCAATCAGAAGTACCTGCTAGCAAGGAGTATTGTATGTGATGCTTAAAAATAAAAGTGTCATTAAGCTTCCTAAACCACCAGAATGGTTGAATGACAAAACTGGTTTATGTATAGTACCTTTCTACCTTTCTGCAAAATGAAACAAATAAGGCAGTTGCAATTTCTCCATTGTCTTTGGGACTAAATGGCTTTTTCTATTTTGTGGAGGAAAAAAAAAAGGGGGGGGGAGCTAAAAATTTGAGCAGTAAAATAGAAATTTTGCACGTAGGTTTAACTGACTGGAAGTAGGGATGCCAAGGGGGAAAGAACTCCCTGTGAGGGAGTAAAGTTTCCTTACTGATAAGAAATGCCACAGCATCCATTGCCTTGTAGAGGTAGATTCCGGAATGGGAGTGCTCAGAGACCCCTTTTAGGAAACTGAGCTGGTGCTGGGGGGTGAACTGAATGTCAGGCTAAGGAATCGGCTCGTGCCACATCTTTGAAGACTCCTCGTAGGGCTGCTTGCAGTTGTATGACACATTCCAATGCATTGTTTGTTAAATCCTTTTTGTATTTCAGCACAAATAGGTATTTGATTTGCCTCAAGTGGTATAATAACAATTCACCAACCAGGCAAATCCAGTCTAGATGTCTTACTACCATGTATTTGGTATCAATGCTGTGTAGTCCTATATTTTGTGCACAAAACATGCTTCTCTGGCTGCTGCTGATATTGCAGTGGGCAGCAACATTCTGCTTATTGCATGTTTAACATGTAATTTCTGGGTACTTACCCTGGCAAACAGGGATGAGCACATTTGTCTAGGCACATAAACAGCAGCACAACTGACAGATGGGAGAACGTGTTTGCGATATTGCTGTAGGAAATACTGGGTGAGCAGAAGGTTCCCTCTATCTGTTTTTGTTTTGGGTTGGGTTTTTTTTGAGGTCTATTCTTACTCTGTTACACTGTGTGGAATTGTGAGGACCCCAGTTCAGATTTGATATTTTTAGAAGATAGTTGTGGTGTCCTGAACAGAATGGAGGCTTTGAGAGGAAAAAAACTATACCAAACTGCAGACAAATAACAGGAAAAGATGTAAATTATTTTTTTTTAAACTGCAGAGATTCAATTTTTTTCAATATAATTGCATTTCAAAGTTAGTATTAAAAGTATGCCTTCAGGAAATTACAATGAGTAGTTTTAATGGAAGAAGAAATTACATAGATTCATAAAACTTTAAATGCACCTTTTTAATTTAAATATCAGTAATGCACATGAAATCTTTGCATTTATTTTTAAAGTAATAAAGCAGTGAATGGAATTATCAGAATTCTTGAGAAATGTTAGTGTTTCTAAGACTTTCTTCCATGATGTGATCAGCTTTTAAGGAAAAATAAATTCAAGGAAGGTCTGTGGATTTTTTCAAATTTATTTTCTAACATTATGTTCTCATGTTCCTTTCTATTTACAGTACATATGCAAAAGTTATTCTCCCTGTTTCAGTGCATCCTTTTTACATTTGCCTGCAGTCCTACTTAGAAATATTTATCTTCCATGTATTTACTGAGCATACTTAAGCTATTTCACTATTACTTTTTTCCTCACATTCCTTCTACATTAAAGTGCCTGCCCATATGCATCACAATGTTCTGTAAAGCAGAAAATCTCACTGCTGTTAAATACTGAATATTCATTTATCTTGCCAATTGAAGCATTTACCTGATTGTACCTGCAAAGCATGATGGCTTTTCAAAGAAGGGATTCCTTTCTTTATGTGTCACATCTCTGATTATACTCACTTTTGTATTTACTGGAATTAAGTTGTTAGTGGTGTTGTCTTTGTTTAGTCAGTTGTTCTGTCACCCAAGGATCCCTCCCCACCCAAGAAGAAGATTCAGGAAAAGAAAAGGAGACCTTTGGGTTGGAGAAGAAACAAATTTAATAAAATAACAATAAAAACTAATGCTAATACTAACACCAAATACACAAAGTTACACAAATTGCACACTTCAGACACCACAGCTCTAGGGAAAGCGTGATGGTCACAAAGAACAGGAGTGTAGGTCTCAGGAGATGGGTGGCAAGACCCTCTGGGGATGGGAGCCATTAAGGAAAGTGCTGTCGTCAGCAAACTTTCCAGTTTAGAGTGAGTGTGATGTTTATGGTATGGAATACTTCTGTTAACCAGCTTGGGTCAGCTGCCCTGGCTTTTGATCCTCCCAGCTTTAGCACTTGGCTAACTAAAAACTGCTGAAGAACTTGGTCACTGTGGAAAGCTGTGTACCATGACTAGCCACAAACTAAAAGAAAGTGCCTTATCAACTTTTTCCCACCAAATCAGGTGCTGCAGTTTTCTCAAAAATGCAGCTTTTCTGAGCAGGAGATGGATTCTATGATTCTATTCCAGCAAAACCAAGATGGCTGTATTGGCTAGTATTTAACACTATTAGTCAGCTTTACCAGTATGAAGAATAAGATACTGTGGGTGTGAGTGTGGGGTTTTGATGCAGTAAACTTCTAGGATCATTAATTTGAGGACAACAATATTCAGTAGTAACAAAGTAAGGGAATTATCACATGTTCTTCTATCCCTTGGTACCTGGTTTAAATTTTTAATATCTATGGTTCTAAGACAGCATGGAATGTTCTACTTTTAAGCTCTTGGTTGGAAATTACAGTTTTATGGTCTGGTTTGGAATATTTAAGTCATTGGAATGACCTAGTCAATAGCTGGATTCTGATGTCAATAACTGTCACGCTTGCTAGTTCCGTGGTAGTAGTAACTCATTTCTCTGTGTATGCTGCTGAGCAAACTCTGATTCACAGTTTCCAGTTGGTTGTTACAACTCCATCAGATGCTTTAGAGTACAGAGTAGGGATGCTCTGTCAGGCCAGTAAATTCAACTGACATAACAAAGAAAATAAAGCAAACTGTCACTGCCTTTTAATCTTAAGTAAATTTTATTTAAAAATAGGTTTCAAGAATACAGTTTTGTAACCTGACCTATCTAGTATGGATGTAGATTTTGGGGAGGTGTTGCCAAGTGTTAAGAGGCAGTGAATATTTTTGTAATTGCAGTTTTCAGTATTAGACCTCAAAGATTCTATCTAATGATCTCTAAGTAGGATTCTCTGCAAACAATTAAATTCTGGTAAGAGTGTATGTAATGATCATAAAGTAAAATGCAAATCCACACAGAATAGAATTGCAGGTTTAAGTTTCAAAATAAATAAAAAAGATAATTAAGATCAACCTTTCCCGAGTCCTTCTCAGTATTTCCTCCACCCTTTCCACTGTCTAGCACATTAAATAATGTCTGAAAGCCATTTAGAGTTATTTCAGTGTATGAGATAATCCTGATATTTTCCTTGAAACACAATGTACTGCAACAAGATGTGGTAAGATAAAGATGGAACAAAGAAGCATACAGTAAACAAGTATGTCTCTAAACTTGCTCCTTCAGAATAATGAACTTCTCAGTCATATTTAATATGTTAAGTATATTTGAGACATCTAACATCCAAGATGTAAAGTTAGTTGTCAGGGAGGATGATATAGACATGATGGAGTGTGGTGGATTTGTAGATAGTATGCAGCCTCTTACATTTCACTTCTGGAACTTTATACATAGTTCAGCTTTTGGTAGGAAAAGAGGAGATATGCTCTGACAGTCACGAAGTAGTTACTATTTAGAAAGCCAGTGTCTAGAGATACCAGGTTTTATTCCCAAAATATCAAAGAAACTGTCTTCACTGACTACAATAGGCTTAGACTCATGCCTCTATTTAGAGCAGAGGTAAGGTGGAAAAAAAATGTCATGACTGCAGCTTTCTGGAACTGAAAATAAACCTCCAGACTGCTAAAAATGCTTTAATTTTTTTTTCCCCCTATCTTACAATGCTTCAATACATCAAAAATGTTTAAAAAGTAATTTAGTTAATGTTGGTTTCCTTAGTTGTGTCACAGATTTCTCAGCCACAGGAGCTTACAGAGACTTGCCAAAGGTTGGTTTGTGGCAAAGTGGAGAAGGAAACTAAGGATTCCCAACTCCCTGTCAAGTGATTGATCTGCTAAATATAGCTTATTCCACTTCTTCCAAATGCCAGAAGAATCTTATCACTGTGTTTAGGTAGTTTAGTTTTCTCTTACCATGTTCCAAATGATTGGTCAGAACAGAATTATGTTTTACTGTGTTTGCACATGTCATCTGCAGCCCCTTAATTTTCTTAATTAAAGACTGTAAAGTATGTACTCTTCTCAGCCTGAAGTAGAAATCTGTGTTTTTTGCTTGGAAAGGATAAGTGCTTGCAGACAACTTCTATTTATTATAATGTGATCTATCAGTGTAGATCTCTTTTGCAGGATAATCCCTCGGTATAGGGACATTTTTTTTTTCCCCAGTAAATATCCTATTTCTTTTAGGAATGATTAGACTTTAAGATATTTGAGTATGAAATAGGTCCTTCTAAATGCTTCCTGGCATATATATAGGACTATCTGAAGTAGTTTGTTGGTTGTTAAGCTGCTACTTTCCATCCTCTAAACTGGTAAAACCGTTAAACTGGTGATGGAAAAAATGCCCTTCCAAAAGCATGGGGATTTTTTGAGTGAGACATGACTTTATTACATTCAAGCTTTCCGTTCTGGGAGTAACTTTCTATGAAACATGCGATCCAAAGTTTCTAAGACCCACATTCAAGCTACCGGTTTGATCCAACTGGATTTAGTATGGAGATACTGAGTCTTCCCCTCTTCAGATTAACAGAGTACACATCATTTTAAAGATCTGAGATTGACCTGAGCTGTCTTGTCCAACCTTATGCCTAATAGAGTGTATAGCTTCCATTGTGCATTGTGTCATATATTCTGTTCACCATAACTAATGCCTAGAATAAATCTGTCCTTCTGGAAAATTAAAATTTGGCTGCAAATACCATTTATCACATATTTTTTTCATACAGTGTTTTACCTAAATCTTTCCAGGGTAAAAAAAATATTGTGCAAATGAATTGATGGGCTTTAATCCTGAATTATTATTATTTTTTTTATTCACTCAAATGCATTTCCAAGTTTTGGTTATGAATTACGGTGTCTGATTTTAATATTATTCTCATCTCACTGTATACATATGGTAGGATGTGAATACCAAAACTGGTTCATAACAAAAGAATATCTCCTTTCCTAATTGTGTATCAGATAGACTAAACAAATGGGTTTATAGCCATCAGTCACAAGTTTCAGAGATTTGAAATCTGTTAATGACTGCTGCTCTGCTTCCTTTTGTGGCACAAACATGATTTGACAATAAAGACACAGAATATTTCTAATCAAAAAGAATTTGACTGCAAAGGAAAATAACATGTAGACACAGTAAATGTCAAACTATGACTAAATTGGACAAGTACAGAACATTCAGACCTGATTGGCTTTGAAGTGTCTAAATAATCAGAATTCAAAAAGCTAGTGTTTTGATGGTAAATTAGCCTTTTAAAAATTATTATTTTTTTTATCTCCAAGTATTTTATAGCTGGAATATATGTATAAATATAACATGAATTCATAAGACAAATTAATGTTCTTAAAAACAGAGAAAAATTAGACAGAAGGAGGTAGTAATTTTTTTATCTTGTTCATTCCTTCAGAACAAGTCCAGTGGAGTGCTAGACCTGACATAATTGCTGCATACAATAGAAATAAAGTATGACAAAGTGTGTTCTAGTTTTGCTAATTATACTGCAATCAGCCAAAATATAAACTAGGAAATGTCACACTGAAATGGGCTCTTTGTTTCACAAAGCATGGGAACATACACACTCTTCACTGCCTCGTGCACTGTCTTTTGATATGTCAGTCCACTGGTATTCATTATGAGCTAGGTGTTTACATGGAAATTTTCAGCTTGAAAGTTTACCAAGGGAAGAAGTGCTTTGATGAATAAGGCTATATTGAAAGTGCTCTTCTACCAACACATGGTAGACATTCCTTATGAAAATACAGCAACATAGAGTGGTTCTAAGAAACTGTTCAGTGTCTGGCCATGTATCTTTAATATACATGCAATGAACTGGGTGTATCTCCTATATACTTAGATGCAGGACTCTTAGGTGAGACAAAAAATAATATAATAGAAAAAATGGAAGTAATGACCCATAGTATGCTGTGGGTTTTTTGGCATAGACCTGACATGCTGAATTCTTACAACAGTATAGTGACAAAGTTGCAGTATTTTTGTGAATTAGAATTTAAAAAACCTTTTTCTTTTCTTTTGTGAAATGCAGTATTAATTATCTGGTTTCAGTTCAACTACTTCAAAGAAGACACAGTAAGAAATAAATCAGTGAAACTATATGGAATGGAAACGTAGTAATGTAAAACGAAGTAATGGAAATGGAAGGTTACTGGAAGATTTCCAGTTCACCCAGTGTATGAGGCAGAGAGAAACACATATTGTGTGACATGTTGGTCCATCAAACCCCCAGCTCAACATTATCTGTCCCTGGGAGAAAAGATAATAACTTATTGGTGTAAATTGCTATCTACAGGATGTGCTATATGGTATCTTCAAGATTTTCCATTTAATATGGCACAGTTTATGTGACAGGGATTAACCTTTATCCATTCTTTATCTAACAGTCATTGATGGGCCGTATAATTACAGGTTAATCACAGGACTTCAAAGTATGCTCTTAACTTATCCTTCTTCCAGCTCTTAACTTACCCTTCTTCCAAAAAGTATTAAAAAGAGGTCAACTAAATACTGTTTCAGCAGACAATTTATTATTTTTTTAAACATTTTTAATGCTGAAACTGTATTTCTTCCTCAAATGCTCTCGCTTCCAATGTATGTTTTCAAGTAACTTTGTAGAAAATTATTTTTTATGCAGTAGTTGTCAATATCTGAGCTTCAATAATTTAAATGGTTTTGCATATTCTGTGTGATTTCAGTAAACTTTACATGAAGACATCGTTTTTTTTTCCCTTTGAGAGGGCATACCTAAGAAGGGAATTATTTTCATCAACTTTATTGTTAGATAGTTTAGCACTTTTGAAATGTGGCTACTGCTTCTTTTATAGTAGCCTACCTGTGTCTCTGTAAGTGTATGTTCATTCCTTGTCCCTAGGACTCTCTACTTCTCCAGGTATTAATATCCAGAATTTGGATATCCAGAACTGCTCAAAATGGGCAAGGCACAGGAATCAAAAGCAAGGGAACTACTGTATGGTTTGTATTAAACTATAAGCACTTAAAATTAAATTCTTGTTTTGTTGATTAAGCATTTTGGATGCCTAAGTAACACAGGAACATGCTTAGAAGTGTCATTTCAAAAGCACAGTTCTAAATGGGCAGTGTGCAGTCTATCATATTGATGCAAGTTCAGTGGTAAATATGCAGTGTTGATGACAGGGACAAGCCCGTGGGACTGTTCATCTAATTAGAAAAAACATCAGGTCTCCGTAGTAATTTCAAGGAACTGGCATCGATTGTCATATAAATTCAAAATTACCTAAATTATCCTTAACAAATGATGAAAGCTTGCCCTGTACTCACTGAATGTAGTAGGTACAGGCTGCCAGTGTTTATAGTACCACACATGTTTTACAACCAGTTTGGAACACCACCTATTTGCTGTATCTGACACAGTATGGATAATTAGAGTAAATAAATTTCATAGAATCATAGAATATGCTGAGTTGGAAGGGACCCATCAAGATCATTAAGTCCAACTCCTGCCCCTTTGTAGGGCACCCCAAGAATCACACTATGTGCGTGAGAGCATCATCCAAATACTTATTGAACTCAGGCAGCCTTGGTGCTGTGACCACTTCCCCGGAAAGCTTGTTCCATTTCTCAACCACCCTCTGGGTGAAAAAACGTTTCCTGATATTTAACCTAAACCTCCCCTGATTTATCTTCCTGCCATTTCCCTGAGTCCTGTCATTAGTCACAGGAGTGAAGAGATCAGTACCTGCCCTGTCTCTTCCCCTTGTGAGGAAGCCACAGACTGCAATGAGGTCACACCTCAGACTCCTCCTCTCCAAGCTGAATAATCTGACTGACCTTAGCTGCTGCTCATAAGCCATCCCTTCTAGACCCTTCACATCCTCGTGGCTCTTCTTTGGACATTCTCCAATAACTTGATGACTTTTTTGTATTGTGGTGCCCAAAATTGCACACAGTACTCGAGATTATTCCAGTCTTAATTAGAAATTCACAAATAGATAATTAAAAATGCAGACATAGTGACAACAGATAATGCTTCAACACAGAGTTTTGTGCTACATATGAACCCAGAACATCTTTGGCTCTCTACAAGTGTTCTGTTGAGGATGGAGTATTTGCTCACACCAGTGATGTCATACTGCAGAAGGAAAGGAACATAAGGCAAAGTCATCAGCATCATAGGTATACGTAGTAAATTAGGCTATTTCAACCATTTCCATTGTGTTAATTTAATACGATTGGAAACTTTTGTATTGATTTGTCTTTTGATTTTATGTCATCAAATAATTACTTCAGCAAATGGAGGTTCTCAAAAGAAGTAGACTGGTCATTCTTTTATTATTTTCATTGAATTATTTATTCTCTATTTTAATATTCATTGGAGAGTACTTAGGGCAGTTCCCTTATTGGTAGACTGGAGAAGCAATATTACTGACTTACAGGAACTCCTGATTGAATGTTTTGGGGTTTTTTTTGTTGTTGTGTTTTGTTTTTTCAGCAAGCTCAGATAGTTCATGCATGACTGTCATTAACAGTTTGGTTAATCAGAAATTTAAGCCATTTTAGCGTCACAGGGAAAAAGACATCTGTGATGGGGCATCTGAGTTGGAAGGAGTGGAACAGGCTGCCTAGGGAAGTGGTGGGGTCACCTTCCCTGGAGGTATTTAAAAGAGGTGTAGATGTGGTGCTTAGGGACATGGCTTAGTGGTGGACTTGGCTGTGCTGGGTTAGCAGTTGAACTTGATGATCATAAAGGTCTTTTGCAACCAAAATGATTCTATGATTCTATTGCAAGCCATCTCTCAGTGTTGTACTTTAGTCAAAAACCTAAATGTACTTCTCTGGAATTGTGAATGTTTTAAACTTTGTTTTCATCGCAAATAGGAATTAGGAGTTGAAATAACTCAATGCAGCATTGAATGGAAAATGCTAAAGTTTTTAATACAGAGATGTCAAACCATCTCATTTCCACATACTTGATTTAGAAATAGAGTTGTCAGCACTCCTGACCTGAGATTATTTGCTTTAGTTTGGTAAGTGACACTGAAATATTTTATCTGGCAATTAGTTTGCCTGTACTGGTGCTTGTCAGTGCAGCCTCCCGAGATTTGTAGTTCCTGTATTTTGTGCTCTGTTCTGTGATGCAGCTTGGCTAGCTGAACAAAGCCCCTGGTTCACTAAGTTGGGCAGTTCTCAGGTGGCATTGTGATGATTCAATTAAAGGAGGATATTGCAGTGATTGTTGGCATGTGTAGTCCAGGCAAAGAGCAGCTCACAGGGGAAGACAGAGATTCTAATGTTCCTGAAGTGTAACTTTAATAAAGTAGTTTAGCCATTCATACAAATGCACAGATTTCTTATTCTTTTTTTCCTCAGGGAACCACAGCAAAATACCTTTTTGCAAATTTTCTGCATCCTGCAGCTGCAGGATTTTTAGCTGGTGAAAGTTGCAACAGAAAATTTGTAGTACAATTGTCAGTGTGAGAGAGAACAAACAGTACAATGGAATTTCAAGAGAGGAGTACTGTTGCTAGCAAAAGCAGTTGCAGGTAATTCATGATCTGTATAATGCTAACAAGATCTATTTTGTGTAGTTAGCATGTATTGCAAAACAGAAAAAAATGGCCATTACCTTGTAAGGAACTTTGCAGCTTTCCCCTGCCTTCTGGTTTTGTTCAGCCTGTTGCTCCATCTAGATCTCTGCATGGGGCTGGCTAAGGAAAGACTCCTGCAACCTGCTGGAAGCTGCAGTGATGGCCTTGGAGTGTCATGTGTTTAAGTAGGGAGAGGAAAAAAAATTCTAGGGAAACTTGTTGCTTAGTGCAAGAAATTATGACATAATTTGTTGTACCTTTTAAGAATTTGAATGAGTTAGTGCCACTGGATTATTCCACCCCTGCATTTGGATAAAATGAAGAAGATTTTAGCAAAATTAACAAAACTGTAGTATGGGTGGACCCAGGACACTCAACATAAGAGCAACCTTCCGTTCTGAGGTAAGATAATTGAGTACAAAATTTTGCTATTTCATTCTAGTATTCCTGGCTATACTTTTAATTCCCTGCCACTGAAATTTATTTAATAGGAGAAATGGAATTAAGGTATCTGTAAATGTGTAAGTATGTTAAGGCTTCAAACTTTCACAGTATATCTCTTGAACTTTAATTAGTTCCAAACTGTCCTGGTTTAAGCCACGACAGAACCAGTTTTTGTAGTAGTTTTACTTTTCAGACAGTTCTCTTCTAAATAACTGCACTTTCTGAAATTAACAGAATATTTTTTGTCAGTGTCTGCTTCTAGGACTGATAATGTTGCATGTTTATAGTTGTCACTGGAGAATGGTATTCAAAACCAAGGCCACTGCTTGATTCTTCTAAACTTTCGTGCATTGGAAATGGAGGCAAACAGGTCACACCTGTGACCCTCCTCTCAGGAGGAGGAGGAGAGCAGATAAATGACCCAAAATTGACCAAAGTATTCCATCACATACACATCATATTTTGTATAAAGGTGAGGGATCAAAAGGGTCAGGCTCTTTTCATCCATGGCTGGCTTTCTGGGAAGACTCCATCTCTTCTTCTGCCTTTGATCCTGATCTGTGCATTCCCAAATCCACCTCCTGTCTGCCACTGAATCCAGGAGTCCAGTCCAGGACCTTCCCAGAGCTTGCTCTGAAGCCTCAGTGGTGACTTGAGCATTACTGGGGGGCAGGGAGCATGATAGTGGTATAGCTTATATTTATATAAATCTCACTGGTTTATTTTTAATTGTTATTGTTTTGCTGAAGCTGTGTAGTTTAGTTTCCCACCCGTAAGTCCTTGTCCCTTATTCTCTTTCCTTTCCCTTTCTGGGAAGGAAGAGGGGTAAATACAGAGCATCTGTAATTTGTTCAGTTGCTGGCCCAACATTAAACCTTGATATAGACCATTGCTTTCTCTATCTAGTGACTGTCTTTATGGGGAGTGTATTGAGGCTCACTTTTAAGGGAAGAAAAAACTCTTGTCCTACGCTGACAAACTTTTTGAGCTTTCAGCTTTTGTCTTTGAATTAATTAAAAAACCTCACCTCTTAAAAAACAGTGATGCTGAATTGCGGTGCAAGGGGGCAATTTTTTGCAGGACGTGTGGATAATTAGAAATGGAATTCAAATTTGTCAGGGTTGGAACTGCCTCACTGGTAAAACAAAGGTGCAGTTTTTGAAACATACATTTATTTAGAAATACTCCTGTAGAATCCTTGCTATGTTGTAAACTTCCTTCTAGGTATTCTTTCCCTGTTAATTGTGTGCAGTGATGACTGAAAAGCTGAAAGATGTGCTTATACAACTTCCTTTTCTCCAGCACATTGACCTTCATTTGCAGAGTGATCAGGAGGTAGTTACTTGTGGATTTCACAGAATCATAGAATGTCTTGGATTGGAAGAGACTTATAAAGGTCATCTAGTCCAACCCCTGTACAATAAGCAGGCACATCTCCAACTAGACCAGATTGCCCAGAGCTCCCTCAAGCCTGACCTTGCATGTCTCCAGGGATGGGGCCTCCACCACCTCTCTAGGCAAACTGTTCCAGCAATCCACCACCCTCATATTAACTTTTTCCTCATGTCCTACCTAAATCTACCCTTCTCTGGCTTGAAACCATTACCCCTTGTCCTATCATTATGTGCCCTAGTGAACAGGTCTTCCCCAGCCTTCTTATAGGCCCCCTTCAGGTATTGGAAGGTTGCTGTGAGGTCCCCCTGGAGTCTTCTCTTCTTTAGACTGAACAATCCCAACTCCTTCAGCCTGTCTTCATATGAGAGGTGCTCCAGCACACTGACAATTTTCTTTGAGTTCTTTGAGAAAGTATAGGACTAAAGAAGATCCCATTGCATGATCTGAGCCAGTCAGCTTTAGCCAGGTAAGCACATAAAAAAACCTGTAAACCTAATTCTGTGGTGAAGTAAAGGAGCTTACAGTTAATTTTTGAGCATTGGGTCAGGTGACTCAGAAGCAAACGATGTATCATAAGGAAGATTATTGTATGAGGCAGCAGTTTGTGCTTCCTGGAATAGACTTCTAGAGCAAAACTAGATGAAGTTTGTTGTTTGTTTTTTTCATTCTAATTAAACTATTCTGTCCTTTTCATTGTCTTAGATCATTGTTGATGAATGACATAGAAATGCCTTGAGTGCTGCTTTCCAAATCTAACTAAATTAGGAGATATTTTTCAGTGGAAGAGCTTATACATTTGCTGAATTTGAAGCAGCTAAAACAGAAATAGGGACCATGTATTTTGAAAGTTAAACTTTGCACCTACATATATTGGATGAGATAGCTTTGAATCTTTAAATTAAGATTTTTTTTCCCCTAAATTTGCACTTCATTTTTTTGAGTTCTTTTGTTCAAGATTTAAAATGTCCACAAAACAGAGGTGATCTTTTAGATTTCTGCCCAAAAAGAGAAAAGACAAATAAGAATTTCAGCCTAACAGATAACATACAGAATCCCAGGTCAACTCTAAATTGTTTGGAATCTGCTGTTGTTTTATATCTTGTTTCAGAACATCCCCACTCATTTAGGCAGTAATCTTTGTACATTGAATTAACCAGTCAGTTCACAATGATGCTATCTGGAGCATGAGCTGCTTTTTCCACAGAGGGTGTTCACTCCTGACACAGACCAATAATGTGAACTAGATGTGCAAGGGAATGTGTAATTTTGCAGACGTCCTAGAGCTCACTTGGCTAATTAAAACCAAGTAACTCCCCCAGAGCCACAGTCCCTATCTGAGTTAGGTTTTGTACATTTTAGATTAAATCTTGTCCATGAAGCAAGTTTAGGAAAGCATAGCAATTTAACAGTTTATTTCATATAGCCTCAAAAGACCTACTCCTGACAGCACTAGGAATGGTGGGCACTGAAAGTCAGCAGACTTGTGCACTCCTGAGAAAGAGGTAACTGGATATCACTACCAGTAATGCTATGTTCCAGGATTTTGTCCTATATTTGTAGTAATCCTTGTTATAACATAAACATGCGTTTATCACATTGCCTTGTATATGAGTTGTCTTAAAAACTTTGTCCCAGTATAACATTCATCGTTATTCCCTCTGCAGTTCTGGCAATATTCTCATAAGCTTCCCTTGTGTGAATTTATCATCAAATTGACTTCTGTTTGTTTCCATAGAAGACAATGCAACTATGGTTATAAGTTACTATATTGTTGTAAGAAAAAAAAAAATAATCACTGGAGTTTGAGAGACTTCTTGTTCATTTAAGGGATCAATAAGACAATTTATAAGTTACTGAACTTAGAAGGGGTTGAAACAAGCCTTCACCATTATATAAATAGTAAATGTATGGACAGATTCCATTTCACGGACAAGAGTGTGTCTGCTTGAAAATTCCTTCAGAACACTATTAACAGCCTTTTCTTTTTAAATAATTAAAATCCATGTCAGATGAAAGCCATTACAATGAACATTGATTATTTTCTTCTGTTACATTTGTACATTTCTTAATTGTGAGCAATACACTCCATCTTCCACCTCTTGCTGTGTGATATGCCAACAATATCTACTTATTATATGTAATTTACATTTTGGACTAAGCCAGTGGATTTGTGCCATCTCAGTTGTTATTATATGATCCGTAAGTACATGGAACGTGTCAACCTCCAGACACTCTTTGTATACAGTTTTTTCATGAGCAGTTGAACTAGTTGGTTTTGGTTTCATTTTTTATATGGATTTTTGTTCTTTTTCCCTACGTGTACACACTCCCAGCTTGCTTTCCCTTTCATGGCTCTGTACAGCTTCCCCATTGGGCCAATTAATTGACTGTTGCAACTACTGCTGATTTGTGTCATCTGACTTCTATGAAAAAGGTGTACAACAGAATTTTGTCTCTTTCCATAACACAACCCAGCTACAAACTTTCAGTAAATTCTCTTTGTACCTACTGGGGACACAGAGGTGTGATAGACATTCTTTTTTTATGACTCAACTAGTAAAATAATTGAAAATGCTCTGTCACAAATTGTTTTTCAAATGGAGTATGTTAGTGATTTAAGGAAAAGGAGGGATAGTTGTAATTAATTTCATCACAATATCATTGAACATTTGAGAAGCTAGATATTTAGAGAAAGACAGAAGTAATCTAATGTGTAAACTTGAATTATATTATGTGCAAGAACAAAAACTTGCATTGTGAGACAATTACTCTATCTAAATGTTCTTAACATTTTCCACTAAAAGGGCTCGCTGCTCCTAGTTCACATGAAAGTGAATCTTTGTGTTGGGCATAATTTATAAAATGTACTGACTGAATTAGCCTAAAAAATTGAGTTGGAAAAAATTAGCCAATGTAAAAATGTAAAAAAAATGCATAACGTTGTGCTTTTTTCCCCTTTCTCAAAGGAAAAGGAATTTTTGCTTTGAACTTCAAAGAACTATTTTTGTTCTGAACAGCATTTTTGAAAACTGTGTCAGTCCCCCAGAAGGCTGCATGAGTCTATATTTGGCACAATACCAGTAATATAATCAAACATGAAGTTCTGTATTCAGCAATAGTTTTTAACTACTTCTTTTAGCTACTTTTAGCAACTTTAACTAAACCTTTTTTTTTCAACCTTGCTCTTTCTTTCTCAAGAGACTTGGAGCACATAATTTTTTTTTTATTGCTGTCCATGAATAAATTGCTTCCAGTTTTGTAGCCTGTTCAATAAAAATACAAAATATAAATTAGAAGTTGAAAAAAAAAAAAGCAAGAGTGGACCTTTCATTCTGAGGGATTGACCTGGGGTTTCTCAAATAATTTACTTTTAGGAAATAATTCTGGATTTCTTTATTCTTTCTTTCATTTTTTTTCTCTGTATTCAGATGGAAGATGTCATAGCCCGCATGCAAGATGAGAAAAATGGGATTCCTATTCGTACAGTCAAAAGTTTTCTTTCCAAGATCCCCAGTGTCTTTTCTGGTAAGAGTCAAAGTGAATTTTATACTATTTAAAATTTCTGCTCCACCATGCATTTATATGTGCATATGTACCTTTTTGTGCTACCAATGCATATGTAGTTCATCTGAAATACATGTCATTGTTGAACCTACTTTTTCTGTATTCTGGTCAGCTCTGTAAACAATTGCATTTTTTGTAATGGAGATAGTAATACTTACATAGAAAGTATTTACAGAAGTTTGTACTGTCCAGAACAGCAAGAATTCTCTACTTTAATTTTTAACCTTAGTAGTATTTTTGCTACTGAATAAGTCTGGCACAAAGAAGGAAAGAGCCTTAAGAGTGAGCAAAATGCCTTCATTTTAGAAACCACTTGTACAAAAATTAACATCTGAAAAATGGACCTTTATTTCCCATAAGTTAGTACAGCATGACATTCTATTAAATTATCTGTAAAATTTGTTATTCTTTGCCTCGCTTTGTGTGCTATGGTTTTCAAATTAGAGAGACTATGGTTATTCGTATAGCAGGTGATATTTTTTACCAAAATGTTGGGGATTTTTTACTGGAATAGACTTCACACTTTAAAAAGTTATGTTAGAATATATATGCAGTAGTACCCAGTGATCAGTGATGATACAATGATTTTTGTATGCAACCTGAGGCATTATCAACTGCAAAGGGAAAGAAAAAGCATAGGAGAGTTGTTGTTTTTTTTTCTATTCATAAATTTTCTCCCTCAAATACCAGGACAGTAGTTTTTCTATATATGGCTTAAAAAAAACCCATCTGAACAGCTCAACTGTCGTTTTAGTTTAACTAATCTGCTTTTTTATCCTGGACAGAATGTGAACTCTTCAAAGTTTTGTGTTGAGAGTAGCAGGTTTCCTTCAAAGCTAGGCGTTTTTGTGTATATAGCAAAAAGCCCTCAGCTTACACTCAAAACTATTGATTGCTTGGAAACACGGGAGTACTGTTGTCTAAGGAGTGTGATGATAATGATGCAAATGTAAGTGCTCAGACTTACTTTAAAGTATAAAGTAGTGGTTGATAGCTTATCGATACCTGTTATTACCCACAAAAGCATCCATATGAAAATGATCAAATAATGAACAAATGCTCTCCAGTTAAAAAACCCCAAACAAAGCAGTCTATATGCCCATGTGTATATCTCTGTGTGCTTATGCATGAAAGCCTGTGTTATACCCAGCCATCTGTCCATGATTATGTCCCATAATAACTGAAACTGTGATATTTTGTTTGCAAGGAAAAGCAGAATGGGTAGGTCTACCACAGTTGTCATGCTCTTAGCAGACCCGTAAGAGTCCTTTAAATAACTTGCAAAAATTAGTGATGTCTTTAAATTGTCTGTAGGAATGGGGTCTTATAGGCTAACATTTTAATTATGTTATAAAAGCAAGAGAGCTAATTCTGTTTACTTTTATTTCATAGTATTGCTTCCAAAAACATGAAGTGAAAAACTAGTTGAAAAATTAGTCACTTTTTGATGTAGGCTTACTGACTATTTCTAAGGCAAATTCTGTCTGGAGAATGGTATCTGAATTTAACCCTTTAATAAAATATTGTACTTATAATAAATAGGATGATGTGATTATATAACCTCATTTATTGTCATTCCTTAAATGTAAAACAGCCACACAGAGAAACATTTCAAATACAAATGGTTCTCTGTGGGCTGTATACATTGCTGTGTTTCAGAAAACCACAAAGAAAAATCATGGTAAATTAGAGTTGTGAGATTTTAAGGAAGGGATTAATTATATTGCTTTATATTTCATATATTCACAGAGAGCAAATATGTTCCTTGGTGTTGATATTTTTACACTTGTTTTTGTAAGCACGCTGCTTGAATTCAAACACACCATTTTTGTTAAATTTCTTTCTTGAAATCTAACAAAAATAAATCACTTTGTTGTTTTTTCTGGATCAATGTATGCCTAAAATGAGTTTGCAAGCTATTTAATGAAACATAATACAAACCTGTAGACGTGTGCTATTTACTATTCATGTTTGTATCAACATGTAAGAGGGTCTCAGACTGACTTTATGCACCAAATTTATCTATGGTGTAAATTCACTAGAGCTGGTGAATTGCCAACTGATTTGGATAATAGCATTCCAGTCACCTATGAGCAGGAGATGAAATGGATTGTGAAAAATCCCAACAATCCTTGACTGAGCTATAGTACCTCATATATGCAGAGGTAAAATCTCTGAAATCAAAGGGGTAAAACCAAAGCTATTAGCAGCTATCCTGAATCTATGCCTCGTTCCTTGGTGCAGAGATGTTTTTCCTAGCTATTTACCATTAATGATACTAATTTGAATTATTTTGATAAAGAATTCTATATAAAATTGTATCTAGTTTTATGCAAATAACTATTAGCAAATAACATACATAAATAAAAATACATTTATGCAAATAACTATTAATATATTGCAAAGTCGTAGAATCATAGAATGGTTTGGGTTGGAAGGGACTTTTAAGATCATCTAGTTCCAACCTCACTGCATGTGTAGGGACATGTAACCTAAATCTACCCTCTTCCACCTTAAAGCCATTACCACTTGTCCTCTCACTACACACCCTTGTAAAAAGTCCCTCCCCCAGCTTTCCTGTAGGCCCCTTCAGGTGCTGGAAGGTCACTATGAGGTCTTCATGGAGTCTTCTCGTCTCCGGGCTGAACAGCCCCAGCTCTCTCAGCCTGTCTTTGTAGGAGAGGTGCTCCAGCCCTCTCATCATTTTTGTGGCCCTTCTCTGGACTCGCTCCAGGAGCTCTATGCCCTTCTTGTGTCAATGGCTCCAGAACTGGACACAGTACTCCAGATGGGGTCTCACAAGAGTGGAGTAAATGGGCAGAATCACCTCCCTCGACCTTCTGGCCATGCTTCTCTTGATGCAGCCCAGGACATGGTTGGCTTTCTGGGCTGCAAGCACACATTGCTGGCCCATGTTGAGCTTTTCATCAACCAACAAGACCAGGTCTTTTCTTCTCAAGGCTGTTCTCAATCCATTCTCTGTCCAGCCTGTATTGTGCTTGGCGTTGCCCCAACCCATGTGCAGGACATTGCACTGAGCCTTGTAGAACTTCATGAGGTTGGCAGGGGCCTCTCAAGACTGTCAAGGTCCCTCTGGCTCACATCTCTTCTCTCCAGTGTGTCAACCACACCACATAGTTTGGTGTCATCAGCAGACTTGTTGAGGTGGCACTCAATTCCACTGTCCATTTTGCTAACTGTCCATTTTGTTAAACAGCACCGGTCCCAATACTGACCCCTGAGGAACCCCACTCATCACTGGTCTCCATCTGAACATCAAGCCATTGATCACTACTCTCTGAGTGTGACTGTCCAGTCAGTTCCTTATCCACTGAGTGGTCCATCTATCAAATCCATATCCTTCCAATTTTGAGACCAAAATTATGTGGGACAGTATTGGACCCTTTTTTCATAAGTCCAGGTAGATGGCATCAGTTGCTCTTCCCTTGTCCACTGACACTATGATAAAAGGCCACTAAATTTGTCAGGCATATTTTGCCCTTGGTGAAGCCTTGTTGGTTACCACCAACCTCCTCCACATTTTCCATCAGCCGTAGCAGAGCCTTCAGGAGGATCTGCTCCATGATCTTGCTTGGCACAGAGGTGAGACTGACTGGCATGTAGTTCCCTGTGTCTTCTTTCCTTCCCTTTTTGAAAATGAGGGTTTCATTTCCCCTTTTCCAGTCAGTGGGAACTTCACCAAACTGCCATGACTTTTCAAATATGATGGAAAGCAGTGTTGCAACTTCATCCAGCTCTCTTAGGAGTCGCAGGTGGATTTTGTCTGGTCCCATGGACTGGTGCACTTTCAGGTTCTTTAGATGGTCTTGAACCTGCTCTTCTCCTGCAGTGGGCAGATCTTCCTTTTCCCACTCTCTGCCTTTGCATTCTGTTGCTTGGACTGTGTGGCCAAAGCCTTTGCCAGTATAGACTTAGGCAAAAAAGTTCTTCAGTACTTCAGCCTTCTCCATATCCTGCATGACGAGGTCTCCCGTTTCCTTCTGCAGAGAGCTCACATTTCCCCTGTTCTGTCTCTTATCACTGATGTACCTGTATAAACCCTTCTTATTATCCGTGATGTCCCTGGCCAGTTTTAACTTTGTCTGGGCTTTAGCTTTCATAACCAGATCCCTGGCTTCTTGGAAAACTTGTTTGTATTTCTCCCAGGCTACCTGTCCCTGCTTTCATCCTCTGAAGACTTTCTGTTTTCATCTAAGATAATTTCCAGGAGCTCTTTTTTCATCCATGCAGGTCTCCTGACATTCTTGCCTGCCTTCCTCTTTTGTGGGGTGCATTGCTCCTGGTCTCAGAGGAGGTAGGAGTCATCACACCACGTCTCAGTGATGCCAATAATGTCATAGCCCTACAGGTTTGCCCATATTTGCAGCTCCTCTTGCCTGTTTCCCATGCTGCATGCATTTTCTTAGAGGCATTTAAGTTGAGCCCTCATTGAAGTTGCCTCATTACCTGGGATTCCATTATCCTTCATTTCAGGTATTCTTCTGCTGGCCTGTGATCCATCTTGAAGCTCAGGGCATCTCTTACCTGTGGTCTAGAAAGCCAAAGCCCTGGCCGTGACACCACTGTTGTAACCATTTATCGATTTTCCCAATGCGATTTGCCCTTTCAAGTCCAATCTCCTTGACCAGAAGGATTGATGAGAAGACTATCTGTGCTCCCAAGTCCTTCACTGCTGCTCCCAGGGCTCTGTAATCTTTCTTCATGATCTTCAGATTGCTCCTTGCTATATCACTGGAACCCACATGAAACAGCAGGAGTGGATAGCAGTCAGTGGAATGTACAAGTTTGGGTAGCCTTTCATTGATGTCCCTTATGTGAACCCCTAGCAAGCAACAGACCTCTCTAGAGTAAGGGTCTGGTCAGCAAATGGGTGCCTCTGTACCTCTTAGATGAGAGTCTCCCAGCACTATCACCCATCATTTCCCCTTGTTTGCGCTTGTCTGCACTTATACTGTGAGCCAGTCTTTAACAGAAGTGATGGGGCTTATTATACATACAAATAAACAATATCTGGAGAGAGAAAAATACATCCTTGTCTAATTCTAAATGGGATTCAGCATAAAAGAATCTGTGGCTTTGGGATCTTAATACTCTGAGTTTTCCGTGTGCTGTCTGCAGACATGCAACCTGTTGGGCTTGTTAGTGAACATCTGTGGTGTATTTTAGTATGTCATGACAAGCAAGAATAAATATAAAACAATTCAGAATTATTCTGTACTGTAGCTTGTTTGGTCTGATGAGCGAATAGTTTCATTGCACTCAAAGCTTATTTTATACCAAGATCTGCATCATTCACTGTTCCAGAACAGATATTTACAGTCTCCATGCCCAGCTATTCATTTTTATTTGAGTCAAATGCTACATGTGGCTTTTTCAGCATAATTCCATGCTGACTCATAATGACACTATCTCCTTGCCTTCTGGGGCAATTGTAGCAGTTTACTGTATGCATATTAAAATTAAAGCACAAAATGTTTTTTGTAAAAGACCCTAGGCGTTAAGAGTCTTGCGGAACTACATCATCCAGCTAGTGCTTCTGAGGGAAAGCACCATTAGGTCTTTGAACAGAGAGAACACAGAATCATAGAATCATTAAGGTTGGAAGGGACCTCAAAGATCATCAAGTTCCAACCCCACTGCCATGAGCAGGGAACCCTACCACTAAATTAGGTTGCACAAGATCTCATCTAACCTGGCCTTAAAAACCATCAAGGATGGGGCATCAACAACCTCCCTGGGCAACACATTTCAGTTCCTCACCACCCTTACAGGGAATAATTTCTTCCAGATGTCTAACCTAAACCTCCCTTCTCTCAGTTTAAAGCCATTACCCCTTGTTCCATCACTATATTCTCTGATGAAAAGCCTCTCTCCATCTTTCCTGTAGGCCCCTTTCAAGTACTGGAAGGCTGCTATAGGGTCTCCCCAGATCCTTCTCTTCTCTAGGCTGAACAGCCCCAACTCCCTCAGCCTGTCTTCATAGCACAGGAGCTCCAGGCCTTTGATCATCTTGGTGGCCCTTCTCTGGATCCTCTTCAACAGCTCCATGTCTTTCTTGTGCTGAGGGCACCAGAACTGTACACAGTACTCCAGGTACAGTCTCACCAGAGCAGAAAGGCAGAATCCCCTCCCTGGCCCTGCTGGCCACATTTCTTTTGGTGCAGCCCAGGATGCAGTTGCTCTCTGGGCTCCAGCACACACTGATGGCTCATGTTGAGCTTCTCATCAACTACCACCCCCAAGTCCTTCTCCTCAGGACTGCTCTCCAGCCATTCTCCCCCCAGCCTGCATTTGTGCCTGGGCTTGTGCCAACCCAGGTGCAGGACCTTGCACTTGGCTTTGTTGAACTTCATGAGGTTGGCACTGGCCCAGCTCTCCAGCCTGTCAGGGTCCCTCGGGATGGCATCCCTTCCTTCTTGAGTGTCAACTACACCACACAGCTTGGTATCATCTGCACACTTGCTGAAGATACACTCAATCCCACTGTCCATATCTCCAACAAAGATGTTAAACAGCACTGGTCCCAATACTGACCCCTGAGGGACACTACTCTTCACCTGCCTCCATTTAGACATTGCGCCATTCACCACAACTCTCTGGGTGCAGCCATCCAGCCAATCTCTTATCCACTGAGAGGTCCATCTGTCAAATCCATGTCTTGTCAGTTTGGAGACCAGGACGTCATGTGGGACAGTGTCAACCACCTGGCACAAATCCAGGTAGTTAATGTCAGTTTCTCTGCCACAATCCACTGATCTCTGTAGCCTTGTTGTAGAAGGCCACTAGATTGGTCAGGCATGACTTTCCCTTAGGAAGCCATGTTGGCTGTCACCAATCACGTCTTTATTTTCCATGTGCCTTAGCAGACTTTCCAGGAGGATCTGTTCCATGATCTTTCCAGGCACAGAGGTGAGACTGACCAGCCAGTACTTCCCTTGGTTTTTCTTTTTCCCCTTTTTAAAAATTGGGACTATGTTCCCTTTTTTTCCAATTAGCGGGAACCTCACCAGACTGCCATGACCTCTCAAATATGATGGACAGAGGCTTAGCAATTTAATCCGCCAGCTCCCTCAGGACCCATGGGTGAATCCTATCAGGTCCCATAGATTTATGCACCTTCAGGTTCATTAGATGGTCACGAAGCTGCTCCACACCTACGGTGGGGGGTAATTCCTTCTCCCAGTCTCTGCGTTCACCTTCTGTGGCCTTTGTGTTGAGGTTGGAGCACTTGCCAGAGAAGACTGAAGTGAAGAAGTCGTTGAGGACCTCAGTCTTCTCAATATCCTGTGTTGCTGCCTCGCTTGTTTCCTTCAGGAGAGGGCCTACACTACACAAGGACATCCTTGGATGTCCTTTTCTCCCCAGCATATCTAAATAAGCTTTTCTTATTGTTCTTAACATCCCTGGCAAGACTGAATTCTAGCAGGGATTTGGCTCTCCTAACCTAGCTGCTCGGACAACCTCTCTGTAATCCTCGCAGGATACCGTCCTAGCTTCCACCCCCTGTACGCTTCCTTCTTAAGTTTGAGCTTTTCTAGGAGTTGCTTACTCATCCACACTGGCCTCCTGGTGTTTCTACATGACTTCCTCTTACTTAGGATGCAATGTTCTTGGGCCTGGAGAAGGTGATCCTTAAATATCAGTCAGCTTTCATGGGCCCTTCTACCCTCTAGGATGTTATCGCAAGACACTCTCTTGAGCAGAACCCTGAGGAGGCTGAAATCTGCCTTTCTGAAGTCAAAGGTAGTAAGCTTGCTGTGAGCCCTCCTTGCTGCCCTAAGGATCTTGAACTCCACCACTTCATGGTCACTACAACCTAGGCTTCCCTTGAGCTTAACATCCCTCACCAGCCCTTCCTCATTGGTGAGGGGAAGATCTACCATAGCACCTCTCTTTGTTGGTTCCTCGATTCCTTGGAAAAGGAGGTTATCATCCATGCACTCTAGGAACCTCCTGGATTGTTTGCGTTTAGCAGAATTGTTCTTCCAACAGACGTCAGGGTGGTTGAAGTCTCCCATACATACATACAGTGTGCTGTAGCAGGTGGTCTTTGTAGTGATGGTTCACCTCAAGCTGAGTCACACACAATCTTACTTGCAAGCAGGCTCAGACTGAATGCAACAAATAGGTGAATTTGCATGGATATCTTTGCAGAATATAGACTGGTATACTATGTACCCTAGTATACTAATGGCTGAAACTAGATTTGCTGGATTATATTTTAGTTCCTTCACTGGTCACTGTTAATGGAAATTCTGCTGGAAATTGTAGTATTGCTTTAGTCTTGACTGCTTAAGCATCATTGTTCAAGTAATAGCTTCCTGTCTTTGAGAATGGAACAATCTGTTTTTATTATGAACAGCGTAGTCTATGGCCATTCACTTTGTAATCTTGAGTGTGAAAATCACACTGGAGGCTGTGCTTTAAAAAGTGCATTGTTCTGAAAATGTACCCTCTAGCAGAGCCTGAACTGTCTTTGAACTGAACTGATTATGTGTCAAAAGAACTGGAAGTTTCTTGAAAGGAGGGTTGAGTCACTTTTCTCAGTAACTTTAAGCATGGCTACATATCTGGGCTTCTAAAGCTGGTCTAGAAGGTGATGCTGAAGTAGTTTCCTACGTGCTTCTTGGGAAATGTGACTGTTTAATGCCAGAATTTCAGTTACTCCCATCTGTAGACCTAAGTCACTTTCTGGGATTAATGCTGATGACTACAGTCATGGGTACTCAGTTTTCAGAAGGCACACCTTTAAAACGGGGTTTGATGGCTGACTCGACTGCAGTCATGCAGGACCCCTGTAAGCCTAGTCTGTGCTCTGAAGGTGATGTCATAACAATGTTATTCATCAGATATATATTGTGGCTTTGATTTGAAAGTATAATGGCTCCAAAGAAAAAAGCAATAGGCAGGAAGGTTTGCTCTTACTATGTGATTATGCATTTTGATGAACAAAATAAGGCCTTGCTTTTGTTGCCTCAATGGTTTTAAAATGTTTTGGAGGAGTGAAGAAGATAGTTTATATAGACATCTGTCAACAGTAATAATTGCCGGCAGGTTGTTATATGCACTCTTTACTAACACTGATTAGAGGATTAGGAAAAAAAAAGGCAATTTGCCCAGGACATGGCTTACCATTAGGCCTGGAAATGGACGGAAAAAAGCTTGCTTGAAATGATGAATGTAGGGAGTCTGACATATGAATCATAGGGATGAGAAGGAACTCTAAAATATCATTTTTATTTTAACTTATGAGAGACAGCAAGTAAATGCCAAAGTTTTGCTGTTTTCATTCAAGCAGAAGGAAGCATTCAGACTTTACAGATAAGACACTGGATTTGTTTTGAGAGTTTTTGTGTAGTGGATGAGTGGGTTGATTGGTCATTATTAGTAGTGAAAGATTCATAAGCTATTTGTAATGTGGATATTTCATTAAGACAGATGTAGCAGTACAGTGGTGTCTAACGGTCCTTATGGAATATCAGTCTGATGATTTATAGGACTTAAAAGTTATAGTACTTGGATATGCTGGGTGGTAAGTGTGATGGGGAAAAAAAATGGAATAAAATCTTTGGAGAATGTGCCAGTTGAGCGGTGTGTAAGCATGAATGAGGGACACTGTTTGCTGTTTTTATTGAAGGAGCAGGGAGAACTGTGAGAAAATGTAATTTCAATTAAAGAGTACATGCAGAGACAGAATAAAAAGTATTCAAGGAAAGCATGTTCATACTAGTTGTTCCTGGCTGTTTCTGATGCAGGGCTCAGTAACTTGGAAAGTAGTCACAGCTTGAACCAACAGTAATAGGAGGAGATCCATAGAAAGGTGTTTTTTAACATCTTAAGAGTTAAAGAGAAACTTCAAAAGATTAATTCAGTTATCCCAGGAAAAGATAATCCATGTGAAATCTTAACTTTTTTCTCATTCCTAGATGTGAATCTGATATTATGGCTTTTCCATATAGAGATTGCATTTTTACATTTTTTTAGAAATTTTATTGCCATCGTATGCCATTATTATTAATCTTTTTTCCATATCTTAGAAAATGTTTATTTCTCTTCTATCAAGGAAATTGGTAAGATAATTAGATGCTGCACTTTGATTAGTGAATGTATTCACGTAATTATTAATTACCAATCTTTATTCAAGTAGTAGTATGCTTGGTAAAAACAGGGAATGTATGTGTTTAAACATTACAAAATCCTGCT
>NW_009953215.1:27178-46981 GCF_000747805.2 Chaetura pelagica
CCTGCTGAAAAGCAGACCAGTAGTCTTGGTAGCCTTGTCAAATGTAGTGAGAAATCCCAGAGGAAAGCAGTGTGATAGTAGCTCATCTCACCCACAAGTGACAGGTGGGTGAGTCCAAGGAATGAGTCACAGGAGCTACCTGCAACAATAGTATTGCTTGTGATATAGAGTCAGACAACAAAAAGTAAAGAGCGGTACAGCGGGGATGGGATGAATCAGGGGACTAATAACAAGGAAGAGAGTGTTTAATCTGTTACTGGTTTTGATCTTGCCCAGCTGAGTAATGAGTTATTAGCATCTGGTGACAGTTCAGTGCTGTATGTGAAATGAGTTCATAGTTTTATCTGGTTTAGTACTGGAGATTACCTACCTGAAATACAATATAAAGAGAGAGCTCAACTGCTAGGATTAGCAGAAGAAAACACACAAGCATAGCATTTAAGCAAAGTAATATTGCATAATAGGTAAACACAGGGATTTTGAATTTCCATTTTTTTACACCTTTTCTGGATTAAATTAACCAAGTGGAAGATGCTAGGATTCCCATCTCCCAGATCTCTAATTTTATTGACCCTTTCTTTTTTGCAGTTCAGTGTCTCCAGTGCTGGGTTGATGACAGGTTCCTACTTTCTTGTTCTCTCCATTCTTTCATCCCCCTTTTCTTACATTCTCTTACGGGTGTAATTTAATAGCAGAATCATTGCTGATGTCTTTATGGCAAGTCAGCCTCTTGTGTTTTACAATCAGAGCCTTCAGTGTCAAAACTGCAATCTTGCTGCTTTGGTGAGGCTCCAGTTGTAGTCAAATGCTTTGATGGAATCTTTGTCATGTCATGAAGGACAGAAGCTGGCTGATTCCCTCTCCTAATGCAGGTTCAGAAGGGCAAATGCGAGCAGCAACTTGCCATCTTTTCAGTTTCACTTTTCAAAGCAGAACTTTTGTGAATAAAAAGGTAATAATCCTCTATCCCCAAAAGAATAGTAGGTTAGAAGTTAAAATACCAGTTTCTCTTGTGTGTCTGTTCCATTCATCACTTTGCCAAAGTGACTGATTTGCATTCAAATGTTCATGGTCTTTTGGGAGTGGATGTTTTTAAGGAAAAGGCTAGTTCTCTTATTTACTGAGATCATGTTAATAATTTTTAGGGTAAGGAGTAGAAGAGATTGACCAAGTCAGGCCGCAAGATTGGACATACAGTCATTTCAAAGTAGTGAGATAATTAACTGATTAATGACTGGTGCTTTGTTACACTTTACCATTTCAGAAAACCAAAGTAGATATTTGAGTGTTGTCTGCATACCTTCACCTCCTGTTTCTGTTTGTTTGCTTGTCTCAGCCACATCACTGTGTTTGTAACTATGGCCAGAGAAAGGTGTTCTTAAGATGCTTAAAACTTGACAGAACTTCTGTATTTTATGGAAAATCAGCTTAGTGACAGTGTTGCAGTTGTGAAGCTCAGAATGGCCATGTGACAAGCTGTGATGTACTGGGATCAAATAAGAGCTGAATGCTCTTAATCACTTGAAATGAAAAATGAATGAAAGAAACAAACTGTTGGCAATAATTTTAATGCTACAAGGTGATTGTGCTCTCCATTTTCTTTTTAAGACATATGTTAATACCAGACCTTTAATAAGCTACTGTCAGAAATAAAAGCTTCTCAAAATGTGAAAGTATTTTCATTGGTTATTTTAAACAAAATAACGAATTCTCATTTAAAAGTTATTGCTTCCTCCTAACCAAACAACAACAACAAATTATTCATATGTTTGCCTTTCAATTCAGTGGTATTTGAAATTGGAAGCATTAGTAAAAAGAAGAAAACACAGTGAAGTAAGATGGATGCAATTTTGCAAAATTGTTCTAGGAAACTGAAATGTACCGAAACCCATTTAAAAGTCTTTTAAAGTAATCTGTGTGCAAAACAGTCATCATAAATGTCAGTTCCCTTAAAGTCAGTAGCTATCAAAAGCTTATTTTCACAAAACAGGTCTAGAAGTCATGCATTAATGTTTTTCATCTTAGTAATTATTGTTGTGAGATGGGAGATTGTTGGGAACATTCATCTTCTGTATTGTGTGTCCACATGAAGTGCAGAGTTTGAATGAGATGATCTCCTGTTTCCCAAATGCTGTTTAAGGCCTTACAGCTCAGCATGTTTCCAGAGACATAGCTCTGGGGCTTTTTGATCATAGATACACATTTGTTTGTAGCTTTTCCCGCTGTGTTGTTTTGTCATGAAAATACATTCCTCCATTTCCTACTCCGCCTTCTTCCTAGCCTCCTCGCCTGTAAGACTTTGCCAGTGTTTTTAATGGAACAGACTTGTACCTTTGAATTGTAAGTACTGTTAAGAGGAGTGTGGGAAAACATACTGCCTTCACCATGGCCAAAAGTTACCTTGTCTGCAAATTGTGACACCCAGTGTCTGAACACTGGACATGTAACGTTCATGGAAAATGTGGGGTGAAAAGGGAGTCCTGAATTAGCTTCACATTAACCTGAAATTTGAAGAAATTTGGCAATTTATCATGGCTTCACATTTAAGGTAGTTTGGCATTCTTTCTGGCATAACACCAATTCATTTTTTTTTTCTTTTGTTGTGCAGTTTTTATACAATGAGTAGTACTTAGAGAAAACAGAGAAAATAACCCTCTCCACCACACAGAGGCAAACATACATAGCATGCTTATTATGCCATATATATTTCCCCATGGAGGCAGTGCGTAATTTATCTGCTTAAAAAAACCCACAACACTTCTGAACTGATAAAAGCAGCATCTCTAGTAGTTATTTATAACATAAGTTCATTGAAATCTGCAATGTACATAATCATAGCCTTGAAAGAAGACAAGACTATAATATGTCTAGCGGAAGAGCAACTGTACAGAAATGCATACAGGGGTTCTGTGAAAATGCTTTTCCTTCTTGGCTACCTCTTCAAAATTTCTTAGAAAGAAGTGCTATTGATGTTGCATAGCAATGGTTAGAACTAGTGAAATAAAGATAAGTGAGAATTTTCCAGGCACATATATTTTAAATAATTGTTTTTATTAGGAAACAGAGCTAAGTGTACTACTTGACTCCATCAGTATATGAGGTACTTATATGACAACAAAGCTGCTTGAATCCCATTGGGATTATTTCACAGAGCAATTCAATGTCTACAGAAGGTAAGTGTTTTCTGAGAAGAAAGAGCTGCTTCTGTGTTTGCTGTCACTACTTTCTGAGATAGGAGGAAAATTTGCTGCTCATGTTAAGAATGAGAAGAGGAAGTGTATAGCTGATGACAAGTGAAGTTAAATCCTTGTTGAGTGTTAGTAGTGGTCTTAACACAATGTGAAATTTATTTCATGACATGCTTGATAAATAGTTTCTGGAAACTGTTCAAGAAATGAATATCCACTTAAAGACAAAATTAAATGAAACCAAATCTGGTTCCTGTCTTGACTTGAAAAGTATATATTGTCATGCAAAAAACAGAAGCTTTGCAATAGCACCTAGGATTTGTAAGTGTGATTCTGTATAAGCATAATATAAAGCTTGAAATACATGTTAGTAGGTTTGAAACTTGAACAGGTGGTCAATTAGAATGGAACATGATAGATACAGAGAATATTTGTCTACAAGGCTGTATTTAGGCAGATATTGTAGTTGTTTCATAAACAGAGACAATAGATGCTAATACAATTACATTGTACTTTATAATTTATGTGGCATTGCACACTGCTGTCTGGCAGCATGTTTTTAGTTGACTGGTGATTATTTTTATATGGGTATTGGAAGCAGCCTAATAATGTGTTAAGTATTGCTGGTACAAATAATATAGTATTTAGAGGCATCCTGCTAGTTGTAATACAGTGTAAAAATATAGCTTTTCTTTTCTTTTTAAGATGATACGAAAGGATCTGGGACAGTAGTCCCCTATTCCTCTTAAATGACATCTAACATTGACTCATTTTGTAACTTTTCAAGCAGCGTAATTTCTTCCTGCTTCAGTTTTTCAATTTTAATGCAGGAAATTTTATCTTACTTTTTTTAAAGCTACTGTTTTAAGGTTATTTCAACTATTTAAATGAACTGCATGCAAAGAGAAAGTGGTGCTGTATTTGCAAATTTCAATTTGCCATTTTTGCAGCCAGATAAATATAGTTGGCCAGCAGTTAAAATAATCAAACTAATTAAAATGATTTATTGGAGAATATGCCCCTTGGCAAGAAATCATGATAGCAGGGATTACAAGATGACTTGTGATTTAGTTCCGAATTCTGTTGTTTCCAGCTACAAAGAGTAAGACTTTGTCATTGCAGATGCGTCTGAAGACTGCAGATTTATTTGTCTTTGCAAAAGAGTTGCATCACTGTTGCTGCTGAAGTTATCTACAGACTAGTTTTGCATTATATTTTATCAAACAGTGTAACATCACTGTAACATCAGGATTTTCTGTGTTAATGTATGTGCTTTGATGGCCTCCCCACCTCACTGCTAGTTGCACTCTGTCTAACTTTGCTTTACTAGGACCTAGGGTGCATCTGGATTGTCTGGAACTTTTTCCCTGAGCAATTGCCTGGTTTGAGCCTATCTGGTGTCTGTTTCAGCCTGGACATGTTGATTGAAATGATTGATCATGACACAGACTGAACAGACCATTTTATCTCTACAGTGTATCTCCATGCATGAAATTTCTATTTGTCAAGGATGCTGATTCTTTGTGACAGTAAGAGAGGCAGAATAATAGCCAGATACAAGTTTTTATTTATTGGTTGTTGCTGTATGTTGGGACATAGCTATCTGAAAAACAACAAAAAGGTTATTAAGGATTCTTGCTTTTTCCACAGCTGGCAAAACATCCCGTGCGACAAGAATTTGAAATACTACAAACATTTCCCTCTTGACTTTGGACAGGAAGCTAAATTCTCAGCTTTCTATGAACCAAAACTATCAAGTTTTAATTAAAAAAAAAAATAAGTTCCAGAATAAAATACGAGAAGTTTCTTGGTGGAAAACATTGAAAATGGAACACGTAAGGTTTTTAAAACATTTTAGTTACAACAAATAGGTTTTCCAAAAAGCCCACCCCTTTGACACTGAAAAGGTCCTGAAGAAGTTCTAATATTAGCTGTTACCAGCTGTGTTCCTGATAAAAAGTAAGATACATTAAATTAGAAAGTCATCCACACAGGAAGTAAAGGTAGTTCCATGCAGCTTACTGTGATTGGCAATGTATCAGTATGCAAATAAAGGGACCATAGATCCTAATTCATTTTCACAAATTATCAAAATAATTTTGAATGGAATAATAGGATCAAGAATATTTTGTTCACAGGAAATTAAAGTGCTCAAATATGTGATGAGCGTTTCTTACATCGCTGAATGTATTTGTCAGAGCCTATTACAGGATGCTCCTGAGCTTCACAGTAAAGGTCAGAAATTGAGTTTATCATTAAAAAATATGCTTTCAGATTTTTTCTTCAACCCCATTGCAGTTGCAGAGTGGGCTTTGATGTTAAAAGAAAACAACGTGCAAACTGGCAGGAGTTACTCTGTTTTCCATAATCCCAGGCTCACTGACTCAGCAGTCCCTGAGGCCAGAGGGTATTGGCAGCTTTGAAAGCACAAAGCCCATTCCTGCCATGCACCATGCCATTTTGCTTCCCACACAGTATCCATCTATTTTTGCCACAGGGATGGAAAATCTCAGTGGGGATGCTTTTGGTTTACTTGTTTCCCCTTTTATGGAAGATCACTGGAGTATGTGCTTCTGTGTGCTCCATGGAGCAAGGGTACAGACCATAGTAGGAAATGGACAGAGCTGCTGCAGTGAGTGCAAAGAATTAATGGAGTTTGGTGTCTGAAGACTCTTCAGAAGTTCAGACAGATGGCACAAAGAAATTACTTGCAAGTAATTTTGGCAAGAAAGAGGACATAGACATTGCCAAGATTTGGTTAGTGGAGTCAAACTAATTGGAAAGCATGGAGAATAAGAATATCTATATTATATATATATATATAAAGACAATTAAATTAATATGTGCATGTGGGATTTGCATAGATATCAGCACCTTGTATTCTCATCTGATGCCAGAATTTTTGACCTTTAAGCTTTTGCAATCAGCTGTGAGAAAGCTACCATGTGAAAATATTTTGTAGACCTCTATAGAATTATTACCTTTTTGTCAAGACTATCTCCTTGTAAATGTAGGAAATATTTATTATGGAAGGAAAGGCTTGCAAATCTTAAACACAGTAAGTATAAAGTAAAATGCCCAGTTGTTGCCTGAACTATTTGTAGAACAGAGAATATTTTATGAATAGAGAAAAGGCACTGGGCCAAACCTGCCAGTTTGTGTATATAAATTACACCTTCTTATTTTCTTCCCACCCTTCTCCTTTCCTCTCCTGATTTTTCTAATTGTTTTCTTCAGTAATCATTTCAAGTGTTGTTCTCTTTGCTTCTATACTCTTCAGAGAAAAAAACCAACAACTTAAACCTTCTGTTGTCTATAAACTTGTTCTCTAAGTATTAGTATTTTTGTGTTCTTACTATCTGAATTGTAGAAGTGGGTTTTTTAAAATGATTTTATCAGGTCCTTTCATGTTTATAAAGGCATTTCTTCAATAGAAAAACCAGAATTCTGTCTTAATGAAGGGTGGAAATGGCATGACTCATTTTTTGTTTTTTTGTGCCTGGGGTCAAATAGTTTTACAGAAATACTTAGGCCTTGTACATAACCTACATCTTTTCAGAATGTTGATATATCATAACATAATTTATCATGAGTTCTAAAATGACAAGCCACAACAGCATAGATACAGTGGTTAGCATTTGCAGATGGACCACAGTTGCTCTGCACTTGCTATGGGTTGGTTGTTCTGAAATGGAAGTATATAGAAAATATGGTTGTGTTAAAAAGAATATCATCTTATTCAAGCAGGGCTTACGAGTAATCTTGATCTTCTGGCATGCATGATAGCCCAAACTCTGGACCATTTGAAGGCCAGTAATTGAGTCTATTGTTCAGAAAATGCATGGGAAATCGATCATAGTAGCAATCCACTCTCCTAGGACAGCTGCTGAAAGCAAACAGAAGGAACACAGCTTGTCTTTTTTTTTTCTCTAGGTCTTAAAAATATATATCTTCATGTTAAAAAAGAAAAAAAACAACAACCCTACAAAACAAAGTGTGTTTTGGTCATAGCCCTTTTCTCCTTTGGGCAGCCATACAAAAAACAGGCAGCACAGCTTTATCTAGCAGTGGGATGCTGATGAGTTACTGAGCAGGTATCATTCAGCAGTAGTTGTCCTAAGCTTTGTCAGACCAGCAAGAAAATGTATGCATGAGTTGAATGGTCTGGTAGATTGTTTAATATGTGACATAGCTGAGATTTTGGACACTGCTTATAAATTACCTCTGCAATGGATTAAATGAGTTCTGTAAATTAGTCTCAGTTAGAAAAACTCTCCTCCTTTTATTCTGAGAGATGATGTGTCATGTTTAATCCAACCACTCCCCTAATTTGTTTTGGAATCAGTCTGATGTAACAACACATTTTTGGTACTTAAAGCCTATTATTTCTAATCATTAGTGATGACTTGTAAAATAGAAGTAAAATTTTAAAAAGCATCTGGAGAACTTTATACAAAGACAGCTATATTAAAATTGAACTGTATATTAGGCAGAAGAAAATCTTATAAAGCAGTTGATGAGCTATGAGACACAGGCTGTTGTAGCAGGCTAGAGATATAATATTTTTAGAGAAATAATAAAAAGGGAAATAAAATGAACATAAAAAACCTTTTGCAAATCCATTTTAGTAGAATCAAGATAAATTGATAGAGTAATAAATTCAAGCTAGCATGATAATTGGAAATTTCCAACTGAGAAACAGAGGACCACCAGCATTTTTGGAAAGGGAAGGGAATTTGTGAGTTCTCAATTACAGGGAAGAATTGCAACAGGCTCCTGAACAGGAAGTGAATTGGGAAGATGGAAGGCAGAATGAAAGCTTTTTAATGGGATAATTAAAATCATTACCAGACACTACTAGTTCAAAGGCTCCAAACTCCTTGAAGATACTAGCTTTTTTATCAAAGGTGTTATATTGTTCTGGAAACTGTATCTGTTAGGATTATTTGGGAACTGTCATTATTCATTCAGGGATCAGAAAATAGGAAAAGCCTTCCTCAAAGAACATAAATTATTTATTGTGGAATAAGTGATGATTTCTTTTGGAAGGATCTGAATTTTGTAGGGACAGTATGTCTTACCTTCTCATTGATGTGAGTTTTGTGTGTCTAGACATTGCCTTTGTTGTCTGAGGTAACCTTAACCAGGATGTAAGACTGAGCTGTCTCCTTAAATTGCTTTGGAAAACAATCCAACATGTTATCCTATTGCCCATTTACACACATGCTTGCGTTTTAAAGTTTAATATTTTAATTTCAACTGAAAACAAAAGTCACTGCTTGATAGCTGAAAAGTTTGAAAATGGAAATCTCCTTCATTTATTTTTTTTTTAAAAGCAGAACAGAAAGCAAAATGAAGATTCAAGTGAGAGTGAAGCAGCAATTTAGTCCTCTATATATTACAGCTTTTAAAAATCAAATAATAATTATTCTTCTGAGAGCGGAACCCCAATTTAAGGGTCTTGTGTCAAATATTCTTGGATCCCTTGTTATAAAAGGTGAGATAAAATCTATAACTCAGTGTTTGTGGAATGTTCTGCACACCTCAAGATTCTGGCTATGCAGTCCACACTGTCAGACAACTTAGTATTTGCTGAGTCTATATGCTCAGTTTATTACTAGTCAAGCTGAGATAGAGACTGTCTGTACTGTCTGTACTCATAAATGGACTCCTGATATGCAAATAGATGTAGTGAGCAATATAAAAGGCTGGGAATAAGAGGAGTAAATAGAACATAATTTCTTGAATGATAATTTACAACTTTCTGTACAAGACAGCAGGTACAGATACAGGCAATTATTTGTTTCAAAATGTCATTTGTGGTTTAGCAAATTTTAAATGCTGTCTTTTATAATGAGCTATCCAAACAGTACATTTAACTTATAAAAAAAATACGGAGAGACTGTACAGATCACAAGAAAGAGTTCTTAAAACAGAATATGTAGCATTAAGAAAAATGGAATATATTAGTTGTAATATTTGAAGCCGTCCTGTCAGCTGAAACTTCTCAAATCAACATATCTGTCAAATAAAAAGGAGATTATAGCTCTGTATCTCATGTCTCATAAAGATTTGAATCAGTATTGGAAACTGTGTTAGAACTATCTTTTCTATTAATTTGGGAAGGAAAATGTTCTTTCTGAAATAATTAAAAAAATAAAATATGCTTTTAATCTGTGATAAGTATTGACTTGGAAAGAAAGAAGCAGAAAGAGAGAAATCCTAAATTCTAACAAATTCTGCCATAAATAAGAAGTGTTGTTTTTTTTATTCACATGATATTGCTGTTTGCAGTATTTTTTATTATGCTTTCTTCTGTGAAAGAAACACTTCAATAATTGTACTAACAGAAGGGACAGATTCATTTGAAAGATTTGTATACACAAAAAATCACCTAGATACCTTTTTCAAGAAGATGATTTTAGTAAAGTCCATGCACGTTTAGCTAGATCTTTCCTTACTCAGAATCTAACTAAATAACTGCACTTAAATACGTACCTCAGTAGTTATTAAACACAAGTCTAGTTTTTATGATTATGGGTAAACAGTCTGAAACTATTAATTCATTAAAAATGAAACAGCACCCAGCAAGGTCAGAGAAAGCCAAGTAAAAAGCCCTGCCACCTCATCATTGGGTCAGGCCCTGTGCTGCTGTTGTGCTCAAGGAGATGGGAGTCCTGCACCTTCTCTGGCTCCTGCCAGGAGCTGGGGGCCAGAAAGCAGGTACTGGGTGGAGCTACCCCCTCCTGAAGTGCAGAGCTTGGGATCCCCAAACTACTGTCATCCAGTGTTACACTGCATGCTCCTGTATGAGACAAGACAGGCTCCCTCTTTTGACTATTAGAGGCTTTGTTACTTGGGATTGGAATCTAACAAAATGTGGGTGCTGCCACCAGCACCTGGGGATTTGCTGTGGGTTTCCAAAGGTTTTTTCTCTTTATCTGCAAGGTTCTTCCCTACAGTTTCTAGTTGAGGGTGCTTAATAACAGTGTCAAGCCTAGCATTGAAGGGCACAAACTGCAAAATAACCCTTTTCCAAACCAGTTTCTGTATGATACAACAGGCTGAGTATATTTAGCACTTTGAAAAACGTGAAGGGTGTGGTAGGAATTAAAGTACTAGAACAACTGATCAGTATTTTATATACATGCTGTATTTTTCTCATGATATTTCTATCTGGCAGATACTTGGGCTAATAGATGTTTATAGCATAACAAAAAAGGAGCCTGAAGTTAAGCTCTTTTCGTTGTTCAAGTGTTCATGTTTTTATATTTCCCGTCATCTGCTTAAGTAACGCTGCAAAAAGAAAAACTCAGCAAAGTAATGCAACAGTAATTTTGCACAAAGTAGAACCAAAATTTTATGGATAAGCACAGTATTTACCACAGTATATTTCAAATTTAGTATAGAAAATGAGGATTAGTGGGTGTAAATTAGTCAGTTCTGCTTCATCAACACAGGCTCTGATTTGAATTAAAAGAAGTCAAACATTACTACTCAAATGCTACCATAGGATAACAAAACCAGAAATGTTCATTTAAAAAAGAGTGATACAATTAAGTAGTAAGACACAAGGAAACATGTTAATGTGAGATAAGATATAGCTCAAAGGTATTGCTGCCTTGGAAGTGTGCTATCTTGCAATACCAAAACTTCTAGAGAGTCTTATGGTGGTTAATGAAATTACAACCTGCATAGAGAATAGACGAAAGAATTAGCTACAGGAGGCAGCTACCAGCAGTCCTTAGCTGAATCATTTAGGACAGTACCTATTAACAACAAAGGACTACATTTCTAAGAAGAAAATGGGTTATGGGAGAGCAGAACTGTAAATTAGCACTACGTAATATTATTATATATTCACTTGCAACACATGCGAATTCTAGAAGGGTATGTAGACAATATTTAAGAAAAAAATATCTTTTAAGTTACCCTGGCAGATAATGGCAGTTGGCAAAACAAAGTATTTATATATAGGCTGTAATAAAGTGCAAATGGACAAATTTACGTGCAAATGCTTTCAAGCTACTATTTAAAAGGAAGCTTAACAAGCCTCTTAAAGTCTCTTTCTTTTAAGGAAGACATAGGATAGTATGTGATAGATTTAAACCAAATATAATGCTGAGATTAATAAAAAATGCACAAAAACCCATTTTTCATATGTCCAGCCACTGATGCAAATGATATGAAGAGTTTTCATATCAAGTAAAAACAGGAAGAAGCCTGATATGCTTAGAAGCCCCGCCTGAATTCAGCGTGTTAAACTCTGACCTTTATTCTGTACTTTTCCTGTATCTTGCATGAGTTTTATAAAGAAATGGAATCAGAATGGTTAAGGTTGGAAAGGATCTTAAAGATCATCAGGTTCTAACCTCCCTGCTATGAGAAGGGACACCTCACACTAGACCAAGCTGCACAAAGCCTCATCCCACCTGGTCTTGAACAACTTCAGGGAGGGGGCATCAACAACCTTCCTAGGCAACCTATTCTGGTACCTTACTACCTCTTACAGAGATTAATTTATTCTGATGTCTAACCTAAATATACTGTCTTTCAGTTTAAATCCATTACCCTTTGTCCTATCACTACACTTTCTGGTAAAGAGTCTCTCCCCATGTTTCCTGTAGGCTCCCTTCAGGTACTGGAAGGCTGCGATAAGGTCTCCTCAGAGCCTTCTCTTCTCCAGGCTGAACTGCCCCAACTCCCTCAGCCTGTCTTCACAGGAGAGGTGCTCCAGGCCTTTGATCATTTTCATGGCTCTTCTCTGGATCGTTTCCAACAGGTCCATGTTTGCAGGCTGACTCATTATTAAAGAAATACTTGCAATAACTAGTTCAGCCCTCTAAACATCAATAAGTTATTAAGACTAAAACTTGTCCATTTGAAATGACATGAACATTTGCCTGATATTCTTTAATTACATTTGTTTTAATGTTTTGATGAATATTACTCCTCTTTTAAATTCGCCCACCGAAAAAAGAAAAAGCACCTTCAATCTTTCTAGTGTTGGCTAAGGCATATTAGCATAACCTAGGGCTGATTAAGTCTTTTGGATTTTCATAATTGTCTTGGCTGTTCCTTCTTTCTGGCAGCAAGCTATCTCTTTGGCCTCTCCAGTCATCATTCCCATAGCAATAAAGTAAGCCATGTCTTTGTCAAGGTAGTATTAGGGGAGTTAATATTCCGGAAGTTCTTTCACATGCAGTTGTACAGATTTTAAATCAAATACATTATTTTCTCCAGTTCTTTGCTGGGCAATTCGTAAATTTTGTCTTTAGGAGATACACTGACTTTAAATGGTGTGTCTTCTAGGACAAACTGAGTATCATTGCCTGTTTCACTTGCTGAAAGGCTTTTTCAATCAGTGATAATTATTCTGACAAATCATATCCCTTGTGCCAAATATAGGTAACTAGGCTTGGAGGAAGTGACCACATCAGTCAACCGAGACAGCAGCAGGTCCTTCAAATAGTATGTCCTTCCATAGCCCATTGTGCTACTTGTTTGTGCACACCCATATGTCTTGCTTCTTTTCTTGTTTTCAGCATAGCTACCTAACCAGCATCTAAGACACTCCCTGTCCAGTGCTCCAGTGACCTAGTGACCTGTCCCCTCTCAGCTTTCCTATGCACAGGGTAGAGACAGCACAGCTGCTACATAGTTCTCCTGTATGGAGACCTACATGGCTTCAGTTACAAGCAGGTGTGTAGGTTTCCTTGTGAAGGCATCAATGTACCTCAGACAATGGAGACCTCTTTAATGAAGGCAGGGGCCATCATATTTCTAATGCCTCCAGTAAAGCAAATGTGTGTCATGTCAAAGTAACCTAAATGCTGCTTCTTTATATATAGTGAGAGTTCTAATGGTGTCTGTTTCAGAGCATGACTGCTTCAGTTCACATAGCACAGGAAGCTGCTTGAGGGGCATCCAGAGAATCTTTCTGAACAATATGAAGAGTTGGAACCTTGATTTTATATATTATTTTCACCTGCCGGGGCGTAGAAAAGGTGCAATTGAGGAGAAAAATGTACAGTACTGGATAGTGAAGTTCTTATATTTTAAGTGAAATACCGTTTTTGCTTTAGTTCAGTTTTGTATGCATGCTGATCTTAAAATAAGGAAATAGACTTTAAGCTTCTTAAGCAACTTAGAATCACAGTTTATTTGCTCTGAGTTTCAGCATATATCATAGCTGAGAAGAATTTGATACATATTTCAGTATTTTGGTCAACTGTTTCCTGAAACTGTGATGATTCAAAACGTTTTAAACATTTTTAGTGACCACGGTGGAGTTACTTTGGATTTTCCCGTTGCGACTAAGAGAATGGTTTTATAATATTCCTCTAGATTTCACAGTCAATAAATGGAAATTACTTTTAAGCATAGCAATAGAATGAAAACAACTGAAATTAAAGCTTAAAAGGCCATGTGTCAAAACTGCCAAAATAGTAAGTTTGATCTTACTCTTATTTTCAAAGACAATATCTTTTAGGTCTTCCAGAGTTCCCATATGTTTTCATCCCCACTGTACATAACTCACTGTCTAGAAACTGGCATAGTAGTTATAGGGGTTGTGATTTAACAAATGTATTTCCAAATGGTATTTGCTATATCAAATTGCAAAAAGTGTTAGCTTTTCAAGTCTCATAATTTTCTTTACTAAATGGTAGGAGGAGAGATGACTCATCCTCAGTAGAGAGGCATGATAAGAGCTAAGCAGAGTGAACACTGCTATAGTTGTAGAGTTTATATTGCATGATAAGAATATCTTTGAATTTAGGTTGAAATGGAAGCAGCATGTTATTAAAGATATACAATAGAATAATTTTTTTAATTAATTCTGATAGAGTTAATCATTAACACAGTAACACCTTAAGAGAAAAAGGCAGATGAGATTGTCCTTTATTCTCTTTTTATTTTGTTTTGTGTCTAAAGTTGTCAGTTGACTTTCCCTGACTGCTCAGTGTAGCAGATCATACAGCACTGTCCTCTGGTCTTGTCAAAGAAATGAGACCATTGTAGCATAATGAAACGCATCCATCTTAGTTTTCCTCAGGACTTCTCTATCTGCTTAATTTAGAAGAATTATGCATTAAGGCCCTTCTCATGCTTTACTTTTTCTACTGGGAAATGTGTTCACAGCCACACTGTTTGACCAGAATTTTTTTCACATTGTTGTTATCTGAGAGTACTGAAATACTGCATGTTGATTTTGTTTTATTATTAAACTTCTGTTAGAAGCTGTCTTATGAGTCAGAAAGATGCAGATGAAACATGATGTTTTATACTAAAAAAAAAAGACAAAAAAAAAAAAAGACAAAAAAAAAAGACTTTGCCCTGTTGAATTAAACATTTTGGCACTATTAAAGGAAAATACTACGGAATTTTTTACTTTGTGCAAAGGTTTGATGTTTGGTGTTGAGGTTCCACTTCAGAACAATATTAAGTTTCAGAGCCTCAGAATTTGCTGCAGTGTAGAAACCCTGGTGTCTAATGAATTCTGTTGTGATAAGTGAAGGATCCTTTTGAGAATGCTCTTTTGGCCAGGGAAGCTCAGAGAAGAACAAGGAAGTCAGGACTATACTGAGCAACCACAGAATATAATCAACACAGAGAATCTTCATCATCCAGTTAAATTGTGACATCAGAAATGCTGATTGTAGGATCCTTAGCAGAGGGACTCGCTGTTCCAATATGTTTGAATAGCAATTAGTATATGATGCTTCCATACTAAAATTGCTGAATGATCTCTGCAACACCAAACTGTGGAGTAGCTTCTGCCTCTGCCAGATCTGCTTTCCCTAATACACTTGGCTTGGTGATCATTATCTCTACGAAGATTAGAGCACAGCAAGTTTAAGCAGCACTAAAGTATTTTATATATATTTTTCTTTATATGCAAGAGTTAATTGTGGGTGCTTCATCTCAAGAACCTGTGCTCACAGCTGTAATTTTCCTCTATTTTCTCAGTGCACACGTGTTCTTGTTTGATAAAGAAGTTGTCTATCTTTGTTAGCTCACTTGCTAAAAAGAACAAAACCACTGACTAGCAAGTACGTCTCTCATAAGGCAAGGTAAATGGAGATTTTAAACATGCAATAACGAAAAAATTACTGAAATTTAAAGTTGTATTAACAATGATGGCATCTTGTTGCTTTCTTTCCTTGAGTGACAGTCATTTCTAGAGGCATAACTTGGGAGGGGATCCTCATTACCATTATTAAGAAATATGGAAATAAAATATTAAAAGTTGAATCTAGGTAACTTTTAAATATAAATTAATAAATACTTATTAATTATAAACTGAATTAATGAATGTCGTTCCATTAAAATAACCCAGTATTTTATACATATATTCCAACAGCAATTGCTTAAAAACATGGAGTGTCTGTTTCAGAAGTAGCGCTGGTCAAGGACATACTCTTTGCAAAGTCAGTAATAGATGAGAGCTAATGAATTAGAGATTAATAGTCTTCTGGCTTGTCCTGACTGGTTTGAACACACTGCTGTGTGTTACATATGCTGCAAGACAAACTGGCTGGTCATCTCGTTTGAGAAGCATGTTTTGCTAGCTGTAATGTGGCTAGCAAAAAAGATCTGTTTTCTCTGTGATACTGCTCTTCCTGTGAGTGTACTGAAGAAGCAGTGGACCTTTAACTGTCATATTTCCCAGTGCCATCCAGCAAGGGACACCATGCTGTGCAAGCAGGGCCTGGCAGGTTGAGTGTGGTCCTCCTGCTCAGTAGACACAAAGCAGATGAGTGGAAGCATTTGCTAGTCGAAAAAACTTCACAGAGTAGGATTCATACCTCTGCGAATTGTTGCTTTGAATGCCATGCCATCCACATTAGCAGGTTCGACTGAGCCTATGGAAGGGACTAGGAATGCCATTTTCACAGCAGTAAAGGCAGCAACATGACAGGTATGAGGAAACAAAGGAGGTTATGTGTAAGCAAAAGCCTGTATTCCTGTCCATTGGACATTATAGGTTGAACACAGTACTATGGCAGGCATTTGCCTATTGGTACTTATTTGACAGAAGCTCCTTTCTATGCAAGGTCAAATAGAATTAGCATAACAGAAAGGAGGACTAAAAATGAAAGTTTTTAGACCTGCCTTATGCAAAGTGAAGCAGAAATTGGAAGGGGATAATCTACTTAAGTCTTCCCTCCTAGATGACCTATATCCATCCTCTTTTGCATCAAGAAAAGCTCTTAAGTTATATTACTAAAACTTCCTTTCCTCTCTAAGTTGGAGAAGAAAGTGGCTTCGTTCCCAGGCTATCAAGCCATCACCATGCTATTTACTACTCCAGGAACAAGTACCCCTTGCTTCTTTCCATCAATTTCTTATCTCCCAGTAGGGTACCAGGGGGATTCTATTAAACGCTGTGGCCAGATTGAACACGGTATGATTATTTAATGGATAAATACTTGAATATTTTTTTTAGTTTTGGGATTTTGTTGTCTTTCATTCCCTCTTGCAGTAGAGAGCTAGTAGCTTTATGTTTTAATCTATTGGTTAGTTAATTTTAGAGCTTTTCAGTATGTGAGAAGGCTCAGAAAGAACATGTTTTTCCTTTGTGCTGCATGTACACAGTACAACTCCTTATCTGACTGAAAAATCTTTATTCTCTCTAGACCCTCAACACAGGAGTTGTGTCTTCTTTCGCCTTCCACTATTAACAGCAGTTCTGGTACTGGATACCTATTTGCTTTATATTTCTTCACTGAACCTGCCTGTATTTTCCCAAGGGAGGGTATAACATCCATTCCTGAGTCTGCAGTTGATCATCAAGGGAAGAAATGGTGGCCATCAGCAATTCTACATAAAATACATACAGGTCTTAAATAATATGTGGAGAGGTCAAAATGCAAATAAATTTCTGTGTACACAGACTGGGAAGAAGAGATGCAGAACTGATTTGGATAGGTATGTGAATGGTTGTGTATACGTGTTCCCTTTCAGAGGGTTTTTTTACATCTTTCTACTATTTATTCTTACTCTGGCAATGTAAATAGCAAGGACACAACAGGTACTAAAAGTAGTATTCACGTCATTGCATACTCCTAGGCAACAGTTTAAACTTAATTTTTCTCTGCATTGTCACCGTTTGACTTAGGTCCGACAACAATGCTCTCGATCCCCTCCCCCCCCCACCCAGGTAGGGAAGGAGAGAGAGAAAAAGAGAGAGACTTGGCTGGATTGAAAACTAAACTACACAGCTTTAATTAAAACACTAATGAATCATACAAGAAAATATATACAATTATATACAGATATATTCAGGTATGGGCGAAAGCCTCTCGCCTCCCCCCACCCCAGCAACTCCCACAGCACTTCCCTGAACTGGGAAGAGTCCCGAGGAATCCCGGAGCTGCTGCTGGAAAAGAGCAGAGAGTTATGGGGGTCAGGAGATCTCGAGCCTAAGGGTCGACTGTGATGGATGAATAGAGTCCTCCCCGGACGCCGGCCATGGACGGAAGAGAAGGGAAGGAGAAGAAGGAAGGAAGTTGTCTTCTGTGATCTCTGACCTTCCTTTGAGCTTACGTAGATATATGGAATGGAATATCTTTGGCCAATTTTGCTGTCTGTCTAACTCAGCCTCCTACAGGGGGGTCACAGATCTCCCCATAGTGTCTGAGCCGGCAGAGTGCAGGTGCAGCCTTGAAGCCTCAGTAGTCAGAAAAACATTCCACTGTCTTATCAGCCTAGCAGAACACACTGTTGCTAGTTACAAGAAAGCTTACTGAAGGAAAAAAAAATCAGTAAAAAGAAAAATTGGCTTCATCCTGGCTCAAACCAGGACAACCGGTCCCAGTACCGACCCCTGAGGGACTCCACTAGTCACAGACCTCCAACTAGATTTTGTCCCATTGACCACAACTCTCTAACTTCTTCCTTTCAACCAGTTCATGGTCCACCTCACTACCTGTCCATCAAGAGCATACTTCCTCAGTTTATCAACGAGGATGCTGTAGGAGACAGTGTCAAATGCTTTACTGAAATCAAGATAAACCACACCTACTGCCCTACCATCATCTATCCACCTAATTACTTCCTTGCAGAAGCCTATATGGTTGGTCAAACATGACTTCTCCTTGGTAAAACCATGTTGACTGCTCTTAATGACCCCCTCATCCTTGATATGCCTAGAGATAGTGCCAAGAACAAATTGTTCCATCACCTTTCCAGGGATGGAAGTGAGGTTGGCTGGTCTATAGTTACCCAGGTCCTCCTTCTTGCCCTTCTTGTAGACTGGAGTGACAATTGCTATCCTCCAGTCCATAGCACCTCTCTTGTTGCCTATGACTCACCAAAGATGATGCAGAGTGGCCTAGCAATGACCTCCACCAGCTCCCTCAGCACCTGCAGGTGTACTCCATCTGGACCCATTGATTTATGGATGTCCAGATTGCTTAACTGATCCGTAACCCAATCCTCATCTACTAAAGCAAACTCCTCCTTCATCCTGACTTCTTCTGGGGCTTTAGGGATCTGGGGCTCCTGTGGAGAGTCTGCAGCAGTAAAGACAGAGGCAAAGAAGGCATTCGGTACCTCTGCCTTCTATATATCTTCTGTCACCAGGGCACCCACCTCATTCAGCAGCAGGCTCTATTGCCTCTAGTGTTAGTTTTATCTGCAATGTATTAGAAGAAGCTCTTTCTTTTGTCTTTGACCTCCCTAGCAAAGTTTAGTTCAAGGAGGCCTTAGCTTTCCTAATTGCCTCCCTACATCCTCTGACAACACTCCTATATTCCTTCGAAGTGGCCAGCCCCTCCTTCCATGATCCATAGATTCTCTTTTTCCACTTGAGTTTGTCCAGCAGTTCCTTGTTTAACCATGCAGGTCTCCTGGCTCCCTTACTTGATTTCCTACCCATTAGGATGCTCTGATCCTGAGCTTGCAGCAAGTGGTCCTTGAATGTTGACCAACTATCTTGAGCCCCTTTACCATCTAGTGTCCTATCCCAAGGGACTTCTCTTAATAATTGATTGAAGAGGCCAAAGTTGGCCTTGCAGAGACCGAGGTTCTGTTCCTGCTAGGTGTTCTGTTCCTCCCACACAGGATCCTGCACTCTGCCATCTTGTGATCACTGCAGCCAAGGCTGCCATTGACTGTCACCTCTTCAACCAGACCCTCCTTGTTGGTGAGTACAAGATCTAGCAGCATTCCTTTCCTAGTTGGTTTGTCCACAATTTGTATCAAGAAGTTATCATTGGAGGAACCTCCTAGACTGTGAATGTCTGGCTGTGTAGGCCTTCCAGCAAATATCTGGGTAGTTAAAATCCCCCATGAGGAACAAGGCTTGTAATTGTGAGGCTGCTTTCAGCTGCCTGTAGAAAGCCTCATCAACTCCCTCATCCTGATTAGGAGGTCTGTAGTATACCCCCACAACTGTATCACCCATGCCAGCCTGCCCCTTAATTTGTACCCACAGACTTTCCATTTGCTCCTCATTAGGATTAAGGATGGAAGCTTCTACTCAGCTTCAGCAAACTTTCTTGTAGCTTATATTTTGGGTTTTTTTGCTATTAGCTGAAAAATAGCTGGTCTGTCCTGGAGGACACAGAACAGTAGGACTAAAGCACAAAACCCCCTAGATAACTAATTT
>NW_009953215.1:51617-115749 GCF_000747805.2 Chaetura pelagica
CCCCAAGTATTTTTACTCTGCTATTCCTTGGCATTTTGTAATGAAATTCATGTTTCAGGGCTCTGTGTTACAGTCTGTACCCCCATACCAGGTGGTATTTTGTGCAACCACCATGTAGAATCTCTTTTCTGGAGATGAAGTTTCCCATTGGAGATGGTTCTCTGTAGCCATGAGAGCATCTGGCTATGAGCAAATTCTTGAAGGACTTTTGCATTCTTTATATCCAATCCTGCAATTTGTATCAGGAGTTTCTGCAGAGCATCACATTATACAGTTGTACTTAGCATCACTAAAACTTTCTGAAGGATGTATTTTAGTCAAAATAGCTAAATTTAATAGCTTGGGTTATTCACGAAATCTGTGATGATCAAAAGGGTTTTTTTGGACACCAGCTTCCAGAGTCTTAAGCACAGAGAACAGTAAGACTGTGAGTCACTGAAAGAGTGTTTTGAAACAGCAGTGATGGAAAAACCCATTTTCAAACCAGCTGTATAAATTAACTATTATTGTGTAGGAACCCTTTGTAAGGAAGTAAGCATGCTGACATTGTTGCTGGGCAAATGTCAAAACTGTAAGTCACTGTGTCTCCACTGACTTTCTTCTTGGAGTCAAAATCACAAGTCAAATCATATATAATTTATATATTTATTCCTGTTACTCCTGAATCAGTACTTAAGGATTCTCCCCTATGAAATTTCGCTGTGAATGTGAAGTGCATAGCAAAAATTACACTGCTGCCTCACTTCCTTCCATTGCCATCTGTGTGTGGGTGTCTTTGGGGGGCAGGATATCAAGAATTAGAAGAACCATTTCACAAGGAAAAGATCGTATTTCTTAGAGATATTGAAGTAGAAATGTGAAAAAAATTACAGTATTTCTTGATGCAATGCCGTGGTGAGTCACTGAAAGAGTGTTTTGAAACAGCAGTGATGGAAAAACCCATTTTCAAACCAGCTGTATAAATTAACTATTATTGTGTAGGAACCCTTTGTAAGGAAGTAAGCATGCTGACATTGTTGCTGGGCAAATGTCAAAACTGTAAGTCACTGTGTCTCCACTGACTTTCTTCTTGGAGTCAAAATCACAAGTCAAATCATATATAATTTATATATTTATTCCTGTTACTCCTGAATCAGTACTTAAGGATTCTCCCCTATGAAATTTCGCTGTGAATGTGAAGTGCATAGCAAAAATTACACTGCTGCCTCACTTCCTTCCATTGCCATCTGTGTGTGGGTGTCTTTGGGGGGCAGGATATCAAGAATTAGAAGAACCATTTCACAAGGAAAAGATCGTATTTCTTAGAGATATTGAAGTAGAAATGTGAAAAAAATTACAGTATTTCTTGATGCAATGCCGTGGTGAAGACTTTCACAGAGCTATTTTGTTGAACTTGAAGGCTGTGTTTTTACACACTATTTCCAAACTGCTGATGAAAAAAAAACAACTATTGCAGCTTTTATTGTTTTGCAAAGATCATGAAAGTGCAGCTTGCAGACACTTACTGATATGTATATGAGAGAAAGAACACAGAAGCTGCAGTATGTGATAAAAATGCAATGGAAAGTTAGTAAGTTTGCATTGGTTGGTGTAGTTGCTATTTCAATGAACATTTTTTCTAGCTTGGCTTTCTTTTCAAGACATTCTATTTCCAAAATCTGCAGAAACACTGTAAGCAGTATCTCCAGCTAGATACAGTGTGTATTTTTATGCATCTCTAAAAAGCCCCCAAACTAAATAATCTGATTTTATATTTAAAGCAGGTATAAACTGAGGTAGTTGAGATTTATGCAAATCATAAAATTAGATAACTTTACAGTTTATGTATGGACACCTAGTATACTTAAGAAAGGCTATAAAATTCTTTACAGTGGTTGCTCTTGTCTACAAACACTGCATGAAATAATGCTCTCTATTTTCTTCTGGCTCCACCCTGACACCATTCTGCTTGGCAGCCCTTTAGCCCTTGGGTGTCACTGGTCCATGTGCCCCTGGATACCTAGAGTATAGTGCCAATATAGCCCGAGCATAAACTTACTATTTTTCCTTCTCTAGAGGAAGAAAGCCATTTGATGACTTAGGAAATGCCTTCATTTGGAAATTTCAGCCACTGCTGAATTACTGAAAATAGCTTAATTTCAGTAATTGCATACAAATATATAAGACAAAGGGAAAACCCCTATGCCTGGGTGATGGCTTCCCTAGAGGAGCCCTCCATCATGAAACTGGCAATTAATTGCCCTTCTGTTGACTTGAAATTTGCTTGCTCATTAATAGAGAAGACTTAGGAGGTGATCAGTGAAATTTGGTGGTGTTTCCTCAGCAACAAACTCAAAAAAATTATTCATGTCAATCCTTCTGTTTTGTATATGAAGTTGTCAGCAAGATACAGTGAACCATCTAGTAGACTTAAAAAGAAAATCAGATAAAATATTTATGGTAAGAAGCAGTAAGTCCCTCAAAAATGTGTTGTCAGTTGTCCTGAAATAATCTTGGATTAATTTTCAGAGTGAGAATTCAAGATAGTTAGGCAACAGTGATGTTATTATTGCCCTTTCACATGTTATTTCAGGAACCAGAGGACAATCTTGGGATAGAAGTCACATAGACATTCCTTCCTCTGCTTTTCTTGATCAAGGATGCTCTTGCATTCATCCGCTGCTGTGTGCTGCGCCAGGATGCACTTGCCAATGCTGCTTGACTGCACAGCCTTCACTGCAATAGGGAGAAGGCTCCAGGTGCTCAAGTACCCACAAGGCAGTCCTGAAGCAAATAGCTTATTTTCTCCTGTTATTTCCAAAGCTATTTAAAACAATAGTGTTACAGCTCCAGCAAAGGGAATTAAAAGGGTCCCAGACCAGAATACCTAAAAAGTGAGGTGGAGACTCTCAGGTTCAAGTGACTGAAACTGATTGTGTCTGAGCAGAAATTTGAACTAAGTTGCCTCATGCCTTAGATAATATAAGCAGCAGGCAGTAGGCAACTGGGTTTTCATATAACTTAGTTTTTCTAAACAGTGTCAGTCTTTTCTTGCAAATGTTTAGCGCGAGGCAATGTTCTTCAGCAAGATTCTGAACTGCGGTGCTTGTTATAGCAGCCTTGGAATCACAGGGTTCCTATCTGTGGTTACTGGTATTTTGGCAGTTATGCACAGCTAGTGTCATCTCTAAACAGTCACTTGTGGCTTTTGAAGAGAACTAAGTAGAGGATGTCTTTTGAGAAGCTTTAGAGAGAAATGTTGCTGAAATGAAGCTGCAGTTTCTTTTGCTGGATATATCAGGGGCCTACGTGGATTGGCACTTTTAGGATAAAGTGTGGGCACAGATACACAGCCATGATTAATTGCCCTTTTAGACTTTATGAATGGGATTTCTGTTCTGAAGCTTGGTTATGAGACAAGGTGTGACTGCAGAATTTACATTACTGGATTTTGTTGGTCAGCACTTTTGAGTGATTTCATGTAGGTGTGGAACTGGAAGAGATTTTTCACATCCTGTCTTAGCTCTTTCACAGTATGAAAGTAGATTAATTTTCCTCTCTGAAGCAGAAATTCAGTGATTTAACAGTATAAAGCAACATGCTGTTCTTCACAAGGTTGTATTAGCCAGAAGCATGGATCCTTTCTGCCCTTCTAGGCTTAAGTATTTTTTGAGGATTTCTTACAGCATAGAATGAAAAAGTCCAACTCAGAAGTGGTAGGATGATTCATTTCAGGGTTTTATTTCTGTAAATTCTTGCGTTCATCTTCAGTCAAAAAATATATATATATTGCAACTTACATTGTTTTAAAACTAGAAAACGGTCATTAGCTTTGTGCTTGGGTAGTTTCATTAAAATAGGTCATATTCTCTGTACAGTTAATATTATTCAGATTAGATATGTCAGCCTCCAACTGGGTACAAGCTTCCTTGAGGAAGTGTGGTACATCTTGAATTATAATAAGTCAGAAGAGTACATTTATATATTAGTTTTCATTAAAAAAAAATTAAAAAGCAAGTGGCAGAAATAAATATGTGAAAGTTGAGATGCTGATTTCCTTAATCAAACTGGACTTTGATCAGTGATGTCTTTTGTTTAAAAGTCAAGCCATTTAAATGGTAAAGGTCAGTAGGTTAAATATATAAATGCAGCCAGCAGTGTACTCAAATTATCACAGTTTAAGATCAGTTGCCACTCATGGTAAACAATTAGACCAGACTCAAGGCCAAGTAGAAAGTCCAACCTCTGGGTTGGCACAAGCCCAGGCACAAATGCAGGCTGGGGGGAGAATGGCTGGAGAGCCATCCTGAGGAGAAGGACTTGGGGGTGGTAGTTGATGAGAAGCTCAACATGAGCTGCCAGTGTGTGCTGGAGCCCCGAGAGCAACTGCATCCTGGGCTGCATCAAAAGAAATGTGGCCAGCAGGGCCAGGGAGGGGATTCTGCCCCTCTGCTCTGGTGAGACTGTACCTGGAGTACTGTGTACAGCTCTGGAGCCCTCAGCACAAGAAAGACATGGAGCTGTTGGAGAAGGACCAGAGGAGGGCCATGAAGATGAGTAAAGGACTGGAGCACCTTTCCTATGAAGACAGGCTGAGGGAGTTGGGGCTGTTCAGCCTAGAGAAGAGAAGGCTCTGGGGAGACCTTAGGGCAGCCTTCCAGTACCTGAAGAGGCCTACAGGAAAGCTGTGGAGGGGCTTTTCACCAGAGAGGGTAGTGATAGGAGAAGCAGTAATGGTTTTAAACTGAAAGAGAGGAGATTTAGGTTAGACGTTGTGAAGAAATTGTTCACCATGAGGGTAGTAAGGTGCTGGAATATGTTGCCCAGAGAGGATGTATGATTTTTAAGGTCCCTTCCAACCCAAATCATTCTTTGTTTCTAAGATACAAGTCAAAATGACATAATTCCCTTCTCTCCCAATGAAAAAAAAGAAGGAAATATGGAAATCTAGGGCTCTTTCCTTACTAATATAGTAACAGTCTTGTTGTATCAAACTTAAAAACTGGTATTTTCTAGTGTAATATATATTAAGTTTTCCCTACTGTGAGTTGCCCTCCATAAAATTCTCCAGTTTCTACAGCTGATGAAGTATCTAGTGTGCAATTCTTACAAGGAGCATTTGAGGGAACTTGGGTTGTTTAGTGTGGAGAAAAGGAGGCAGAGAGGAGACCATATTGCTCCCTACACCTACCTGAAAGGAGGTTATAGCAAGGTGGGATTCAGTCTCTTCTCCCAAGTAGCAAGTGATAGGACAAGAGGAAATGGTCTCAAATTGCACCAGGGAAGGTTTAGATTGGATATTAGGAAAAATTCATTCATCAAAAGTTTTGTCAAGCATTGGAACAGGCTGCCCAGGGAAGTGGTTGAATCACCACCCCTGGAGGTATCTTAAAGGTGTGTAGATGTGATGCTTAGGGACATGGTTGACTTGGTAGTGCTAGATTAATGGTTAGAGTTGATGATCTTACAGGTTTTTTTTCCAACCAAAATGATTCTATAATTCAAGATCAGGTGGTGGTGAAGCGCTGAAGGTGACCCAGCTGCCCAAGGAGCTGCCTCAACAGAGCTCCTTGATGATCTCCTGCCTTTCAGCAAGCAAGCAATGAGCTCAGCATCCTGGCTTTCACAGCACAGGACAACCATTGCAATGGTCATGTTGCTCTTGAGAGTTCAGATGGCAAAACTTTGGTGAAGATAACATAAAAAATGGCTGGCTTCTCAACAGCAAAGCCTTCTCTCTTTATATCAATAATACAGGGGATCTTCCTGCGTTCCTGTCTCTCTTTATCATCTGTAAATACATGTTAAGAAAAGAATAAATTTTGGTCAGTAAACCAAGATCTTAGTAGTGAGAAGGTATTTTTTTGCAAGGTTTAACCTATCTCCTCATGAAATAAAAAATCATAAAATTTCTCGGTGGTCTCATGATTAGAGATTCTGATTCATAAAATATACCTTCTTGTAACTTGAATCTTCTTCAGCTAAATACGCTTTTGAATTTTTAAAAAGATAGAGCATTTTCAATTTTATATTTCAGAACTACAATCATATTTTTTTGTTGTTGTTGTCAGATCAAGGCTCATTGCTTCTCTGCATAGCAAAAAATGGATCCGTAATTCCTTTGAAAACTCCTGTAGTTCAGAATCAACACCTTTTTGAAATGCGCTGCAAATACTTGCTTGAAATAAGGGCTTTGTTCTTGAAAACTAACCTTAGCACTGACCTGGCCTTTATGACTCTGACTTGGAAATTAACATTGCAGAGTCCAGAGAGCACGCTTTCCTCAAAAATACTTTTCTTAAGATTCTGTGACAGCTTCAGCAACTGCTATTTTTGTTCCAGTTTTTTTAAATATAATAACTTGTGGAGTTTTCAGCTAGTACATTTTACAAAGAAATCGTTTATGTATGAATGTAAATAATTTTTTGATCCTTTCTTCAAATAAATTGAAAGTAGTATTTTTGGACTTGAGTAAAATCCTGTGAATTATATTGCCTTTACCTGGATAGCTGCTGGCATTTTAGGAATCTCACTGTTGACTCTCAGTCTAAAATAAGTGCTCTTTTAATGGTTTCCACTAGCTCTAATATATTATTACAAATGAACACTTTGTCTTGTTCAGTTTTATTTGCTATTGAAATTGGCATGACAATTGAGGGTTCTTCTGGAATTTCAAAATTCAGTTGGCCATTTAATTTCAGTCTTCTGAACTTTACAGATGTCACACTCAACTTGACTTTTTACTGCCTTCTGGAAGTGAGGCGGGGAGACTTGGAGAACTTAGCTTGAGAATCTGCTCTGAAAATATTATTATTGGAGCTTTGTTATCACACGTTACCAGCGACTGGCACATTAAACAGGATACAGAAACTGAATACCTCTCTCGTAGAGCAAACATTTTCTTTTTTGAATTGCTGAAGTTTTCCTGTTCAGGACAGTCCCATACCAAGACAGTGGCTTCCATAAAATTTGTATAATCTGACTAGCTTGTCTTTTTCATAGATTCCTGGTGATAAAACAGATTGAGGTTTGAAGGTTAAAGATGTTTTCTCCTGTTAAGTACTAGTTCTTGTTTACAAATAATTAAATCTGTAATATTTTTATTCTAATTCTTGGATCACGATTCCTGGCAATGTGAAATGTAGTGTATGAAAAATGACATTAATCTACTGGTCATCAGATTTTGAAAGCTAGAACTCAAAAGGAAATATTGCTTTTATGTAAAGCGTTCACCTGTTTTGCTGCCTTGTTCTTTTCCTGAGATAAGAAATGATAGTAATTACTTCACTTTTAGAAACACATTTACATAATAAATAAACCTTAGAAAAGGGCATAGGATTGATTGAATTAAATAGTTTTGATGGTTAGGCATTGAAAGTAACGGCTAAAAGAACACACAGCAAACTATACCTTTATTATTCCTTTTAGGACTAGAGTGGTCAACAAGATCTCACACAGGAATATGAACTGATAAATTTCTCAGTTGTGATATGATAACTTACTTGCAACTTTGTTTTACCTGAAGAGCCTTCACACTAGGAAGAGAGTGTTTAGCTGGCTCTAACTGCTGTTCAGGCTTTCGGGTACCAGGGGAGTGGCTTCAGAGTAAATTGTCAATAGAGCAGTAATGATCTTTCAGAATCAGATGATACAATTGCAAAGAAATCCCATTTCCCACTGTTTTTTTTATAATAAGCCAGAAGACAGTGTAATGGAGAGGTGAAATTTCTAATGTGTAGACCATGTACACAAATGTGATGCCAGGAGCTGAGAACTGAGGAGTATTGTATGTCATGGTAGGAAAGTTCTCAAAACAGGTAAAGAGGGAAGAAGTATTTGAAGATGAGATTAAAAAAATACATAAAAATAAAATACTTTGAAGTAGAAATATCTGTTTGAAACATTTTTTATAAATCCAACAGCATTTAAAAGTAAGTTGCCTCATTTGAGAAACAAGTCCATGTAAATGCCATTAGAAATTATGCTACTGGAGTTTAATATCTATGAAAATTTAGAAATGTAACATAGTAATGAAAATTTCTGCTCTGGACATGCTTGTAAATCTCCACAGTTTTCATTATTATGTAATCAATGTAGTAATGCATACACCCATGAAAATAATGAGCTAATCAACTATGCTTTGTACATGATAAAGCTATTCACTAACTGTAATTTAAAAAAAAAATAAAATCAAGCTACAAAATTATAGTCTTTAAAATTAAGAGAGTATGAAGAAATTTATTTCTTCTCTGAAATGCTTTTTTAAACCGTCATAGTAATTTCCCTATGAAGACCAAAGGAAATTACGCGCTATAGGAAGTACAGGAAGAAGTCTGGATCTAGGGAGTGACAGAGGAAATATCCTTTGCATTCTAATGTTATGTATTACTGTCCATCCATGAGCTTTTTATTGTTTGATTTGTTTTATATTTGTGTAGATTGCTTAGATTTTTATTATATTCTTAAACTTAAGGGTTATGAAAGAATTATGTTATTATGTCTGATGAGAAATGGATGAGCAACCTAAACATTGCATTTAAAAAGAAGAATTGCATAACATGTCTCTTTTCAGCATTGCTTATCTGAACTGGAGGCAGCATGCAACTCTCATGAAAGAGGGAGGACACGCACATAATCCCCCCTCACTGTTTCAGTTTATTTTCCCCTTCAGGCAATTGGTTATTTAAAGATGGTTAAAAACATGCGTTTGTCTTTTTGCCTGCAGAACTGCTTCATAATTTATTTTGTCATTCATGCTTACAGTGGATGAAATACAACTGTAGCTTTCAATCTGAAAACCAGGACTGACTTCAGCTTGTGACTTGGCACATAGAGTGCAAAGTGTAATAGGAAGTGCATGGCTAAGAGGAGCAGAGGGGTTAGGAATTAGTAAGAGGAGTTGGAAGGATAATGGAAAAGACAGCAGGGAATCTGGTGTTGAAGGTGTTAAGAGACAAGCAATCACATGGAACCTAAAAGTAAGGACAGGAAATTAAATAGGAAGAAATGGATAGGCAGTAAATGAAGGGATATAGAGGAAAAGAGGCTGGAGCTGGAAGGAAAGAGTTTTCACACCAAGGGAAAAATTAGTTCTGTCTAGAACTTAGCTATGGGGAGGAGTTTGAAGCATTCATTGTACACATTTAGGTAACTGAATATGTTTTTACTGGTAGCCAGCAGAATAGGTTGAAAGTCACTACAGCAGAAGTTATCATAAAAGATAATAAAATCAGAAGTTAAAGTTGAACACAAACTGCAGCTATTAAGAGGATCTCATAATGCCATGTATTATTCACAAGGAGGTTTTTAAGCCTCCAGCATAGCCTGCAGCATATACTCCATATATTGCAATGTGTGTTGCATTTATGTTTTCTACGCTTTGTTTGTAAACTAATTTGGAAGGTGGGGAAAACTTAGTATTAACTCAATAAAGTGCTTGTTTTTCTATGTAAATTCTACAATAACGTAATTTGTGTAATGCAGGCTATTATCATACCCTTAATGCACTTCTATTACATTTTATGAGTCTTGGCCAAAAGAAAGGAGTGGTATGTTTCAGTGATAAAAGAAAAGAAACAAACAAACAAACAAACAAAACAACAAAAAAGAAACAAAAAAGAAACAAAAAAGAAATATAATGGTCTGGTTTTTTTCTAGACAAACTGAACAAAAAATGTAGTGGTGTCTCATATGGTAGAACAGTATTAATTAATTAATTGGCCTAGGGAACAGAAGAATAGTAAGAGAAAACTCACTAATCTACAAATGCCTGTTGTTTTGTTCCTAGGTTCAGACATTGTTCAATGGTTAACGAAGAACTTATCTATAGAAGACCCAGGTAATTTCTCTTTTTTTCATGTCTGAAAATTCTATATTGTCATTTTATGTGATAGGACCTGACTTTGTCTTCTGTTGCACTGAGGGTGGTCAGGCAGCATTTGACCACTATAATTTCAATACCAAAACAGACAGCATCAAACCTCAGAAACCTCTGCTAAGAACATGTGGATTTTGGTTATCTGTTTTATTGGAGCATGTACCAGGAAACAAGAAGATGGACAAAAATAAAAATTACAGCTGCTTTAATTAGTAGAAATTTAGTTTAAGTTCTGCTCCATGAGAAATTTATTCAATGCCAGGCTAAATAGTTTGTTAAGCATATGTTGCCCTCTTAACATCATTTTTCAATATATATAAAATAAATAGAATAAATAAATTCTGCTCTTGTGCTGTTACTAAGAACTTAATTTCAATTCTTAGGTTTGGGCACTTTCATAACATCCTAAATGGAAAGTGAACTGTAAATAAAATCAGTGTGATGAGGAAGGACAGTTCATGGCTTGATCAGCTGAGTTAGAATATGAAAGTAAAGCTTTCCTTTGAAGCTCTGCCACAGGTTTCTTGTGCAGTCAGCAACAAATGAAGTTTAGTGCATATCCAATATTTATATCCTTGATTTACAGGAATCTGTTACGTGGTCTGAAAATTTCCGTAAGCAATGATGTTCCTGTTATCTTTGGTTAGTGGATAGATAATCTTCCTTCTTTAAAGCATGATCAAAAATACTTCTTTTTCCTCTCTCCATTTCATACTTTTGGGCATGGAATATATGTTTTATTTTATTTTAATGTAAAAAAATGTGGGGTTTTGTCATAGTAGAAATTAAAGTATGAGCAGTTTGGAATTCTAGCAAAACAAGTAAAATCACTGGTAGTTTAAAACTGACTTGAATGAGGAACTATTATAAATACATAATTAGATATTTGTAAATGGCCAGTGAACAACTTATTGATACATTACATGAAATTTATCACTAATTGCTTTTAGTTTTATGTAACTTTACACAGTCATGTGTTTGCTTCCTGAAGATAAAGTGGAGATTGTAAGAGACCTGTGTATTTCTTAGGTGTCAGCTACAAAACACTCACCTGAGAGTTTTAAAGATTGCAATTCTATGTTTATTTGATATGGAAACTTAACCTTTATTTGTCAAACCAGAACTACAATATTGGGATAGGCTGTCATTCACTTTATCTGGTGATTGCAAAATTGGGAAAACCTTAAACCAAATGGAAAACATGGTTCTATGTTGATATCCAATTAAAACTAAACAAATACACAAAGTACTAACATATGCACCCAGAATACCACAGTTATTTAATTTAAGTTGGGTTTTATCCTTCTGGATTGCATGGATGGAAAAAACTATCCACACTGACAAAAATACCACATGCATGTCAGATCTAGTCCAAAGTCAGCTATCTGGACCTGGCTGGATGTAAATCTTCAGATAGCCATTGCCCTAAATGCTGCCTTTGGGTAGTGACCAGAATTGCCAGGTAGCAGTGAACCTGACAGATAATGAAGAAGAGCTATTCACATGGCAAAACTTCTGAAAATACTCTCTTTTGTAAAATTTTTAAGTGATTTTGTAAGTATCTTTTAATTCTAGTTCTAGGCAAGACAATCTAGAATTTCTTGTGGAAAACCCCTAAATTTCATTGAACTGTTGTCACCATAATTTTGAATTCCAGTATCTTCTGTGCCCTTTTCACCAATGTGTCAGGCTTTTACTATGGCTGTCTTTTCAAACTTCCTCCTAAGTTCCTGTTAGAAAGTTTGTGAAGTTATGCAGTTTTGTGATGTGGAGATAAATAATGCTTCTGTTTGCACTGAAAGTTGTAATCTCCATCTAATTTTGATATTAGCAACATACCTGTAAGAGCAATATAAAGTAGGCTTTGGTTCACCTATTTTAGGAGTATATTCTACGCTGTCTAGAAAAATGTAAGGATTATTTGCACATCTCATCTACCAGTGCTGTGAACTATTCACAAGAGCAAGGCATGCAAATTGTGATTTAAGGGTTAAGTGCACAGATAGATTCACAGTATCATAGAACAGCCTGGGTTAGAAAGGACTTTGAAACATCATCTGATCCAACCTTTCATGGAAAATGGACCCTTAATGAGATACACCCTATCCAGTTGCATCTTGAAAACCTCCAGAGATGGGGGACTCTACCACATCCTTGAGGAAGTTGTTCCAGTGATTGATTGTTCTTACCGACAAATTTTTGTTTCTTATTTGAAGATGGAACCTCTCCCCGTGCAACATATACCCATTGCCTCTTGCCGTATCTTTGTGACTCCTTGTGAAAAGAGCCTTCATCCTCTTTGTAGCTGCTCTTTAAGTACTGGAAAATTGTGATGATGTGAAAACACCCTAATTCCTTCAGTCAACTTGTTCTTTACTAGAACAAGAAACTAGTTAGAAGGAAGTGGCACTACAGTACATTAAAACAAACAAACAAACAAAAAAGCAAAGCAAACCAAGAAAACCAAACCAACAAAACCATTATGTAGTGCAAGTTTTTTTTTTTCATTTGTTTTGCTTCAGTACCATGTAGTGGAAATGAGGAAGGCTGTTTTATGGATAGTGGGACAATAAAAAGCAGGAGAAGGTCTTGCAGCAATATTTGCTATCACTGTGTTAATAAGTGTAAAGTTTTTATCTGAAAACAGCAATTTCAAGTAAAAAATAGTTACTAGTATAAATGGCCAGTCAAAAAACCCCTGGATATTTTTCATACATGGAAAGTAATTTCCTGTGGAAGATTTGAAAGATTTTGGCTTGCTACAGTAAATATCCATCAATAAAATAAACTGGAGATGTAGAGCAGATTCTGCTAAATTGTACCAGATTTGAAGTTATTTCAGTGGAGCAGAGTAGATCTTGTGCCCAGAATAGCTGTGTGCAACATATAGTTGCTTTTATATTGTTTGCTTTTCATATATGTACTTTAAAAATGTTTCTGTTTCAGCCTACAATTAATCTGTAAAATTTTAAGAAACAGAAATTATCTAAGTTATTTTTAATTTGGTCATAAAAATAAGCCTGATCTCAACCTGAAAAGCAATTACAGTTTACAGAATTGCAAGGGCTTGTGGTTTGGTGCTTAGACATGTGTTTGCTGAATTGACCATAACAGGGTAAGTGCTGACTCTTCACTGATGGTGCCAATTACTGTTAATGCGGAAAATCTACTCTGTTTTTCTACAGTGTGTTTTTCTTTTTTTAAAGTGATAATTAGCGCTGTGATATGTTCCAGATTGACCACACTAGAGACTGAAGTCCTGTCAATCCTAAGAGGAAAAAATAGAACAAAGAAGAGTAGATGAGCTGATTTAAAGGTGTCAGCTGAAATTGCCAAGACTAATTCTGTACTTTGTTCTTACACTGCTTTTTTTTATGCCCTTTGGGCAGACATTTAATTTCTCTATTCCCTAGCATGCCAACTTGCTAATGGTAAATCATGCTGTCATCTTAAAGGAGAAAAGACAGAGTCAGTTTTCTTTTATTTTAATCATGTAAATGTGTGTTATTCACAAACACACATTTCACCCTTAAATGAGCTCATCAATAATTTCTATATAGGTGGCTCAGAAAGTGCCTTTAAGAGTTGATATTATGTGAAGCCATCATCCCCTTGTTCCTTTATAGTACCCTAACTCCTGACTGTGATTTTAAAAATTTACTTCTATCTGCAAAGCAAATTGAATTTGACTGAAGGTACTTCATGATTGGGTGGTTACTCTAGCAGAGCCACAGTTCTGCACCCAGCTCTAGGATGCAAACCCTTTGCATTCAGATTGTCTTGGTCCAGCTCATTTTGGCAGTCTGTTGAAGGACTTTGCTATTGCTCGTAGGCATCAAGAATTACACTAAAGTATATATGACTAAATCGATCACCCAGTTGTGATTTTTCAACTTCAGTTCTTGCCATAATTTCTTTTTCCACCTGACTGATCTAGCTAATTTGTAATTGGTTGCTCACCATCAACCATGTAAACTGTGGTCGCTGATCCAGTGCAATAAAAAGGGAGGATTCAGTAGCATGACATCTGTTTGTGTTTCTTCTACCTTTCCTACCTCTGCTTTGTAGTAAAATCTCTCTCCAGCAGCTGCTGTACTGATAACAACCTTGATAATACACCATACTTGCTCTAAAGAGTTACAGGAAATAGATTAGTATTTTTATTCATTATTTGAGTTTATGAAAGTACACTAGAAAAACTGGTCATGTCTAAGTTATTTTTGCCCCTTTTCCTACGCAATAAGGTAGCAGCGAAGGGCAGGAGCCAGAGGAGATGTTCTAAGTGCAAGTGGAGAGAGGTTCTTCCAGAGTTTGCTGACAGAGAAAAGACCCTCTTACGAAAAGGAAGAAGGAAGGGAATTGAAGGGTCATGCTTATGCTTGCAGCCTTTGCATTAATCAAAAATACACAGAGTAGAATGCATCCCATTTATCAATTTAACAAAAAACAAAACAAAACAAAAAAAAAAGTTGATAAAAGGGATTTACTCTGCCTGCACACAGACTGTAACCCTCATACTAGGAACCAAGGAACACCAAGACACTCAGTTTTTTCATATGTCTAATGGAAACTTGGGCACATTTTGTCCAATGAAGCAAATCTCATTAAGTCAAGTCTAGTGTAAATAACTTTCTAACTTTCTTCTACTGGGTGAATTTTATCTGAGCTTGTCAGGTCCTGTAACATTTAAATGGAATAATGACTTTCATTTCAGATGAACTGAAAGAAATAAAACTTAAATCCTGCTTGGGAATAGAAAATGTCAAAATGTACAGACACTGCTTTAGTACCACTGGTATTAATGTTGTGATACTCAAGCAAAATCAAAATGTATGGGTCAATTTTCCTTTTGTTATGTGTAATGTGGGTGGCACTTACCTGTGGGTGGCAGTCGGTGGGCTTCTAGCCACTGCTGGGGTTTCAGGACTACAGTGTTAAGTGTTCATATGCGAGGTAATTTTATTGCCCAAGTACATTACATAGATTTTGGAAATGGTGAGCATAGGTGTATTGCCTGTAATTCAATGTGATAAGATAAATCAGATTTAGTGGATTTCATATTTTGCCACTGAAACTTCTTCCAGTTTAGTATATCTGTTACCCTGTGTAGATTGCATGTGTTAGGAGTGTCTCATCTAAGACCACAGCAGGCAGCAGAGCCAGCCTGGAATGAGTTTCCACCCTACCTATGCGCTGGTACTGTTTGAGCAGCCTCTTCTCCACATAGTCAGTCTTGAAGATGAGTAATATGTTGCTAGGTCAGCCAGTATAGTTTATTGCTTGCAGAGAGGTGGTAGGCTGTATCAGTGCTTATTCCCAATTTGCTTTCTTCAGCAGGTATTTTTTCTAATATGTTTAGTAGTGCAGCAGCTGTTTCAAAATGAACACTTTTTTACACTTGCAGGGAAGAAATTGAGTTTATGGACAACAGAGATGCAAAGAGTTCATATTATCAGTGAGAAATCACTTCCTTTACATAGGCAGTTAGGTGAAAATATCACAACTTGTTACATCATGCTAAGCATATTTAAATAAAATTCCTCCTACCTGGTTGCCTTAAGGTGACATTATTTTACAAGATACTATATAAAATTTTTGTTTTCTCATTTCAGTAATACCCTGTTTGTAGCTAGCAGGATTTATGTATAATACACCATTGTAAACTGACAGTCTCTTTAGACACCACTTAAGAAACAGTGAAAGATATTATCTTAAGATGTTTATCAATCCAGTGGGTTATATTAATCAGGTACAAAATAGTCTAGATACCTAATCCTACTTAGCATTATTTTATAAACTTTTTAATTCAGTGTAAAGTATTAATGATTTTTTCATACATAATTTATAAATTAATGTCCTTACTGAAATAATAAGTAAAGATCTCAACTATGGAATTTGCTGCCTTCTATCAAAATTTACTATATAACGGTAGGAATAAAATTGTATTACTGCTATTTGCTGTGATCAACATGTTTGCTATTGTCAATAGCATACTAATTCAAAAGAACACTCTTGGTGGCTTTGAGCAACCTGATCTAGCAGAAGGTGTCCCTAACCATGGCAAGGGGATTGGAACTAGATGATTTTTGAGTTTCAACCCAAAACATTCTATGATTCTGTGAAGGATTTGACTGTAACTTGTGTGTCATACACATTTCCTAAATAAAACAGAACTCTATTGATGTTTGCTTACTTTTGGTTAAAAGCAAACCTTCAACTCGGTTTTAAAATTTCATTTCTCTAACTACTAGCCCTAATTTCATTCTGATGTCTTCAAAGCTATTTATTTTTAATAAGAAATAATTCATGCCTTTAATATAAAAGTCTTCAAGTTCTACTCAGACTTAGTGGTAAGTGTAATACCTTCATATGACATCCATTCCTCCCTCTCTTGTTTTAACCATTAAAGGGGAAATTCCAGCCCTGCAGAAGGCTGGAGGTTTTCTCATTAACTTTGAAAGAAACAAGATTTAACTAGTTGCTTTTTAAAACAGGGTTAAATGCAATGTGACCTTTAAGCTACATCTCAGGCTAAAATCCAAAATCTAGTTTATAAAAAAGTATCTGATGCCCAGTTAGATTTTAAAAATTGAAACAAATTATGAGAATTTTCTTAAGAATTCTGAAGGCAGTATGAGCTTATTTTACTGAGTTCTCTGAGAGTCTTATTGAATGAAGACCAAGAAAGAAGTATTGAATAGAATACAAAAAACTGATTAGAAAAAGAAGTCCAAAAAAGCCTGCTGAGATAAAGTTACTGCTAAAACTATTACCAGGTCCAAGTAATAGAAGCTGAAAAATCGATAAGCATTAATTTCAGATAATTTCTGCCCAGGGAGGTTGTGGAGTCTCCCTCACTGGAGACATTCAAAACCCACCTGGATGAGTTCCTGTGTGATGTACTCTAGGTGACCCTGCTCTGGCAGGGGGGTTGGACTAGATGATCTCTCGAGGTCCCTTCCAGCCCCTAAGATTCTAGTAAGCATTAATTTCAGATAATTTAATTGGAAAGAATTTAGATGATCTGTTGCACCAGTTGAAGGAAGGTATCTAATCCTATCTGTCACATAAGAAATTAGGCTATAAGAAATCTAAATTACACAATTGAAATCATTACCCATGAAGTTACCATGAAGTACACAGCTTCAGGATAAAGCTATATGTAAGGTGATCTGTTCAAAACTGATACTGGCTTCTTCCCAATTATTTATAAACTCTGGAAAACTTTATCATCAGTTTTTAGAACCAAACCCCAAATCAGGCATTTTTTTCCCCCTTAGTTTTCATTGAAAATTCTCCACATTGTTCTTCTAAGAAACTGGTGTTCCCAAACTGGTTGTTTCTTTCCAGGTGTTGTACCAATCAATCTCTTTTCCTTCATGCCATTGTTTAGAATATGGTACCAATATCTCAACATAAGGCAAATATATGTAAGGTCAATATTAACTTCTTACTGATACATCAGATTAACAAAACAACTGACTTCCTGCTAGTTATAATAATCCTCCTAATTAAAAAATGTTATCTTGTCTGCTTGCATTTTATCTCTCCTCAGTAGTAGCTGCCACTTTTTTGATTATTTAGCATGGTCAGAGGCTATTATGGTACTGTCTTGTTAACAATAAACTCTATATTTATTGACTTATCTAGGGAAGGACTGGAGGATCATAGAAATCATGGTCTTTAAGAGAGAAATCTCTTAAGTTTCAGATATAAAGCTAATTAATAAATGACATATAATGGCATCCAACTAAAATATTTGATACAATTTTTGTGGTGTTCTTCCTGTTTGACAGCCTCCTTCTGAATCTTTGGGATCGTACCAAATTCTGGAAATTTAAGGGGAAGAACATTTAGTAATTCCCAATTCATACTCACATAATTAATTAAAAGCAGCTAAATAATTGTCTGGAGACTTCATTAGCTTTCTGCTTCCTTGTTTCCCAAAGAACTGTGTTATGCAGTAATGGAAAGTGAGAGTAGGTGGAAGTGAGATTTTAAATTTGGACAACTTAATTGAATAAAAGTAGTTGAAATCCTATTTCGTCTTGCCAACAGCTGCTGCAGCTATTTATAGTCAAGTAAACAAAAATGTTTTGATATTTACATGTTGTATGTAGTATCTGAGTACTGGAAAGTCTCCCCTTTTCAAATATAAGCTCTGAACTATCTGAAGCAGATGAAAACTTAAGCCTACAAGGAATCGATCAAAAGTAATTCAGCTATCCATGTTAACTTTTACCATTGTCTTGATGGCTGACTGAGAATAAACTAGAAGTGAAAAGGTGTGTTTTGCCCTGGACATTTGGAAGATATTCTGACATGCCAAAATTATATCCAGGAAGAGCAATTAACCAATAAATATATTGCTTAAAAATTGCAATTGCATTTTAAATATTAAAAGAGACTGCACACCAAGGGTATTTAAGCATAACAGTGAGTGTGTTTTTTTAATTTCTTTTTAATTAGCAAGCAAAACATATTTTGTACAGAAAAAAAAACAACACACGTAGCAACGCAAGTTAGATTATATCCTATTCACACTCCAGAATACTAGAAACCAAGGGCATTTTGTACAACAAAGTCAATAGGAACATAAGACCGGCTGCAGTAAGGTCATCTGGACTGTGAGCTGTTCCTGGCAGTGGTCAGTCACAAATGCTTAGGAAACTCTTGCACGATAGAAGAGAGGTGTCGTCGCACTCCCTTGCTTTGCCTGCCCAACTCCCGACACTGACGCTTAGGAAATCCCCTGACCTGCAGGTGTTTCCAGCTTGAAATGTCCAGAACTCAGATTGTGTGATGCAGGTGTGCTATGCTGTATGTTACCAATGTCTTCTGGCATGTTGTCTATTTAATTCTTAAAAATTCATTATGTTCTTTTTGAGACTTGAGAAGACATTTTCACAGAAACATATCCAGTGACTCTAGCTTTTCTTGAGCAGCAGCAGAAGCTGTCTTGCAGTCTTTTTATTGATCATGTGAACTTCAGGAAGAGGGGTCATATTTGAAAAGTTTAGCATTTATCAAAATTCAATTTCTTCTGTTGTTATATTGTCTAGTGAATCAGTACTCTGAAATTCTGCATCTCACACCTCACTTTTTACTTGCCTCATCGATGATGTACTTTCAGCAAATTCTGTTATATGATCACACTCTTCTGTAGATAGTTTAGGGTGATACTGAATATTTCAGGATCTACTTAACATAATGGTTGCCCATGTGGTAACTAATGTACTGTGCCTGACCTTTGTTCTTTCTACCACTTGATTTTTAATTACTTTCTATGCCAGATCGGCTTAATTCCTTTAGAAAACGTTTTGGGGAATCATGCCAAGAGCCTCCTGGAAATCCAAGATAATATGTTGTCCGGATTTTCATGACCTTATATGTGCAGTAATTCCACATAGGAACACTCAGAGTTGTGAGATTGCATCCACCAGTAAACAATGTGCTGAACCTGCCTTTTCTGTCACATTTATCTTTAGTTTTGCTAATTCTAACCTTTATTATAGTTCCTATCATGTTGTCTGTACAGGCATCTTCTGTATTAATCTTTTTTTCCTCACATTTCCCCTGGATATATTTCTAAAATCTGAAGACAGGTTTTCCAGCTTTTTTTTTCTCTTAGTACTGAGGGTGATTTAAATGGTAAATTGCACACAATGGCTAACAGTTCAGCAATTTAGTATTTGACTTGCCCTAAAACATCGAGTGACCATTTTGTTGACCCAGTTAGATGCTTTTGTTCATTTCATCAATTTATTTTAAAGCCTTTGATAATTTTTTTGCTGCTGCTGCTGTCATCAGTGCTATTTCTTCCTTCTACATTTAGATTCTTCCACCAGAGAATAAATAGGTCATTCATTGACACCGCTTCTCTTTTTGTAGGAAAAAAAAAAAAACAAAAAACAAACCCTTATGAAAGGGTTTTCATTGAGCTATTTTTGCTAGCTAGTGTCTATCACTATTGCTGTATTTTTAATAGCAGAATTTATCTGGCTGAACTGACAGTTCTCTACAATTTTCTGTGTAAATCCTGTGCAATGGGGAGAAGTGAGCACTAGGAGGGGGAGTTATGACAATAGGAACATGTGATTCAGACAGTAAAAATGATATAAAATGGAGTTTTGTAACATCTAAAAACATTTGTTTGCTCTCTCATTCTTCAGTTTGATGTGGGCAGTGAAATATATTTTATTTGCCAGTCAAATAAATTAATTGTAAATAATGGATGAAGAGAACTCTCTGGAAGGGATCCTGTTTGTAATAACAGCCTTGGGTTTTGTATATATGCATCCCAGATAACTGTGTCTGATCACCTAGCGAATTGCATTCCTATGTTATTCTCTGGAAAGCTACCTCCACACTCTTTGTTGATACCTTGCATGAATTTGACGGTATTTTTCCCTGATGTGTGTCTCAATGACACCAAATTACTTATACAGCTTTTAACTCCTGCTGGACTTTAAAAGCACAGCATTATTCCTATTGAAAGAAATACATTATTTTCAGCATTTTTAGGTCTCAGAGTGGGGGAGGTATGAAAATTGTTACAAAGAGCATTACATTTTCTTTGCTGTGCTGAGTGCAAAGAGGCAGTTAATTTTCTAGCTGCTGCTGCTGCATGTTCTTTGTGTATTCTGAACTGCCTGGTCATAAGTGGGTGTTCTGTGATTATGATAGCAGTGCATGACAATGATACAAAATGAATGGTTGATGTAGTAGCAACTGATATCAACACAGACTTTGAGACTAAAAAAGTGTCATGATTCAATTTGACCAGCAGTAATCATAGCAACAGTTTAGTGCTACCTGTTGCTTACCCTCACCCAACTTCAGAAACTCCGCAGTAGATGACATCCCTCTCACTGAAGAGTATTATCTTCCATACTTCCTCCAGGAACAAATACTTTGTGCACTGAAAAAGCCTGTCTCTACTCTTGCCATTTGCTGGCCACTATCCCAAGTAGTGCATCAACCACACTAGTTATTTACCTGCCCTGGATCTGCCAAGCTTTAAACACAGGTCTCATTCTTTGATACCCCACCCTAGACATGTCCCTGGCTGTGGTGGGGTCTGCTGGTCACATGTCCTGGATTGTGCTGTTATCACTGCTCCTATGCCTGTGATGTCCAGCAGAGCTGGCTGAGAGGGTAGTTGGCAGGTGGCTCCCTGTGCCTTGCCTTGAGTGTGGCAAAGAAAGGGAGAAGCAGTGGCACTGTGCTGAGGCTGATGCCCACTTGCACAAATTCTTGGGTGTCATGTGCCATGGAGAATGTATCAAATATTTCCCCACTGAACATTTGCAGCCAAACAACTTGATCACACATCTGCAGAACCAGACACTGGAGGAGAAGAAAGTAGGAAAATTGTATGTATTAGCAGCAAATGGTAATCATTATACGAGAATATATGAAATAATAGCATAATGATTCTACTACTGAGTAAAAGTAGTCTGTGTCCAAGATATTGGATCTTCTACAGGTGCTTGAAATTGTGGAAGAAGAATTAATCTAAGAGAATGTGCAAAAGTATAGCATTTGCACTAGTACTTTTTTGTAAATGTATTTTTTTTTAGTTTGTCTTTAGCAAGTCTGTTCAAAAGGGTGAAGCTCATAGTCTCATAGGGAAGTCTCATAGTCTCATAGGGAAGGATGAATTAAGTGTTAGGAAACATATTATGAAGACAAGTTCAAACTGTCTTTAGGGAAAACAAGACACACAGATTTTGATTTTCTGTATTTTGCCCTGAGGTAGCATGGGAATCAAAACTCAAACTAAAAAAGTTGTGGTTTCAGAAAAAGTACCAGTGGCAAAACCAGGAAACTCATACTTCAAAAGAGTCTGAATTTCATCGCTGTATCATTTCAAGTTAAAGACATGAGAGATACCAGTAATAAAATAGAAAAAAAAAAAAAAAAAAAAGCATGTGATTTTTTGCAAAACTGAAAATGGAAAAATTCAGAGTTGTAATAGTGAAATTAGAAGAAATGTTTTATAAATCCTAACTTGGGTTGGTGGGTACAGAGTTAAATGCCACCATTGGAAGGCCTGATTGCTGGTGTGATATTGGTAGGTACTTAAAAAATTGAGGAGAGAGATTACAGGGAAACTAAAGGCAATTTTAAACACATTTAGGCCACTTTTCATCACCACATGCTGAGTGAACTGGTTATCTGGTCACCAAATTATGTTGTGTTCTGTTTTCCTTAGTAGTTAAGTCCACTCTACAATGCAGCTTGAATGGATTTCTTCTGCCCTGTGTAGCTGCATATTTCCAGTATTACCTCACAAACACACCAAACAAATATTTCAGAGGTGAAGTTATATCACTGCTCAGTGCCAGCACCCTACTCCTCATTTGACTGTCTCATGAGACCTCAAGTTGCAACTCTGTGGGGTTTATTTTTTGTTAACATGAAAAGCTTACCTCAAGTCATTACATTTTGAGGTCTCAGGGGTCTGCCTTTCAAGATACAATTTTATTAAGAGAACAAAAGCCAAGCTATAGTAGGAGGTAGCAGCACTTAGTGTGTGAATCAGCTGAAAACCAGTGGGAAACAATCACATAAAAAATTTAACAGACCATGCTTTAAAAGTTCTCAAGAGGAGGGTTTCTGTATTGCTAGCAGTGAGCTGTAACTTCTCTTTCTAGAACTAACTTTTATTCTCCCTTTTGATAAGTACTTTTTTTTTTTTTTTTTCCTTCTACTATGAGTGAAGAAAGGTTTTTTGCTTGGTTTGTTTGTTTTTTTCTTTCAAGAACCAACAGGTCAGCTTCCCCTTTGACACCAACTTACATGGTGGCATGACTTTTGTTATTCTTGTTTGTGTAAAATCTTTGTACAGTTATGTTAGACATTTAGGGCAGTCCCAATTCACTCACATCCTGTTGGCACCTAAAACAAGAATGGGAGTGTATCCTCAGTTTGCTGGCTGTTTTTTGTGAACAAAGTAGTCAATGTATCACTTATACATCACTGTCTTTAGACTTAGGATATGTGCATAAGTAATACCCTGCTTATAGATGAGCTCAGATTGTAAGGGTGGACAATACCATTCCTTGGGCAGATGGAGATTCATGGCACATCTCTGAAAGGTTTTCCCTCTTACCTGATGAGTGATCTTCCTACTGATGCTCCTGGCCTGCTGAAGACATCAGCAGTCATTGTCTAGCACACAGTACAAAACAAATCCTACCTATTTAGGTAAGCTACTGTGGTGACAGATAACTTGGCTTGTGTTTGGTATCTTGGAATCAAACATGAATTTCATTTTTCTGAACAGTGTTTGGGTGCCTCTTTCATCACTGACTCTTTTGCCCTCTTAGAAATTACTCTCCGAGTGCTGTTCCCTTTGCAAATTTGATTCTTCAGATGGGATAAAAGAGTGAGGTTTATAGCAATGTGAGTGTACAAGAACTTTTCTAGCTGCTTTATTTTCACCTCTTTAAATGCCAAAGTCAGGCCTGGAGAGTGAGTCCCTTCTATGCTTTGTGTGAGTGTGAGAAGCAGATTTTATTTTATTACTTAATGTTAATCCTTTGCAGTTTGTGTTCACACTGGCAATGAAATGACAGCAGAAGTGAGGTGAGAGTAAGTGATAATGTCTTAGCATTCGACACTTAAAATGAATTGTGTGCTTGTGAAATTCTGACTCATTGATTCTTTTTCCAGGCAGCCGTGTGGCTTAGCAATGCACTTCGGCACTGTCGTGTATTTTAGTTTAGACAAATAACCCAGAATAACAAACACTCTATTGTTTGATGGAAAGGGAGGGTTTAATTTGTTTGACATTTTTGTATCAAAAAGTGTATGAAGAACTTTCAAGTTTGGGTTTTTCACTGTCACTTATACAGCAATCTTAAGGACACAAAATGCCCCCAAGCCACGTTCCTTGTAGGAAAACTTTCTCCAGTATTGAGCTGCGCAAAAGAACATAAAACAGTCCCTGAAAATACTGTTTTAAAGAGGAGCAGAATTGGAAAACACCCTGTTTTCCCTTCCTCATTTCCTCACAGGCTATTTAAAACCACTTCAGATGTTGTGAGACTGTAACTGTAATTGTATGATACAATTAAGTATTTTATGGATTTCAGGGTAAAAATAAATACAGAGATTACATCAGCCAAAACCCTGAGATGCATAAGGGAAGTGGAATCCACACTAATCAATGAAAATATATCCTTTAAAGGATTTCAAAGCACAGAAATATGGTTACTCCAAAGGAAAATGAAGAGAGTCCATCCTTTTTACTCCCCTCCTGTGGATGTTATAATAAGGAACAAGCTGTTCCACTGATATTACCATACCCTGCAATTTAAGATGAACAGACAATAAGCAATCCATACAATTGTTACTAGAATAAGGAGAAAACTACACTATGTTTAAAAAGAAAATAAAAAGAAAACTCAAGAATCAGGGTATGTTTTTCATTCTTTAGATTTCATCAGGTTTGCATTGTCCCAAAGCACTGAAAATTTCTTACTCTGTCTTCTATAACAAAGTGTAATAAATGTGACTAGCATTTAATCTGTCAAGATCAGTCTCCTTGTAATGGCACAGCAGATGGCCAAGCAATACTAATTCTCACAAAAATGATTGGTAATCAATCTATGGACACGTGTTGTTCACCCACTCAGCTTAATAAAATTCAACAGCAGAATGAACCGTGGAATTTTAAGCTTTTTCTGAGCTTTTAGCCCAGCAATAGCATACACATTAAGAATCAAAAGTATGCCCACAGCAGTATTTTTAATTTATATAAAATATTTCATATCCTGTTGAAGTGCAACAGTCTTATAAAGTCATATTTCTGTCTCCCACCTGAGGTGTTTCTTTTTCATTACTTGTTATAGCTTGCAACTCCTGCAGTACACTGTCCTGTTTTCACTATGAAAAATTAAAACAATGGATTTGGTAAAATTGTTTCTTGAATATGCCATTCCACTTTTCAGCAGTATCAGTGCTAGGAAGCATACCTGGAACCTGGGTTCAGATAATTGATGTCTTCAAAACAAGCAGTCAAGAGCAGAGGAAACTCAGGTCCACTCTGTTCTACCAGTTACACCTCCATGGGCTTTGTTTCCCTAAGATTTTTTGTGTGATATCTCTGGTTGCAGCTTTTATTCACTGTATAGATGTTGACTGCAATTTGAATTATGCCATCTCAGTGATGCTGTCTGGATGGAACTGAGAATGTACCTTATGTTGCATATTCTTGCACACAGTGGCTGAAGATTGGGAAATAGAATAGTTGTGTAGATATAATTTCTGTGTGCATCTGTGTACACTTGCCATCTAAATGCCAGTATTTTCTTGCTTTTAGTCTATGTTCCTCAACTTTATTGAATTTGTATTCTGAATACATACGAACATTACTCTGTACCTGGAAACCTTTATATTTTGAAGTATTTTTCAGGCTTTATATTTTTATATTTTTAACTAATGCACTTCATAGAAGTTTTTGAGTTTTTTGAGAAGTTCCTAATCTCCACCTGCCATTCTTCCAGATGAAACATGTTTCTTTAAGTGAAAATCCTCTAACTTCACTTGCAAGAATAAATGGGGGATGCAGAAGCTGTCTGAATTGAACTTCCAGGCATTTAGGCACATAGGACTAGTCTGCTGCCAACTACATTTTCCATTTCAAGTTCATGGTTTTGTTTCCTAAATCCTACTGTTCTACTTCATTGACTTCTTGCAGTATTTCCAGTCTGATTTTAGCAAACTGAGTTGTGGAACAAAGTCTTGCCTTTGTTGTGTCTGTAATACACTGGACAACTTCTTGCCTTAGATTAGAAACATCCTAAAAGCTGAGTTTCTTTCTGTGTAGTTCTACTACCGCTGTGCAGAGAACAGCAGCATTAGGTCCCTACCAGTTTGGTGTGAGGCAGAGTTACATTGGTTACAATTTTGTGGATCTTGTTCACCTGTTTGAGCTGTATTTGATTTTTAGATTATTCAATCTCTGTGCAAAGATTGCTGATAATGCTTTGGTCATACAGTTATCCCATTGTCAGATGACACCAACTGAGAAGATTTTAGACTTTTAAAGTGAATATTTTTATTCTTATACCTTACACATTCCCAAGTGTGAGCTACAGTAGGTCCTAGGTTGTTATTAAAAAGGTGTATTTGTGCATTTATATTATGCAATGCTGGAATAATTTACTGGATTCATAGCCATAAAAAAATAAAATTAGTTGTCTGTTAGCTGAAGGAACAAAATAAGAGATGTGAGACGTTTATGTACCTATTAACTCGTAATGGCTAAAGGGACAGAGAGATACCTTAACACTGAGTTAGTGTAGATTGATCATAGATAGCACAATGGGATTGCTTGAGGTGAGAGTAAAACCACCTTAGTCTCCATATATAACTGCAGAAGAGATATAGGTTGCTATTGGAAATTATTCAACTTTAATTACCTGCCTGGAAAAGGCCAGGTTGCTCTTTCCATTTTTTACACAGAGAACTAGTAGTGGCTATAGACTTGTGTGTATGACTCAGTCGTCACTGAGAGAAATACAAGCTTTTACTCCTACTGTAACCAATCTTGCTAGGATTATAGGCTGCTCTGGCAGGAGCTTTCAAATAATTTCCTTTCCAATTGTTTCCATCCTTTTTTCTACTCCTTGTTCCACTTCTACTTAACCCACCTAGAGTCACAGAGTCATAATATAATTCAGGTTGAAAGGGACCTTGTGAAAACTCTAGCCCAATTCCTTGCTTAAAGCTGCGTTAAATGTTAGGTCAAACATTTTTTCCAGGTCTTTATCCATTCAGGTCTTGAAACCCTTCAAGTATGCAGACTGCACAGTATCTCTAGGCAGCTTGTTCTGCTGCTTGACTGGAGTCAGAACTATCTCTGGTTTAGTTTATTAATATTGTGTTTTTTTATTATTTTTTTTTCCCTTTTTTTTTTTTTTAATTGCTCCATAAAGAGCTTGGCTCCCCTGCTTGGTAATCTCCTTTTAGGAATTGGAATGGTGCTGCTAGAACCCCCAAAACCTTTTTTTTCAGTCTAAGCTAGCCCAGCTGCCTCCTTTCTGCTTCTTACAGGGCACATTCAGACCCAGTCATCCTGGTGATCCTCCAGTGGACTTACTCAAGGTTGTTCATCCCTTTCTGGTATTGCAGTGGACATATTATTCCCAACTGGACATAGTTATCCAGATGTGGTCTAAAGATTGCTGAGTAAAGGGGAATATTGTGAGCTTCTTGTGAGCTTGAAAAATACTATAATTCAGGATCTAGGAAGAAGATGAAATAAAACTGGAGCCTCTTTAGTTTTTGCTAAATCTGAGGAAAATGCTCTGTTCTCTGCATCAGAGCTGCCTGGCAAGCCTTGTCATCCTTGTCTAAGAAATCCTTTCTCTAAAAAATGTCAGCATATTTCTTCCTTTGTTTTTCTTTTCTTCTGCAAGGATATATAATACCTGCAAAAATAGTTTTTGGTTTTGGCAATAAGTTGCAACATGAAAAACAAATAAAAGCTTAATAAAATGGAAGGGTAGACAAAGTATATAAAAATGAAAAGAATGTCAGCAACTGACTCCCTACAGAAAGTCTTGACTCAAAATTTCTGATGCAAGGGCTAATGGAATTTAGTTGCATAGTAATAACAACATTATGGACTTACATCAATTACCATAAAGTTCAGGTGGGGATTTGCAGACATCTGAAGCACGACAAGCAAAGTAACTGTCTTCTTTCTCTTAGAGAGATTTTTTTTTTAGACTTGTGGTTGGGAGCAGGCTTGTTACCAGGATTGTGGCATTTTATAGCAGGCCTGAGAGCTCACTGCTGCAGAGGGTATGTTGAATTTCTCACATAATGGCTCTGCTGGAGGGACAGGAACAAGTTTGCTAAACACAGAGATCACAAGGATTACTGGGTATCAAATAAACCCTAGGAGGGCTATATGCCCTCAGTTAACTACTGCCCACATCCCTTTTCTTGCTTCTCTCACATGCTTGCTGGGTTTGGGTTAGCTTAGAAATGTCCCACTCCACCTCCTGTATCTCCTATACCAATGAATGTCTCCAGCTGAGTGAAAGGGAAAACTCTGGGATGCTGATGAAGTACAGGTAAATAAATAAGCCTGTTTCTTTCTCATATTCAAAACAATAATGGGTGAAGCATAAATGAATCTTTCTTTCTGTGATTGTTAGCAGGAACACAGATACCAGAACTCACATTTCTTTCTGCATGTTGGTACTGATCAGATGCTGTGGTGATGTTTTAAAGAGACAGGACAAGACAGATCCATGCTGCAACATTTATGCTTGCTAATGCTAAAAGCCTAATTCCAGGCAATAAGAGCAAAGAAGCTCCTTTTAGAGGATTAATATTAATATGTGAATGTTGTGGTGTAATGTGTTTTCTTTAGTGCAAATATTCATCATTACATATTCTGCATATTTTCTGGAGTCATGATGAATTAATATTTTAGATAAAAAATCCCTCATTTTTAGGCAGATCTTGCTGTCTTTTTCTTCCTCCCTTTTCCAACCATCCCCTTACTGCCTAGATGTCTAATATGGCCTTTTTATTGATCTTTTTCCTTTTCTCATCCCTGATGTTGTCCTGTGGCAGTGTAGTCCTCTCTAGCACCAGCTGCTATAACTGATGGTTTTGTCATATAGCTCAGAAAACCTTGTGCTCCATTACAAGGCTCATAATTTAAAATTAGGATGCTTCAGTGGTTGTGGACCAACATTAGCAAGTTATGCTAGGAAATTTTTAATGTAACAGCAGAAATCCCTGTGCAGCTGTTTTAGGTATTGGAGTAGTTACAAGGTTGGTAAAGAAATATGGTAAAGAGATGCTAGAACTTACTGAAACAAGAGCACAACTCTGACTGATGCTGCTCTCTTCCTATATTGTGCTCTTGTCAGCCAAATAATGACAATACTGAGTAAGAGACCTGAGGGACTGATACTGGACAGTGATTCAATAAAAGTACAAGAACACATATAAACCTGACTGTTATATATCAGGTTTATTAATTAAAATGACTTGAATTCATCCTGTGTGTGTCTAGCTCTGGACTTCTCATTATCAGAGAGACAGGCACATGCTGGAGAGAGTCCAACAGACGACCACAAAGAACTTTAAAGGCCTGGATCATCTTTATTACCAGAAAAAATGCTGTTCAGCCTGGAGAAGAGAAGGCTCAGGGGGAAACCTATCTATGTGTATAAATACCTGGTGGGAGGGTGAAGATGGAGCCAGGCTCTTTTCAGTGACAGGACTAGAGTCAGTGGGCACAAGCTGAAACATAGCTGGTTCCTTCTGAACGTTGGGAAACACTTTTCTACTGTGAGGGTGACTGAGCACTGGCACAGGTTGCCCAGAGAGGTTGTGGAGTCTCCCTCCTTGGAAGTATTCAAAAGCCATGTGGTCATGGTCCTGGGCAACTGACTCTTGGTATCCCTGTGTGAGCAGGGGGGTTGGATATGATGAACTCCAGAGATCTGTTCCAATCTAAGACATTCTGTGATTTTTTGTTCTTTTCTCAATAATAAGAAACTTTTAAGGAAATCTCTGTCCTTCAATGTAGTTCTCATAAAGCTAGTGAGGAAGATATGCAATTGAAATAAACTATAACATCTTGCAATCTGAACCTGTTCTGAAGAGGAAAAGCAGGCTGCACCATCAGGGTAAAAATGATAGTTGTTTTCAGCTTCAAAACAAGCGAGTGAACATTGTGGTAGCTACCTGCTAATGCTGATATAAATAGTGGAACTGCAGCTACCAATGGGACATTTGATAGCTGTTCATTAGGGAGAGTAAAGAGGCTTGTTTGGTTGCATCATTATATTACACAGAAAAAGACTGCTTTCGTGATAGCAGGGCACTGATGGAGAGTCAAGGGGTTATTTGCAGGAGATAAGGTGAATCTGAAAAAGAAAACGAAACTGCTGAAAATAAGTTTTGTTGGTTTTTTTATTTATTTGTCTGTCTTTTATTCTTCAAACAGTGGAAGCTCTACATTTGGGAACACTGATGGCAGCACATGGCTATTTCTTTCCAATCTCAGACCATGTTCTAACACTAAAGGATGATGGCACCTTTTATCGATTCCAGGTAAGCGTCTTCAATATGTTCTTGACTTGCACAAATGGAGTCTTATATTAAAGTTCTTACATAAAGGTTCATAGCAAATTTTAACCATACTTTGTCTATTATGTAACCTAGTAAATGGTGGCAATTCCCCTTAAAGTAAAAAGTGGATGAAGGGTTTTATTTTGAAATTAAGTCAGTAAAGTGTTAAGATGATAGTGACCCTGGAAAAAGTGTGATAATGCTGAGTGTGGAAGAATCTCTCATGAAATAAATTAACCTAGCATTTTTGAAATATAGTGAAAGAAATTAAATTATCTTATTGACTTCTTACTTCTAACATAGTCTTAATTTGGAAAGGTGGAGGTATTTTACTTATAAAGTCTATAGCAGAAATCAGATCTGAAAGAGAGGGTAATCTTTATATTCTTTCTTAGGTAAGGATTTGCTTATTGGTAACAGTAATACTGAAGTACTGTATATTCTTGCAACATGTGCAGGCACGTTTCTACATTAATCTTTCAGTCCTATTGCATACAACAAACATGCAGATGCTTCAGAACAAGCTGGAAGGATGTTTTTATATGTGTATGTATATCTATATTATTGAGATACGTATACAGTTGTATTTTCTTACATTAGATTTCAAACTACAGGCTTGGGGAGCAGGAGCGTTGCTGTTCTAATAATGAATAGCAGGCTAGAAGTTTGCACAGCAATACCAGCTATGACTTGAAACAAATATATTTTCACAGTATCAGATTACATAGTCTAGAGCAGGAATTAATTTTGCCATGTGCCACCTTTAACAATGGTGTCTGTTCTGTATTGCTCTTCCTATTAGGTGGTCTTCCTGATAAGTATCACCAATAGCTTCTCTGTGGTCTTGCCCAGATATTTGTTGCTTTGAAATGATAATATAATTATCAATATGACATTGATTATATCAATATCATAGTTTGGTAATCCTGCTTTGTTCTAACTTTCCTAAATACTCACAGAAAAATATTATCCAGTAGAACAAAATATATTATCTTTAAGACAAAGTGTAATCTTTGTCTTAAACCTTGTTTAAATAAGAAGCTATCAAGAATAAAATAAAATTGAAATAGTGGTCCTTAAAATGCAGAAGAAAACTGTGATACATTGAAGACCAATCAAAGTATCAAACATTGTATTATATTAATTGCTGTACAGTACTTTAATCAATATTTTGGCTTGAGTTCTGTAGATTGTACAAGGGAAGAGAATGGGTCACAGTGTTTAGTCTGAAACAAAATGTTAGAGTGATTAGAATTAAATACGTACAGCTTGTCTGGCAAGAAAGAGAATGATTATTGCATATATACATACAGTATTATTATATTTTCATATGTCGATTCTGGGGGTCTATCAGAGCAAAAAATCTGTCCTTCAGCAGAAGAGTAATTTACATGTGTATATGTGTAATACAAACAGCAGTCACTCCAAGCCTCCTTCCCTAGATCCAGATACCTTTGATCCTTGGGAGAGGATGTGAAGGAAAGGGTTTTCTTCTCGTGGTGCTTCATCCTTTTCATTTAAAGAAGGGAGAGATGGCATATGGCCGAAGGGGTTTATTGCAGCAGGAAAGACACTGATGTGGTTATGAGGTAAATGAAAAGTGGAAAAAAATCACAGAGCAGTTGAGGCTCTAGATCTTGGCTTGTGTCTGCATAAGCAGCAGCCAGAAGAACAAAATATCTGAGAACTTCATTTTGCAGAGAATAGAATTTATCTATAGGAATGCTGGTAATTTAAGTCTGCTGAGCTGCTTGCCTGCTGCTATCTCAAACATGGGAAATGAGCACCTCTGCTGGCATGATAATTTGACTGAAGGAAAGTATAGAACAGATTAGAATTAGCTGCACTGTGAACAACTGAGATTACCACAGCTACCCTGCTGAGGGCTTTCCTGAGAAAGGTCTGCAGCCTACATGTTTGGACCTGAAGCTTCAGTGGTGGTTAGACTGCAAAATTGTATCAGTTGATATACGTAAGGTAAGGATTTGGTACCTATTTGACATATGGATAGGAAATAAGATAATTTCCTCAAATGATGCTCAATTTATATATGCAGTATTTTGGTTGTTTGCTACTCTGTGGTACCTTTTTCATTGCTATTCATATGCTAGCAATGTTAAAACAATGCAATTTTAGCTGTTTATGTATAGCATGAGAAAAAATTCATAGTGGTGTCATACTGTTAGCTGAAGTTGTGTCAGCAAAATTTGTGTCATTACAATTCCATATTCCCCACTGAAATAAGACTAATACAAAATTTGTTTACTGTAGCTATTAAATAAAACTACTGCTCAATAGGGAGGAAATTTTTACTGTAAATGTGTGGATTTTGGACTAGAATAATTGTTCAGGTGCTTTGGAAATAGCACCCCGTGAGTACTGGACAGGATTCGCAAATTTCTGGATATTTTACTAGAAAGAGAAAACCCTGCACCTGCCAGCACTGAAAAGTTCGGAAGCCTGCAGAGAAGTGTCTGTGCAATAGAAAGACCCAACTTACCAAAAACAGGCTAGCTACAATAATGTTCTCCCTGCACCTCATTTTTTTGTTTTCCAAAGGGTGACTTGTTCCCTTCTTACAGTAAAATTACTTCCAGCTTGTTTTAAACAATCCTGTTGTATAGAAATAGCTAAAAGCAGTCATTATTGTGCTTCATTTCCTTAAAAGCCCTTTTACAGGCAAAATTATACTTTATCAGCTATTACTCTTGCCATCAGGAGGGCTGTAAAATTGTAGTTGCACGTGCTTTTTTAAATAATATGGTCTTAGAAGTAAAAAATAATGCTGGATCATTCTTTGACCTACTCAGGTGTAATTAGGTTAGTTTCTGTGATAGCAATTCAATTCAAAGGGAATGGATCTAAATATTAATTGCCTTACTCAGAGAGAAGTAATTTTTTGTTAGCCTTAACAAGGCACTGCAGAATATTTAAGGATAATGTTATTTTCTGAACCATCCCAAACTGCTGCATAGCTTTTGGTAATTTAAGCTGTAGACCAGAGAACAATCTGAATACCTGCTAACTCTCCTCTACCTGAAAGAAAATATTTTTGAGGAGCCCAAATAAGGAAAGCAAGGTACTTCCAAAGCAGGTCTTGGCATCAGGCATTCTTCACTGAGACCTGTCATCCATGTCCATATAGGCGATAATGTCTGTCCTGGTGAGGAATGCCCTATTTACTCTCTCAGATGCTAAACTTCTATAATAGCCTCCCAGGGAAAGATGTGTTGTTTTCTTCTACAGATTGCACGTCCACACTAAATGTGTCAATATTCATGCTGAGAAAGAATGTTTCTTAATACCTAGTACAATCTCCTAGGATACTTGTGGAATGTAATAATCATATTGCCTTTTTTTTTTTTTTTAGATTAATTTCTGTTCTAATGTAAATTAATTTTCTGATATGAAGTTTAGCTTCTGCTGTTGTTTTTGTAGCTTTTAAGCTGAAAGGCATAAATAGCTGAGAAAAAGTGTGAAAATGGGAACAAAGTTCCTAGAGAAAGCTTGAGTCTGGTGAAGATAGCAGCAAAACACATGGATTTTGTCAAGACAAAAATTTATTTGGTGATGTCTTCTCCTGTTCTACCACTGGGAACATTTCCTTGACAAAAGCATTTAACTTCTCTGGCTTTGTTTTTCCGTGCCTGAAATGGGAATTGCTGTACAGCAATCACTGTAAAAATCTTCTAATATTTTTGCTGAACAATAGTTTAGAGTGTGAAGTGTTGTGGATCTTTGTGTCTCAGGTGGAATTACATGGCTTCCCACATCACTTATGTCAGCCCTGCTCAGGTGGTTACCTCTTGGCTCAGTCCTGGCCTCTGGGCTGGCCTCTGACTATTCTGAATACTGAGGCAGTGGTTGAATGTCACAGCTCCTCCAGCCACTGTCCACAGCCTCACTGGATCATCAACTCTGCCTTGAGGGAAGGGTTTTATTGGAAGCCAGATTTTAGCAATTAAAAAAAACTAACAAACCCAAACAAACAAAACAAAAAAACAAACAAAAACAGGTTATGCTGTTATGCTATCCAGCATTTGGCAGCTTTTTTTAACTTTTTTTTTTTTTTTTTTAATTGCAGGTGCAAGGAGTAATTCACTGTCTCTCAGCTCAAGCTCAGCATAGACGGGGTCTGTTTAGGTTTCACAGAGGGAAAAACCATTTCAAATCCATGTGTCTTTCTGACTACCCTTTTGGTGTCCTTTTTTCTTTTTTAACTCCCTTGTCATTCAGACTTCCTCCCCACTGCTTTCTGTGCTCATCCCCTTTCCAGGGTAAAGAGGAGTCACAGAGCCAAAATCTTTCTTGTTTCCAACTTCCTCATTCTCAGTTTTAACAATTATGATCTAATCATGGAGAACTACTTGCAGGCCTCTTTCCTCTATGGGCTCAATAGTGCTAGACCAGTGATCTTTCCACTTTCATTTACCAGGAGATCATTTGAGTCAACTGCAGTCAATCAAAACCTGAATGCCCATGAATTCTGCCATCTATCATGCAAGGCATTTGGGATTTTGTAGAACAATTTTTTAGCAAAGACTTGATTTCTGCTGTTTTTAAATGCTCCCTGGTGCCTGTGAGAACAGCAGCAATATGCAAAGGAAGGTTTATGAGTGCTTAGAATATTCCTCCCCCATCCCAGTAATTAGATTTTTAAAGATTTCATAGAGTGGAGCAGCTTCAGAAACAACAATTCTTATCAACAAGGGGTAGCTGAAAAATGCTTAATGATTTTCCTCCTCAGTAATACAGTTTAATGCATAGAAATTAATTATGTTTTATAAAAGCTGATGGCAACACTGATTTTTACAAGTGGCTGTTTCATTAGCTCAGATATTATTATTGATTAATTTTATGATGGTGACAAAGTAGATCTATTTGTTTTATCACAAGACATAGCAGCCACTACTGCCAATTGGTTTAGTGCAGCATTTATGCTATATTACAGGATTTTGTTTCATATGACTTTATTAACAGGAGGATTATGGATTTCTGTGGTTAGGTTTACCTAATGATATGAGCCTTAACGTGAGGGAAACATTATTTGTTTGTGTAATGCAAAACCAGTTTTCCGTCAATGGCGTAAAGACCCTTGTGACAGCCTGTTTTGTTCTGGATGCTTAAGTGGCTCCACGATCACATGTGCAGTGCTACGTAAACCTTATTTCTCTAGCTGCTGGCTTCTGCTGGCTGCTTATTCAAATTACAGATGCCATTAAAGAAAGTATCTTAAAAGTGTACTCATAAAAACTGGCAGCAGTATTTCTGCCTGTGCTGATGAACAGTACTTGACTCTGCCCAAACCGTTCTACCACCCACCTTCCTTCCGGCTATAAGTGGGATGTCATGGCAAAATGACAAATTGTTCCCTGTTTAATACTTGTTCATGACAAACTGCTTCACATTTCCTTGTAAGGAAAAGCAAAATTCTTAAGTATGACAATTCAGCTTTTCTGTATTTCTAATATTTTTATATTTTCTCTATTTAAAAAAAGACCTCCACAAACCTTGATATTTCATAATGTTCTCTTTGAAAGAGGTGGTGTAGAGGCACATGTCCACACTCTCCTGGGGAAAATCTTCACTTATCTAGGGTTTCTAGGTAATTAAACATAGGTGACATAATATTTGTGCTACAGGAATACATGGTATCTGAAGGGATGTTATAATTCTTCTACAGTGTATTTGGCATATATGAGTTGTAAGTAATAGTTAAACCAAGATTTGTTTGCATAGTCCTGATATAGAGAAGATAATTTACACAGGCAGAGCCTGCTTGTATTGCTGTGGGAGATTTTTAGTATATCAGATGAGAGCAAGGCAGCTTTCTCCTTTGCACGCACTTCCTATTCTCATTCCTGACTTCATTCCCTGAGACCACAGGTTTTCTTTCTGAACTATTCTTTCCTTGTTGAATGAGGCAAATCTCTCATTCTTCATGGATAACCTCTCCAGCAAATTCTTCTAAGGTACTGGACTGTGAAATTGCATGGAGACTTTTGGAACAGAAGTGGAAAGGTGTAAATTCAGCACATACATTATGGACGTGTGTTACGTGATTAAACGGTTTGAGGTCTGTGATACCGAAGGGAAAAAGTAAACTTCAGACTCCATTTGTAGGTAAATCAGGTTTGAGGAGTCAAAAGTTCCAAGTTTTTATGTCTGGGACCTTGTGCCAGGTCAGTGTTAATTTGCCTGATTGCCGAGGCTGGCACAACAGATCTCTTTGTAGGTAGGAGCTTGTGAGGCACTGGGGCTGAGGAGAACTGCAGGCACGAGTGGCAGGGATACGCTCAGAACATGCCCCTGAAGAACAGACAGACAAGGGGCTGTCCAGTGCACTCAAGGGACAGCCTGAAAGGGAGGCCTTGATTCATGTTTCTTCAAAAGCTTAGTGGAACATTCTAATAACTGAATTGTACTATCACGGGAGTCATGGAATGCACTTTCTTCCTGGGTCTTTTCTCAGCCAGGAGTGACATTGTTCAAGATTTACAATTTGTCAAGGGGAATTCAAGTTTACATGTGTACATGGCACATAGCTAAGTAGATTAAGACCAGAACTTTATGATTGTCAATAGAAATAATTAGGCAAGAAAATGTGGAATACACCTTTGGGAAAATATAAATCATTTTAACTACACAAGTTTGTTGTGGATGTATTTTTTCCATACAATCACAGCACTGCAAAAATCCTAAACTGATTTTTTAAATCATGCTTTATTTTCAGTATCTACATTTGTTAAAAGATTTTTTCTCTATGTTTTTACTGACTTTCTGTCTAAGTATTAATCCTGTCCTGTGCCCCTATTTTTTGTGCCTGGTTTTAGGAGAATTTTCCCTGTCTCTACCCCCACCAATGCCCTTTCCTGCTTTAAAAGTGAATTGTAGTTACATACTCTTTGAATACAACTTTATCAACAGCTTTTGCTGCTTTTTATCACATACCTTATGGTGATATAATTCTATATTTATTAGAAAGAAAGTAATGTAGGACACAGCCTTGGTCAAAATACATAGCATCTACTGTTTATTTCTCAGGTAGTAGGGACTTTACACTCTCAGTGATCTAGTGTTTTAGTAACCTTTAGATTTTAGGGATTCCGAAATGTATAGTGTATTACAATTGTTTAATCTAGACACTAGATCTGGAAAGATTAGAATACAGAAAATTGTAGCTTTTTCTCTTTTCTGAAAAAGGTAGATCTTCCCCTTGCTGCACTCTTCTGAGGCTACTCTGTCATATGGGATTTTTATTTTTTTTAATAGCTGCCCATATTTCAAAGGTTGCTTGAATTAATATTTTTCCTGTGTATAACTTGTCCTCCTTTAACTTGCACTCCTTCATGCATCATGCAGATAATCCAGTGTTGATACTTCTTACCAGTTAGATACTAGAGTGACAGAAGAGAAAGAGAAGTAACAGAGCAAAAATTTAGTCATAATATTTACACATGCATATAACTCACAGTGCTGAGGACACAGCAGTCATTTTCAGTTTGGTGAGACTTTTTTGTTTTCTACAAATAAATGCAGTTTACCCAGATGAAAACACAATAATTCCTAAGTGTTCTGTGCTGAATTTCATCAGGCCTCTAACCTGAACTGTCTGACCTCACATAAATATTTTTCTGCTCCTTTTTTCCTCCCACCCCCGTACTTTGCTCTGCGGTCCTATCTTCATGTCAAAATTAATTTTGGGCATGTTTGCAGAGCTGATTGCAGGCAGACTTGAACTTTGTCCCCACTGGGAGCCAGCTGGCTGGAGGCCATCTCTGGCCATGTTGCAGTGCTTGAGCTGATGAGCTGTACTTCTCAGCAGGTCCTGCTAAATGCATCTGAACACCACGCAGGCAGGGTCACTGCATCCAGTTCAGAGGCAGCTTGTGCCTGCCCCAGTTCTGAGCATCAGCAAGGGGAGCTTTTGCCTGTGTGTCATTCCCTAGGCAGAAAGACCTTTATCTGGCTACAGCTTCCCTCCTTCTGGAGCCTTAAACAAGGAAGACATTTAATAATAATCTGTACTAAGTGTTATTTGAACCCCTTTTTGTAATATTTGTTTTTGCTTTGGTTTCTTTTTGGCTGACCTTATAACCCTAACTGCATCCTTTTTCCAGAAGCTTGGCTTGAACTTAAGCAGAGGTTGAAGTCACAGCAGGGAAATTATGTAGTTGCATTTTTCTTCTTGGGCCTCTCCCAAGACACAGTATATGCCTCTAAGGAATAACTCCGTAGGTTTGGAACCTGTATATTTAAATGATGGTGACTTTACACTTTTTAAGATTGTCATAGTGAAATTACTTTAATAGCTTCTTGCTTCTCCAGGATACGCTGAGTGCTGCCAGTCATTGTTTAGCAGTTCCTCCTCTTCTTTCCATTCATGCTTATACTGTTAACTTTGATTTCAGTGGCAATGTGGAAGAATAATTGATAGGGGAATCACTTAGTGCTGCTCCCTTACAGAGCACAAAACGGCTTGCAGGATGCATGTCTCAGCCTTTGGTGAGGTTAGCTTGAGAGTTTCTTTTTTACCCTTGAACTCATTGCTGTTACTTGATACATAGCAAGTTCTAAACCACTTCTATTAAAGTGGTCGTTGTTACAACAGGGGGAGATTTTTCACACTATATATTTAACCTAACAGTAGGTGTGAATGTGTCACCTTTCAGCCCTATTGGTTTCCGTATTAACATTAAAACAATTTTGAGGGAAGTGCCTGGCAGGAGAGGTTTTTATTTTTACTATTGGAAGACTGTTCAGAAAAAAACAGTAAGAAACAGTGTAAAGCAGAAGTTTTTCCTAAGCAAGCACCTGTGTTTTGAAACACTGCTCAGACTAGTCCACATACTTGATGAGATAAAATCAACTGCTCAAATAAGATATAATTCTCCTTGTGTGTGTGTGTGTGTATATATATATATAAATGTGGTATGTATAAAATACTATAATCCTTTACATTTTAATAAAAAATATCATCTAAAAATAAGTTATTTGTATGAAAAATACCAATATGGTCTTATAGTCTTCATTTGGTTGAGGAGAATTATTTTAATAATGTATTTAGCACATTTTTAATAAGCATAGTATTGAAATGGTTATTGATACTTTCATTTGCTTTCAATTTAATTTAAAAAATCACATTTTAAACCACAATTGGTAAACAATTATAAAAAAAATAGACTTCAACAGATGAAAAGAATTTTGATAACTTGGTGAAAACAAGTTGTGTTTAGTGGCATTTTTAAACAAATAACTCCTAAGAAAGAGTATTGAATATTAAAATGTACTAATGAAAACTCTCCAAAATCAAGAAAGCAATGTACCCCAATGTGTCTTCTGTCTAAAACCAATTCTTGAGGACATTTTTGTTTGCAGGTTTGTTGCCAGGGAAGATGAAAAAGATATCTTCACTACCTAACCTTGTGGTTTTTGTTCCCTGAACTTTAAGAATAAATAGAGCACTTTGTTCTTCTTTTTCACTGACATTCTGACACTACTGCAATAAACAAGCATAGAAAAGTAATATTCTCTTTTGATGCCTGTTTCAAAATGGTCACATTAACAATATAATAGATCTACGAAAAATGTAAATTGACTCTGAAAACCAGTATCAATCCAAGGACTGTATAATGCTTGTGTTATCTAACTTGAGTTCCCTACTTTTTTGTTTTGTCTATAGACACCCTATTTTTGGCCATCAAATTGTTGGGAGCCGGAAAACACAGACTATGGTCAGTGTAGAAATATTTCCTATTTCTTTTGGGAATTATGTATTATATGAATGAACATATCATTGCAGTCTGGTTTAATCATCCCACTGTTAAAAACAAAATTATATCGCATGTAATTCCTGTTCAAGAATTGCTGGTATTGGCATGAATGTGTTGTTGCTTTTTCTAAAGTTTATTAAGACAGGTTTGGAGTTGATTTGGGGAGGGGGGAGGGAGCTTCAAACCTGCCTTGTCATGTGCTGTTTTCTCCAGGAAGTGTTATTATTTACAGTGGCAGTCTCAGTGAAGCAGATGACATTTCAATGAAAGTTATGCAATAGTTATTCTCAGATTCAGACCCAAAGAAATGCCTATTTTTGATATGCACTATGTGGAAAATTATTTATTATGGAAGCTAATGATTCTAATATGAACTATATTAGAAAATACCTTGGTTTATTTGCTCACACCTTGGGTTTTTATTTATAAATTACACATTGTAATTACTGACGTGTGCTTAGACAGGAAAATATGAACATAATAGGTTGTAAAGTATTTTAAGAAATCATTAAAAATTATAGCCAGAATTAGGTGCCTCTGTATACAAAATAGTTACCTAATTTTTAAAGAAAATGGGTTATCTATGAGCAGTCCCCTGTTCATTCTAATCCAGACTGAAAGTATTCAGCTCGTCTGAAGATCAAGTCATTTGTGTAGGTAACTAAACGTACATGATAGCTTAACTTTTCACTCAAACTTTGAAAGCTTTTTGGAAACGAAGATGCATGTTGACTTCTGATATGGCATCAATCAGCCCTTGGGAGCTGAAGACTTCAGGAATTAATGGTTCCAATAGACTCTTCCTTCCTTTCCACAGCAGACACAGGTTAATTTCAAATACGTTGCTGAATAAAACAATTTCAAGCTGATCTTCTCAGCAGAGCTGAGCACCTTCAAAGTAGAGTTCGAAAATGGGGACATTTTTCCCATCCTATATAAGGAGAACAATGTTAATTTTTCTTTAAAATACTGAGACATCCACCAAATAGTGAAAGCTACAAAGGAGTAGTAATTCATGCCACACCTGAGTGATTAGGCACTTCATATGAGGGAATCAGTTGGTGAAGGAGAAATGCTTGATTTACCATTTATTACAGTGTTTTTCACTTCCTTGAAAGTATTATTTGCTTTTCTCAGAGGTGTACTTCAGTATAGTCTCCTAAGTTGCTAAAGATCAGAAAGTCATTTGCTATGGTTTTGAGACATTGAGTTATTCAGATGTAATGTATATTACAATACTAGGGGGATTTTAATAAATAAAGATATGCTTAACAAGTCTGAACTTGAGATCAGGTTGAGAAAATTTCTATTATATCCTTTAAATTAGGAGACACTAACTTTCTAGTCGTAGCTGATCACTGGATTGGGCAATGTATTTCATACCTTAGTCACTAAATAGAAATCTTATATAGTCTGTCTAGTTTTTGCATGCCAGAAATACAGAATTAAACTCAAGGTCAGTTTTTCATGATGTGTGGACGTGCCTTTGTTGGACAGTAAATGTACTAAATTCAGAGCTTTTTGGGATTTAAATATAAGACCTCTAACATATGTTTCAGTAAGTTAATTAAAGCTCTTCTGTTGCAATGGGGTGGAGAAAGGGAAGGCTCCAACCCTGCCATCTCATTGCTCCTTCCCAGTCATGAGCCAAAGGTACAAACCTGGAAAGAAACTCACCTGCAGCTTCCCCATGCAACAGGGTCAGAGCATTGCACTAGATCTACCTAAGGAGGCCGTGAGTTGCCAGAATTGGCTAATCTTAGAGCATTTGCAGGAAAAAAAAATAAAAATAAGACAACTTTTCAATAGTGTTCTTATTAGGTAAGCATCTTCCCAGTTCCAGAAATTAGCATTTGCCATGTGGCCTGAGGGTTTTTTCCCAATGCCTTTCTATGAATATAAAGAGAGGGCACATAAGGAGAGAACTGAGTACAGCTGCTTGCAAAACAAATCACATAAGTTGTAAACAGTTGCTGTCAGAGGAATACAGAAAAAGCAAACAAATAATATTCAAGAATGAAAAATAAATGTAAAGTAAGATTGAAGCAATTAGAGGATATTAAATGATAAATTCCACCTCAAATACATCCAAAGAGGCTCTGCAGATTCTCACAGTAATTCTGTTACTTCCTATAAAACATAATAAATAGAACTTATGTTATTACAGATATGCAAATGCATTTTGCACTTTTCACGTATTATGGTGCTGTGTAGTGGTTCCATTTTCATGGACTTGTCCTGAACAAGCTTGAAACTTCACTTCCTAAAACTAATGATTATGGCAGATATTAGGAATTTCTCAAGGCCAGCAAAAAGTAGGCTTCCTCTGCAATCTTCCTTTATCAAAGCTATTAAAAAAGCAAACCACTTTCTTTGACTTTGACCTAATTTTACAAGTCTTTGAAAAAACACTACAATTTTATTTTAATTTCAGACTTAGTCCCAACTATTTACCATTAGTGACCCATAACTGAGTTACTGTCGAGAGTGTAGCATACTGGCAAGAAAATAATTAATATTAAACTAGAAATTAAATGAGATTGAGATACTGCATATGTTATTTTATTACCAGAGCTATCTCAGAAAGAAATAGGCTTTATGTCTCTGTATAATATATGAGTATCTTTTCTAAAATGCCATTTCTTGTTTCATATGAACTTGTAATATCAAATATTTTCATTAACTAGATTTATCTGAAGAAAATGTGAAGAAAAAAGGCACAAAACCAGAACCTTCAAATATGTCAAGTGCAGCGCTAGGTGCGGGTGGCTAGAAGAGGGCTTTGATTAATTTATTGTATGTCAAAGTGCAATTGTGTAGCTTTTGGTTCTAATTGTAACAATCAAAACATTGATCACCTGATCATTCTGAAGTTACTGAGAGCCATTAATTTTCACAAAGTGCTGAAAGTGCTCCCTCTCTTTTTTATTGGTAATCATGCTATAAGTGATGCTATAAGTGATCCCTCAAAGAAGAAAAAGCAGGTTCCATCTGTTGAAGATACCTGAAGATATCTGTTTTAATGCCTTATTTCTTGGAGTCCACCCATGTGGGACATGTTGTTTCGTTCACTAGCCTGTTTTTATTTTATTTTATTGATGAAGTAAGATTTTGTTGATGAAGTATGCACAATACTAATACTAATTTATGGGCGGTTTTTTAAGGCTGATGTAGTTAAAACTGTGAGTTAAGTCCTATTCCTGACTTAAGACTTGTTTTTGTGACAGATAGAATTAGATCTCAGTTCAGAAAACTGGCTCTAGAAACAAAAGCAGCTGATGGCTGATCATATGACCTGCCTGTAACAATCTCTTTTCTTACTGATGAAATTTTCTAACTGACAATTTTTATTTTTATTTTTTCTGGCAGATAAAACCAGTTCCTGTCATTAAAATTAATTAAATTTGGAGACTTGTTAAGTCTGCTACATCTCAGAAAAGGCAAAATGAATGTCACATACAAAGCTTTTATTCCATATGCATTTGGCCTCAGTCCTCATGGGATCTGTCCGTTTTCCTTGGACGTTTAGTGACTCACAGCTCTTCCAAATTTGAGGAATTCAGTTCCTTACTGTTCTCTGGTTTGAATGAGAAAAATAAGAAATATGAAAGGTTAGGGAAAAATTCCATTTACAACAAAATAGCAACTATTTTTGTGTTTTAAAACCTCAAGCCTAAGCCTAAGCAAACAAATTAACATAGTTTTGACAATGTAAGAGATTTATAAAAAATTCAGATGTAGAAGATATGAAGAAGAATGTGTAACTTTTACTCATTTTCTCTAGTGCACTTTTGTTGATGGTTAGACTCAAAAGTGCCTGTGACATACAGATATTTTCTTACAGTTAGCTGCATATTAAAAAAAAGAAGTATGTTCAAAGGACAGACAGAGTAAAGTTTTGAAGTGCTACAGTCTTAAGACTTAGTGCTAAGCAGTTTCAGACTAATGCTAGAAGACAACTGTCAACTGCATCTATGTAGTTGCAAGATAATGCTGTTTTAGCCTTATAATCTCCTGTGTGTGCATTTCTCCCACGAGTTATAAATGGAGGAGGGTCACAGAGGAGAGAATAGTAAATAACTGATAATGCAATATGAGTCTAAGAGCACGTGACTATATTATCTGTAAATGATGCTAAATGAGATTTTCTCTATATTTAAAGCATATTCTTAAATTCTGCTGCTGCTGTGAAGGACAAGTTTTGAAAATATACATCTTTTCAGTAGCCTTCCAGGTAAAGTCATGTGCTGTAAACACAATTTTCTAGAAAATTAGAGCACTTGCAGGAACAATAAAGCCTTAATTAATTGCTCTCTTTAAAAGCGTGAGCTCCCTGTCTGGGTAAGCACTACCTATAAACTTCGATCGCAGTTCTATAAACATTCATGACTCTGTTACCCCATCTGAATTACAGTAAATTGAGACCGTCTACTTCTGCTGTGTAAAGGTTGTTGTCTCATAGCTGTTATTCTTCAGCATTTTTATGAAAGCAAAAGTCTGTCTTTTAAAAATGTTCTTGATAATCAGCGACCAGGTCTGTTCATACAAAGCTTCCTTCCTAATGATACCTTCTTACAGCTTAAGAGTCAACTGACAGAGACCCCGCTGTGTTCAGCCTCTGCTGCTCCTTTCTGGGTGTGCACCATTGGACCCAGCTCATCTGCCTCCCTGCCAAACTTCCAGTCATGCTAGAGTACATCGTGCACAAAAAGTAGTTGCAATAATGTATCCTGTTTTTCACATATTGAAATTTTTCATGTAGTTTTCTCTCCAGAGCTTGTTGCCTACTTATTTCACGTGCCTAGCTTCCAATCCCTCTGTAAAAATTTGGTTAGTTCCAGAATTTTCTCTCTCATTAGTCTTGCTGCATCCATTTACATGGAGTAAATGGCTAGAGGAAAACTGTACAGAGGGTGCTTATATACTTTCTTTGCCCAAATGCTTAGGCAGGATTCCCTTGGCAGCAGTTTACTATTAAGTGATTTGTGTTTGAGAAATGTTAAGCCCTGTTGCTTACTTAACTCTTCTGGAAAACTGCATGTGCCCAGTATCTCTAAATATCAATCTATAAATGAGTCCGGAGCTTGGAGCAAAACTGGTACTGGAGTAGCATTTTCTTCAATACGAATTGTCAGATATCAATACAAATTTATTTGTTAAAATTTTATCATGAGGAGAAATTTACCAGTGTAGTGTAAATAGATTCCAGAGGGCTCTACAGTTCTGTAATCTTGAATCTTCATGCCAAATTCTAGTTTTTTAACAGCTAGTGTCAGGCAGAGTATGTCAGCAATGACTCCTACAAGCAATCCTCTTAGGTCCTTAATAGACATCCCTCCTTTAAGGGCCTGTCTCAACATGTGCAGGATTTCTAGATGTAAGAAACAGACTCTTTCCACCACGTTCAAGTAATATACTGAGTTGGTGCTAAGAGTGAGTTGTGTCTTCTTAAGTGAGTGACTTTACTTTGAGAAACTACATACACACAATGTATTGACTAAGATCTTGGTAGCAGCAGTTAAGTGAGGAGTACAGTCTGTCAAGAAGAAAAGTCTTTCCAGAAAATGTGGCTGGGGCCAGTGCTTGCTATGCATAAAATTTATTCTGGGCAAAACTGAATCAAATGAATTTTAGGAAAGAGACTTGTGTTTGGGTGGAAGGTTGACCTACAGTATGTTTTTCCACTCTGAATTCTTATCCTATTATATTTCTCCACAGAGATACATAATTCACTCATCAGGAGCGGTCTCTGTCATAAAAATGATGAAAAGAAAGTTTCACTTCAACAAGCATGTCCTGAATTCTGTTCTGACCCTTGCTATTTCTGACATTGACAAACCACTGCAGTGAGGGATTTGTAAGCAGGAAGCATTTTCTGAAAATGCTTTCCAGTCAGCTCAACACTTTAGAGTTTTGTACTTACCTGATTTTTTCTTTCATGAATCTCTAATTTATTTCAGTACTATGTGGAACATGGAAAATGTGCTTGGCCAATGTCTTTGTATGCACACATATGAAAAGGCAGCTGATCCAAGTACATATTTTCTGCAGCATTATTTTAAAAGCATTACCTGAAAAGCTTTTATAATCTACATCTAGGTCATTTATAAATAGACATAAAATGTCCTAGGAGTATAAGTTCTGAGATTTATAAAAATAATTCCTGATTTTCAGAATTGCTTTTGAATTACTGTGTTGAGTAAAACAAAGAGGTTTGTCTGTTTCATTATCAGTATGGAAATTAGAGCTTTCAGAAGTAGCAAATGCTTTTTTCTGTAGTCAAGCACTGTCTTGCCACTGATAGCCCTTTGCCAGGTGGGCACTGGATAACTGCCCTGTTTGTCAATTAATGGCTACCTTCTGATGCCATCCCTATTGCCTTCTTTTGCAGTTTAGAAGAAAATACCCTCCATCTCCTGACATTCTTAGTCTTGCCTTGGATTGCTCATGCCCTAAGTGGTTTCTGTGCAAAATCAGTGTATTTGGATTTGTTGGACCTCACCTTGTAACTTTTTCAGCAAGTGCATTTAAGTCCGCTTTAAATCTGAGAACCTTAAGAGAAAGCCAGATTGTTGGGGTTTTTTTGTTTGGTTGGGGTTTTTTTTGTGCCAAATCAGGGTGCTAAATTAGCGAACTGGAATTTAAGGGATCATGGTAACATCAAGAAATATGAAATGATGCAAAGGATACAATTTTAAATTAAATTTGACAGTAGGCTATTCTTTATCTGATCCCATACCTTATGTAGCTTGGGTGACATCTCTTTTATACCTCTTTTTGGCACTCACATATGGAGGGAGAACTTCTGTCTGCCTAAAGGGCAGACAAATACCTTGCAGTATTTTCTATTTTCCTTGCTCTTTAAATACTTACTAGGCCTATACACACTGACTCTGAAACTAGAATTTTGATTCACTGAGAGTATAAATTTAATCTGGCCTCAGTGGAGATAGTGACTGTTCACTGAAAGTTATACCCACGATCTGGGGCTGAATCAAGCTGTAACAGCAGTGGGATAATTATGTAAGAAGTTCAAGTTTGTGTACATAGTGGTGGAGATGGAGGTGGCATTATCCGTGGTCCTTAGAGGCCTGGTTGTTCTTCCACAGAATTTAGCAGAGGCTCTTTCTCAGCTGTAGTGGGAGGGAAGAGTCATCCCCTGTTTAGCAACAAGCTTCAATTCTTCACTTAACTTTTGAGTGAAAGCTCTGGTCTGGCTTTGTTTGGGTTTTGTGTTTTTTTTGGTTTTGGTGTTTTGTTTTTTTTTCAGTAAGTGTGTGTAATATATTGTGTATTCAGTCCAGGTTCTTGATTCTAGGATAAAACCTATAATTATCACTATGATCTTATTTGAAGCAAAATATCTATAGAGGTTTCTTAGGAGCTTTCAAGTACAAGTAGACAGGCAAGAATAGAAAACAAAGGTAACTATGAAAATGGGTTATTTGGGCTGTAACATTTTAAAAACTTGCAAAAGGGAAAATCCAGATACCTTCTTCATGCAACTCTTGCTAGAACACTTTGCAGTCTTGCTTTAAGCTCTCACATTGTCCACATATCTGAACAGAATTTTTAAGACCATGTAGTCTGTATTTATTGCACAGCTACCAAAGTGTGTTTTAGTACTGATTTGTGGTTCAAATGCTCATTTGTAAACATCACTGACCATCTTTCATTATGAAATGCTGCATATTAATATCACCTTTAAAATTATTGGCAAATCTATTTTCTCATGATAATCAGTCACTTCTAAAGCACAAGCTAGAACAGCTAATATATAATTCACTTTAGGCAATTATGTTGATTGCAAAATACATCAGAATGCACTGGCTCTAAAAATAAGAGTGTATGTGGCAGTCCATATTTAGCAAATTTAGGTTATTAATCAGACCCTATTCCTTGCAAATAATTCATCCATATATAAAGCATTTTTCAGCAGCCTTGTCAGGTAGCAGCAAGAGTGGAGAGCTCCACAAGGAGAGGTAATCAAGAACTGAGGGTGGCAACAGTGCAGGCAGGAGCAATGTCCTCACTGACAAAGTCTCAAGTGACCAGGAAGGTTCCAGCTCAAGCCAGGAAGCCAAAGCAGCGTTGGTAAGTTAGTGGGCTGGTTAGAGGTGTATCCACAATGTAGCTCAAGCAGAGGCCTGGGGAAGTAGCTCAACTTCCACACAGCTCTGGGGCAGGGGAGGTCTTGGTGGAGACCCTGGATGGACTGTTCATGACAATTACAGCGCCTCAGTGTACTGAGAGTCCTGACCAGGCCACTTGGGAGTGGGAGGGGTGTGTGTGTAGATAAACAAGTAAATAAATAGAGAAACAGAGTAGCTTTCATTTGGAGAAGATTTCTGTAGACTGCACTTCTGTATGAAGCTATAAAAGCAGTGACAACTCATACGAACAGTCAAATTAGAAAAGCTGATGCTGTCATTCTCTGAAGTGCCTGGAGCTCATGACTGCTTTGAGACAGAAACAGGTGACTGACTGTCATCCTTCCCAGATGCTCAAGTTCAGGCTACTGTTCAGCAACACCTGCTTTGGTGCACAAAAGGAGTGCTACTGGTGAAAGATGGGACCATCTGTATTTCAGGTCTCACTGCTCTAAAAGTCAGAAGAATAAAACCTCATTTATCTGTGTTCGCAAATGTTCTGGCTGAAAATGAGAGTGATTTTCACATTCTTCTTGGTTTCCAATGTGCTGGCATATTTTATTGCAGCAAGCCAGATTATGGTAACAAGAGTGTGAACTAGTGAACTAAAATTCCTGAGATGCTGCCAGCTTCTCATGTGACTACAAGTAGCTCTTAAATAGATTCTTAAATATGTACTTCTATAATAAGGATGTAATTGTTAGCATATAGCAATGGCAGTAAATTGAGTCAGACTAGAAATGTCCTTCAGGACTATTTCCTTGTACACTAGTGGATATGTTGTATTTCCCAGATAACTAAATTTTTCTTGTGCATATTCTGCCTTTTATCCTGCCTTGCTGGATAAAAAATTGGTTGGATGGCTGGGTCCAAAGAGTTGTGTTCAATGGAGTTAAATCCTGTTGGCCGCCAGTCACAAGTTATGTGTTCCAGGGCTCAGTGCTGGGGCTGCTCCTTTTTAACATCTTTATTGATAATTTGGATGAGGGGATAGAGGGCACCCACAGTAAGTTTGCACTAAGTTGGGTGGGAGTGTCAGTCTGCTTGAGGGTAGGGAGGCTCCTGCAGAGGGATCTGGACAGGCTTGATTGATGGGCCAAGGCCAATTGTATGAGTTTCAGTAAGGCCAAATGTTGAGTCCTGCACTTTGGACACATCAACCCCCAGCAGCACTACAAGCTTGAGGAGGAGTGGCTGGAGAGCTGCCCAGCAGAGAGGGACCTGGGGGTGCTGATTGACAGCCGGCTGAACATAAGGCAGCACTGTGCCCAGGTGGCCAAGAAGGCCAACAACATCCTGGCCTGCATCAGGAATAGTGTGACCAGCAGGATCAGGGACGTGATCCTGATGCTATCCTGAGCCTTGGTGAGGCCACACCTTGAGCACTGTGTGCAATTTTGGGCACTGCAGTACAGGAAGGACACTGAGATGCTGGAGATGGTGCAGAGAAGGGCAACTAGGCTGATTAGGGGTCTGGAGAACAGGTCTTAAGAGGAGAGGCTGAGGGAGCTGGGGCTGTTCAGCCTGGAGAAGGGGAGGCTAAGGGGAGACCTCATTGCTCTGTACAACCACCTGAGAGGAGGTTGTAGTGAGGTGGGTGTTGGCATCTTCTCCCTAGTGACTAGTGGTAGGACAAGAGGAAATGGGGTCAAGCTGCACCAGGGGAGGTTCAGATTGGATATTAGGAAAAATTTATTCATGGAAGGAGTGGTGAGACATTGGAACAGGCAGCTCAGGGAGGTGGTGGAGGCACCATCCTTGGAGGAGTTCAGAAAACGGGCAGACATGGTGTTTCAGGAGATGGTTTAGTGTTTAGGGGTTTTAGAGCGGATGGTTGAACTTGATGATCTTGAAGGCCTTTTCCAACCTTGATGATTCTATGATTTATCCACACGGGCACATAGAAACATTTCTGACATAAATAATCCAACCTACAGCTATTGTAACCTTCCGACTTCTGAGGGGGAGGGGATCTGGATAGTCCAGAGAAAAATGTCTGAGATTAACATGATTTTTTGGCTAAGATATTCTCATAATGTAAACAAAACAAAACAAACAAACCCATTCTTCTGTTTGCTATGAAGCCAGAGCAAAAAGGGTCTTCAAAAGAACCCTGCAGGGAAAATACTGCAGTACTGTCACACAGTGAAGAGAAGGGTTTCCTTAGATACTTAGTTCTAGATTAATAGTGTGGCAAACGAATTCCTCTCTTCTACTTTTGGTGATCTGGTGGTTGTTTTGCCATTGCTGAGAAGTCTGGGATCTGAAGATGCTTGTTTGGTAAAACCTATCCTGACAGAAAGACAGCCACCTCTGTAGCAACGATTTTTGTTGCAGGTAGCAGGAGGTGCTAATCCCAAAATATACCCATAATGGGGCTTGTGGAACTGCTGAGCTAACTAAAGGTGCTTCTTCAGGGGCCATGAGAATGGGTTGACGAGGGCTTAATCGAGTGCAGAGAACAGAGTACTTTATCTTCTTTCTGTTCAGATAGTGTTAGACTTGTTGGACTAAACAAAATTTGACCCCTGGAATTCTCAGAGCTGTCTATGCATCACTATTAAGTATCTTTTATTGCTAACATTTTCAAGGGTTGTTTTTTTTCCTTGTTCAATGAAAGAACAGATTCTGATGGAAAAGAAACTGCTTCACTGTAAAAGGAGCTAAATGGCAAAGACCATTTCTCTCCTCAGTATTCTTTTACCATTTTCCTGATTATGCATGCAACCTAGGTACAAAGGGTCCAGAATTAATCCCCTAATCTTTTTGTGACATTTCAGCACTGGTGTAAGTGTATACTAATATTGCAGTGCATGGAAACTGAGGCTATAGAAAGTGTTTGTCGGCTATACTTGGTGCATGATGGGGATTTATGTCTATAATTGTAGATTTTGTAGACACAGAAATTGCTTTGGAACCAGAGGGGTTATGGGAGTATGGGGAATAAAGAGGCTATGGCTTCTTATGGGAATGGAAATTGAAAAAGTATGAAAGAAAATAGACCAGATAATACATAAAATGAGGAAAAATAGACAAAAACTGCATTACAATATAACATCATTTTACATCAAGTAACACCTGTAGCTGCATCTCAAGGTATTAAAAGTGCTTGCCATCAGTTCCACTGAAATAGGTTTGCATTCATTTGCAGGTGACTTGTCAGAAATAAATGTGTCCATGGAGTTGTAAAACATATAATTGATCTCACAAACTCAAAAATCAAAGCAAAGCTAAATGTAACATGAGCACTTCCTTCTTCCTAGTGATTACAAGAGTTAGGTTCTCATATGAAGTTATTCCCCTTTGCTTCTGTAGTGGACAAGCTGACAGAAAGTGGTAACATTCCTAGCCATGACCACTAAATGTGGGCTCTTTTTGCTGATAGTATGAACTTCTTACCTACATTCATGAAAAGATTCCTCAATCACACATATGAGAAGGTGCTCTGACGTAATTAAATGGGTAAATGTTGCAGAATAAGGAATTGTGCTGGGGGAATCTGTACAATATTCAGAGCTGATGTGAAGTATTCATGCTAAACAGAGTCAACTGGAAATGTACTTCATTTAAGGGTGCATAGAGTGCATAAAGAATGAAGGATTGAGCAACATGATTCAAACCACTGTGTTGTTTATGTAGCCTTAGATTTAATTTTCATCCATGTGTCCTTTGAGTATTTAGCTGTCAATATTCCATTTTATTAGTTAAGATTCTTCTCTGAATGAGGTGGAAACAGAAAAGCTCTACTGAAGGATTTCAGATCTAGAAAATTAATGAAATAATATTTTTTCTCATAATTTCTAATACATTATACACTCCTTTCATTTTTTGGTCTTACATTATTTTCTGTTCTAAATAGTGTTTATAGCAGACTACAGTATGAGACTTGAATTTTATCTGGAATTAATTTTTTAGCTAAAATCTTCTTAGGTTGAAATGTTGTGATTTCTAAATATAAATATAAAAATATAAATAAAACCATGTATACACTTCTTAATAACCTGTTTGACTAATATAGCAGCCACTCCTCATATAACTTATGCATTATGAGTTATACACACACAGTTTAAAAAATGTTTATGCCATTTTTTCTTTGATGTACTAGTTCCCTGGCCATTTAACAACCTTACCCGAAGTGTATCTCATGGATTTTGTATATGATGTCTGTTGCATCAAACAGGTTTTATAATTATTTAATGAATATCTGTATCTGACCCATCATTTTAGTTACAATATTGGCAGTGTTGATCCCCTATTTAAAGCTAAGAATAGAGGGAGAAATCAAACCAAAAAAAGCTAGTTAATGAAGCCTCTGGACTTCTGGTCTGCTGTGTTTGTGAGATTGTAGCAAATTCTGTGTTATTTTACTCTGTTCCAGCTGTTTACCTCTGCAAGCGGACAATGCAAAACAAAGCAAGGCTAGAGCTAGCAGACTATGAAGCTGTAAGTACTTGGGGAAAAATAAATTTCTCTGCTGGGCCTAATGAGTGTATGAAATAATGTTAAACTTGAGAACTATAAATGTTATGAGTGAAAATTTCTTAGTTATCTGCTATTGTCAGCATTTGGGTCTGTCAGTGCTCAGTATTCATAAATGCTGTTTGAGAGACTGTAGTGAAGGCTAGCTGCCAAAAGTTGAGATTTTGGTCCATTTCTAATCTTACTCTCAGATCATGATGCCAGGATCAGAAATAACAGTTCACAAATCCCAGATACGTCACGAGTATTTGAAAGTGCAATTGTACTCTTCACTGTCTAAGGTTTGAATAAAGGATCATCGGAAACATTTTCAAAAGCACTTGGTACCTGGAGAAATATAAATCTCATTCTCAAAATTGATTCTTGCACTAGAGCCATTGTCCTGTCAGATCAGAGACAAAAAGGGTCTCTCTTTTTGGAGAGGTACTTCCCACTACCTGAGATTTGTGCTGTGCCCCAGGCAAGGTAAGATAGTTGGGGCCAGGAAGAGCTGAGAAAAGAGGGAGTTTGATTAGCTGATTAGGATGATCCTTACTAAGGAAAAACATGTATGGAATTCCATTCACATCCCCCCAAAAGTTCCTGAATTTTTCATGAAAATGTCAGCATAAAATTCATGAACAGCCTTGTCTCTGCACTGAAAGCTGTCCAGCTGTGCTATTGTGACATGATAGCACAGTAGTCAGCCAGGCCTCTCAATATGCCAAATACTCCAGCCGCAGCACCATGCTGACACACTTTATTGCTTCTTCTGGCATAAGCTTGCTTTTCAGTGTACTGCACTGTGGGGTATGCATGATTTTATACTTACTTGCCTCAGAAAATTAATCTCCAGTATACAATCCACAAGAGCCTTTATTGGTATTGACAAGGTCTCTATAAAGTCTACTCTTCACTCTCTGCAGCCCTTATTTTCATTAAGTGTGTCGTACAGATATACTTGTGCTGCATAGAAATGCAGTTAAAGCAACACTTTTTCTTAGGAAGTTTACAGACAATTTTTCACATAGTCTCTATAAAAGCAATGCACAAAGGTAACAGGGGTCTTTTTGGAGGGAGATACGAAGAGAAGAACCTCAGCCTTCTTCATGTTGACAGTCTGCATACTGTTGTCTTTTAAGGTGGACAGATACTGGAAAAACTGTTACAGACAGTGAAGCTGTTTCAGCATCATTTGAGGAGAGAATTTTGCTATGATTTTAGAAATATTCTTCCTGTTATCATTAGTAGGCTGTAAGAGATCTATTTCCTGTACAGTAGTGAAGAACTATAGTCTGCATTTTTAAAAAATTAGAGTAGCTGTGGAAGTCTCAGAAGATTCCTATACTGCCAAAATATTGATAACTTATTATTGTATTCCAAATAAACTATTGACAGCCAACATTGTTTGACTGAAACCAATTGTATAGATGACTGATGGGAATTATCATGCGGATCATTCAGCATGGAAAGTACTGCTTTATCTTTCAGTACTGGGTACTTTCAAAACAAGAATGTTGCTTTCTATTATCACAGAATTACTGAGCCAGCATCTAGTATATAAAAATGCTCCAGAAATCCCACGTTCTACCAAAGGTTGCATCCAGTCTCGTCATTAGAATTTCAAAACTTAAAGAGTTGTAGAATTCAAAAGTGGATAGATCTAGTAGTCAATGCAAAGGCTTTCAATCAGGCACAAATATAATGACTTGTATTTCATCTTGGGAGAGGGCAAAGGGTGGAGGGAAAGATAAGCTAAATGCTATTAAATACTAAATAACTGACAACCTAACCCACTAACATTTTGCTGTATTTTCAGGAGAGTTTGGCCAGGCTACAGCGAGCATTTGCTCGGAAATGGGAGTTTATTTTTATGCAAGCTGAAGCACAGGCAAAGTAAGTTTCTTTGAAGATGAGGAATTTTGATTTTTCATGCTTTTTGGAGAGAGAAAGGGAAGGAGGAGTGATTGGACACTTCTTATGTTTAAAATTACTGTAATTAACAAGTTTATTTTAAATATCCTGCAATGTTGACAGAGTGGACAAGAAGAGAGACAAGATAGAGAGGAAGATTCTTGACAGCCAGGAGCGAGCTTTCTGGGACGTGCACCGGCCGGTGGTGAGTGCCGCTGGGGTTGCTCTGCCTGTGAGCAGGGCCACTGATAAACGTCAGCCTTTGTGGAGCATTGGTGTAGCCTGGGAACAAGTAAAAGAGCTGGGGGGTTGGCACCTGCCTCTCTTTTTTTGCAGAATCTATAGTTTTTATCATTCTACTATTGCAGACTGCAAATATGTGCACACTCAGTTTGGGGGTTCCAGTGAATAGATTTGTTGTGTCCAGTTTCTGGGATTAGAAGATACCGGTCTCTGACTGTTATCATCTCAAGGCTTCCCAAGTTATGGGTCACACAACCAAAAGTATCAGCATAGGTAAAAAGGCGTTTTAAAAAATCTGGTTCTTTAATCTGCTTTTTTGCTTGCTAAGCCTTTCAGCTTCACTCTGGTCATATTTTGAGTTTATTTTTAATGTACATAAAGATTCAATATTGTTGGCTTTGAGCTATGGGAGTCATACACTGTCTGAACAAGATTTGTCTGAGTTGCTTGTCAAAGTCCATCTGAAAAAAAATTTTAAAAAGGAGTCTTACATATCAAATACCTTTGGAAGTTAAAACTTTGAGAAAGAACATAGAATGTTACAAGATGTCTAATTAAACTGGGAGAACTCAATAATCACACTTAATACAGAGTTATATTTCTTTCCCTTACCTAGAATGAAGCTTTCATTATTTTTTTTTGTTATTGGGATGATTACCAGTGAAACCAAATGTGGACTATATCTTCCATTGTGACAATGGGAAAAGATGCTTACATGAAACTAATTGTTTTGGGGAAGTGAAGTTAAATTGATGATATATGTAGAAGAAGTGAATACAGTGAGAAAGTTTCCAATCAAAACAATGACCTTGGACAGGGTCAGACTGTGGAATTGAGAGAGAAGTAGAAGAAATGGATTTTTAGGTAGGATTTAGAATGTCAGGTAGAGAAAATAATTTGAATGAAAGATTCAAACCACAGGCATTAGATACAAGACTGCAACATTATTATCTAGTTACTGACATAAAATAAGGAAGGAGGACAGAAAACAATCTGCCATCTGATGTTGATGGGAGCTATAAACGGAATGGAAAGTTCTGAAGGACCGGAGGACTTTGAAGGGGCAGACAGCTTTTATATTTGCTGCAGAAATGGATCTAAGGGTTTCAAATCTGGAAATGAGATGCTATTTCGAGGTTTGGAAGAGAAGAAAAATTGTTGAACTTTCAAGTTAAGATACAGGCAGACAATAAGGAGAGAATAAAAGGGCCTAGGACATGAGGAACTGAGTCTGATTAAGAGCTTTGGCTGAACAGTGGCTAAATCTGCCTGGTCCAGCCAGATGTTTTAAATCTGGTTGCAGACATAACTAGGAAATATCAGAGGCAAAGGACTGGCTTACAGTCAGCAGTGTAGGCTTCTGGCTCTAGGAGATATAAATAGAAGATCACAGAGGTTGATACTTTGGCTACTCAGCTCCTCTCACTAGTTAATGAAATACTAATTTTGAAAACTTTATGAATTTACTGTCACAATAAAAGCCAGAAGCTTCTATGCAAAAGAATTAAAAATAAAAGAGGGACAGACTGAAAAGAGGAGGGTGGTCCTGGGGCTTATGGCTTCTAATGGCTTTTCAAAGCCCCCAAAAGCCCATTAAAAATTCACAGAAATGTTACTCTAACTCTGGAGCAAATTTTGGAAAGTCAGCTAATAATTGGGTGAGAATCTGGGGCTAATTGTTATTTTATTTAGTTTTTCATCTTATGATAAAAGAATTCACCCCAATTTATTTATTTTTTTTCTGAAAATGGTTTTTAAGGAATCAATATTTCATTATTTGATTTTCTTGTTTAGGTGACTAAATAAATATTTTCCAGGGCTTTTTTGTGGGTGTTGTAGACCATAGTTGCTTTATTTCTTGCTACAGTCCAGGTAATAGAACCTTTACATATAAAATAAAATCTATGAATATTGCATCTGCATTTGATTTGAGAAAAGAGATACTTTAAGGTGATGAAAGGGATAGAAGAGGGAAACAAGCCATCAGTCCAAAAGGACAGTGCTGCAGTGCACTACAGGAATGGGAGACATGAAAAAAGAACATCTCTATAACAGTGAAACCAGGACAGTGTAGCTGCAGAAAAAGAGCATGATTTGGTATCAGAAAGGTCACTGTAACCATTTAAAATAAGGGAAATGAACCAAGGTTTCATGTGTAGAGAGCATTTTCCTCAAAAATAGCTCTGTTTCATAGGTCAAAGTCAATCCTGCAGGTGGTTACGGAGACCCTAGAAGATTTATACCATGGTCTGAGAGACAAATGCTTGAAAGTGATCATGGCTGTTACTTTTGATGAGCTGGCTGACTAGTGCCCTCAGCTGTTTCCTAGGTTTTCAGAATGAGATGATGCGTGGAGATGAACCAGAGGAAGTGTACTTGGAGAGAGGTTTTTTCAAATAGTTACTTGCTTTTCAATATTTTTTTTTAAGAGACAGTTAAGAGAACAGCTTTGATATCTCACTGATCAGTTTCCATTCCAATATTGCAGTTTCTCTGTGTATGTAATTTTTATTTTGCTGTGTATTTTAGTGTAATGTGGAGTGTAATCTGGAACATTGCTGTAAATTCCAGTAGCTGCTTTATGTAGAAAGATCTTAGCTTGCAGCAAGAAAGAACATGGCTGAGCTTCAACTGTAGGTACTGCAGCCTGCAGAGACATTCCTGAACAAATTTTAATCTTGCTTTCATATTCCAATCACAGTCAAACCATGGAAATGTGTGTGAGGGAGAGATGCACAAACTCCCTTGTGATCCTGAACAACAGACCTAGGATAAAGTCCATGCTGTTATTTCTAAGACAGAGCTAGTACCTAGCATAGATCTGAGATTAATATTATTGACATATAGTGATGTATTTATTTTTGATGGCAGAGTAAACATATCTTAAAAGCATTCCTTTTCTTTCCAGCTGCCTAGAAGCTGTATTGATAACTGACTATGGAACTGGGCAAAAATACATTAGGAGGATTAGGACATTAGTCAAAAAGCAGTAACAAATCAAACTAAATTGGGAAGTCAGTTCCTTCCAGGCAAAAGACCTTAAGAAAAAGCTGTTCTTATTTGAAAAGAAATGTCATGCTCCTGATTAAAGTCATTATAGAAGAACTCATAACTTTCCTGAATTATTATCTCTTTTATCTGTTAAAAACCCATAATCTTACACTTGTTAAAAAGGGACAAGCAGGTACTAAACCAGTAAAGCCTCTGAAGCCCTCAAATCTGCATCAAATACAGTAGAAGCAGACTAGCTGCAGCTTGCTGTAAAATTAACTCTTAGATAGTGAGCAAGCACAGCTGATGTCTTGCTGCTGCAAATTATCCACTTTTCTTCCTTCCACATTAACGTGATTTAAGTGAAACGCATAGTAAAGGCCTGTTGGGTGCTTGTTGAGACAGATTAATTCAGAAGGTAATGGGGGAATTATCCTTCCCTCCTGAAAGTCACCCATATACTTCTTAAGTCTAGTAAGTTGAAAAAAACCCACTTAATTTTATCTGAAAAGAAAAACAGTATTTGTGTGGTTTAATACGGTAACAAAAATTATCTGGGGTGGGTGTGTCCCACCTCACACTAAGCAGCATCGTCAAGGGCGAGTGTAGTTTAAAGATAATTCACTGATAATACACAGTTCAGAAATATATATGGTTCTGGATTCACGAGTTTCATGCCATTGTTTCCCAGTAGCAAACTAGAAAAAAAGTAATCTTTATTTTTTTAAAATCTTGTCACACATCTTGCCTCTCTATTTTTTTATGTAAGTCTATCTCCAATAATCTTATTTTATCTGTTTATATTTAAAAATTGTATTTTAGGTGGTCTGAACATGACCTTCAGAAACTGAGCCAGTAGGTAAAATTACTAGGTGTCTAGGGTGTACTTGGAGTTATTTGTTCTAGGTTTTTCTTGCATTGCTTTAGTTTTTAATGATTTTCCCATCCTGTTTGTCAAAATCAGCCTCAAAGGCTCAGCAAAAGACTGAATTTACCTTGGCTAGGGTGGTGTAATCCTTCATTTCACACTTCGTGTGCTATAAATCATAGACTTTTCTGGGCCAGTCACTTGTTTAATCAGAGAACATTTCTGTTTGCTTCATCATATCATCTTCAGCAAGATTTTAAACAGCTCCAGGAAATTATTGCAAATCAAGTCATCCAACTTCTCTAGTTATGTATCCGCAAACAATTTTCATGTCTTCTTTTGCACCTGTTTCACCATTTATCCTTACAAAGGACTTATCTCTGCAGTAGAGAATGCAGCCAAAGCAGCAACTGGAAATCTCAGGTAGTTTCATTTCTGGTAATGAAACAAAGCTTTGTACAATGTTTTATTTTCAGAAAGTGGTGATAATTTTTACATTCCATACTTGCATCTATTTGAGGCAGGTATTTATAAACCTTATAGCTAGCCTGCTAACTTAAGACCTTCATGGAAGAATTTGTACTCACGTTATTTAGCATTCTTACTTGGATACTTGAGTAAGAGTGGGACAGATGGAGAAAAAGAAACAAGCTGTCTTGCAACGTTGCAACAAACAAGACATGCTCCAGTTAAAACTGAGGATTATGAAGAGGTCAGAAATTGTGAAATAGCTAACTGATGAGATGGGGAAAAGAAAAAATAGATGATGAAAATAAGCTGAAGTAGTAATAATTAGTAATAATTTTAAATAAAAACAATGTCTATAAATTGGGTTTTGTTTCTGTGTGAGCTAAATTTGCTACTTTAATCCAAAGCATTCTGTCAAGGTTCTTTTTTAAATCAAAAGACAGATAATACATTTGTGTTTACTATATTTGCTGTCAACATTTTCATAGATCTGGGGTCAGACTTACTTGTTGTCACTCCTTTTCAAGGGAATAACCTTAATTCTTTTGTGTGGAATCCATAAAACAGCAGTTTCCTGCCTTTTGGAGTGAAGAAATTTGAAAAAGGAATAATGTAATAATGAGTATTTAGCATAAGGGCAACAAAGCAGATAAATTTAACAGTGTTGCAAATACTGAAATATTTGCATACATAAAAATCACTATAATACAGCTGTAAATAAAATTAATACTAAATTAAGAGTCATTAGAAATTAAATTAACTTTCAAAAATAATTAAGCATATAACTTCCATGCAGTATTATGTACTTTAGTACAGGTTCTAATTTAGTTTCATGTGACATGTCTCAAAAATTAACTTTAGACATCCTTTTCATATGCATTTTGCATATTATGTGTTTCTCTGACTCAAAGACCACTAAAATAATTTTTTTTCAAAAACAATCTGATAAAATCCTGTTTTCTTAAGTTTTTTATTAAAATTTTGTTCTGGTTTTGCACTAGATTTGTCCTTAAACAAGCAAGAGCATAAGAAGCCCTGTCAAGATTCAAGATTTTCTGTCTCCTATTGATTAATTGTATAGACACATTTATTAGTAATATATTTCTTGAAAATCTCTTTGTATCTTTTTTTTTTTTTTTCCTGTTTCAATGAAGTCTGTGATTTGTACAGCCACTGAAATTCCTTCTTTTTCTGATACTACTTAGGGAAAAGATTTTAACTCTAATTTTAGAAGACAAATAGGTATAAACAAGAAACTGGTGCAACATAGAATTCCTTTTTTGGATAGATGCTGAAAATTTTTGAAACTTTAAGTGATATGTTCCATGTTAATGAGGCTTCCCATCTCTTAGATTGAAAACCATCTGAGTTTTGCCATGATGCAAACATAAGTAAGGCATGACTACACTAATTGATCAAATGTCTCTTGTTAGTCTGTCTTCAAACCTCATTTGTCTCGTCCAAACAAGAGAAACAACTCAAACATGTATCCTTTAATTTTACTCCATGCCATGTTTTGATTAAGTCAACTGCAGAACAGCAGTGGGACTACTGCTATTTTGATAGTAGGCAGTCATCTCCAAATAAATCCTTGAATAAAGTGTTTATCAAGTTTACTAACTGATCCAAAAGGCAAGTTTTCTCTCTTTCGTGTGGGGCTGTTTATAGTGGGTTTAACTTTATCATTGAGTGTTTATGCCTTTCTCTGCAGTTTGTCAAGAATTCTTTATTTCTGCATCAATATCTTTCTAGTGCATGACACAATCAGGTTTATTGCTCATTCATTTTATTTTAATAAATAAGTCTGGAACTTTAATTATTTAGCTCTGTTATTTAATGAGTAAAAATGAAATTATCTAAGAAGGATATGTATTGAGCATTTGAATTCATTCTATGCTGCCTGTATAATTCTCTACTAAAACCTTCAACAGAAGAGAACACTTAATCTGAACAAAGCTTTTACTACAAATAAAGACAATCTCTTCCTTTGTAGGGAGCAGTTTAATAAAATTTGACATTGACCATTCTGTGGCCTGAAATACCAGTCCAATGAATAAATAAAAAATGAAAAGCTGTATTTACTTAATTGAAATCCAACAGGTTATACATCATTATCAGCTAATATAGACAGTTTTTAGCAGTTAAGATGTGTACAAGTAATTTGTTTCCATAATCCTGCATTACTACGTTCAGGGATAACTTGACTATATTCAGGGATATTTGCAGAATATTGTCAGATGTATTACATGTTTTAGAAATTGATTCATATTAAGGAATATAACCAAATTTGAGACTATTCTATGCAAGTCCAGTTCCAAGTTGTATTTACTTATTTCAGTGTCACCCTGAATCCATTCATTGACATAATTTACCCTGCTTGTGTTCTGTAAACATAGTATTTAGTAGCATAACAGATCTTTTTTTAAGATACACAATGAAAAGGCTAAAGAAAGTAGTTAGGCTGGGAAAAAAATATCTAATGCTTTAGTAGAACAAGCAGGTTTGATTTCTAATTTTCCTGATTATCTGCCAAATGTATGAAATATCTGGGAATGAAATCTGAAACATGCTGCTACAGAGTTTATTTCAAGAAAAATCCCGAGATTTGCTTCCTAATAATTAAGTAGTATTTACAGGTGTTAATTGGAAGGCATAGTTGTACTATCCAGATGAGCTGATTTCTAATTGGAAAGAGAGTACATAGCAAAAGCTAGAAAAATGGTGAGCTGATTTTCGGGAAGTTTGGTCTGGACTTTTAGGGAGGTGAAACTTGATAGAAGCTGTATCCAACGTCATCATCAAACCTACATACTTACTACAATTTATCTATGAAGTCACCATGGCCATAATGGACTATAATCTAAGTATTTGTGTATTTGCTTCTTACTTGAACTATAATTCAAGTGAGACCTCTGTAAAAGCACTGTAACTTAATGACAGGTGTCAAAAGTTCAGTCTCAGTGGTTGTGTGTCAGTTGCACACCCGAATCAAAAAGGCATGTTTCCAGAGACATAGTTGTGCTAAAAGTAATTGTGCTGAAGCTGGGAATATGATACTATTTTTTTTTTCATGACATGAATACATACTCTTGGTAATCCAAGTAGAGAGAAGAAAAGTTGGTGCTGGTCCTTTCTATTACGTGATAGTTCTTGATACTTTTGTAGAACTTGCAGTGCCACTACATACACAGGAAGAAAAAAACTGTTGAGTATCGTCCATTTCAACTGTGGAACAAAAGACTACATTAATAGCTAGACCCTACAATGGGGACAATTACCCAGCTTATTTTAGAGATTGTAATTATTTGGTTAAGCTACATTTGTGATACATGGGGTGTAAGCTGCAAAATAAATCTATCACTTGTTTCCTAATGATTAAACTCATCATAGTTTTTTACTCTTTCTTCAGACATCTGCTGATTTACTGGGGAGCTTGTGACTAGAGATGTTGTCAAGAGAAGTACCAATGCTCACACACTTGATTTCTCAGTTATTTTCAAAGAACTGCTGAACTGAATGGAAATCGTAGTTAAGACATAGACTTTTGAAGGGGCTAATAGAGTTCCTGAATGTTTCAGATTAGGTACACCTAAGGTGATTGTAAATTAAACCCATGATTATGTGTTCCAGTCATAAGTAATAATATATTTTTTTTCCAACCAAAAGGGAGTGGTTTTGGTAGCCTAGTCTCTCTATGACTGGTTTGGCTTTACTGCCTTGGGTGGTGCATCAGAGGCCAGTGAGCTCGCTCCTAGCAGTAGTATACATGTACATACCTACACATTTGCAGGTTTCTGGTAACTATGGCTGCTGGGTTTATTTTTTCATCACTTAGTTGAGGTTGATTGATCTAACAGTTATAAAGAGAGCTACATTCTAAACAGCTTTCAGGTCGTATTAGATAATAACCAGGAAAAGAGTTTTCTGCAGTTTCTAGAGGGTTGGAAATGTGTAGCCCTCCCTTGACTTGACTTTAAGATAAGAGCTGGTTTTCCAAATCCTGTTAAAAGAGCTGACCACTTGTACTCAGCACATTTGAAATGTTTCTCTGAGGCTTTCTAATGCGCCAGGAAAGTCATGAATACTAGAGCTCTTCTCCTGCAAAACTTTTTTACTCATTGATCCTGAACTGTGCAAAATGAGGTTAAGCCCCAAAATATGCAAATAATCTGTACGTATAGTCTTTCATGCCCTTATTGTCCCTGTGATTTTTAACTATGCACAGTTCAGCTAGCTGCACAAGTAAACTGGAATTTAAATACTACATATAAAAATGATCTCTGGTATTCTCCTTATCATTCTCTGTGTAATTAGCTTCCTTTCCCTATTTGGAATTGAGTGATATGAATGACAGCTGAGGATTAGAAGACTCCTTTCCTGTAAAAATGACAGAAATAGTAACTGACAGAAATAGCAGAATAGATTGTTGCAGAAGGCAATGCTAACTTTTGACACTCAGGAAATTTCAGATGTTGAGCTTACTATATTTGTGATAGTCTGCTGTTACAAGTACTGTAAAAGGCAGCTTTCTGTCTGCCTTGTCTTTACGTTTGTGTGTGTCACTTTCATCTTTTTCAAGTGGAAGCCAAGATCTGTCATGTTTGTATTCATGTCCATGTTTTAAATTTATAGGGTTTAAATTTTGAAAACCTGGAGATCTTGAAATTTAGTATGTTGCAATTAAACTTACCAAGTGAGCCCATACTTACGAAAGTCAAATAAAAAGATCTGTTTCATAGAGTATTGACACTGAAATGCAATGGAATTGTGTAAGGGATGTGGCTCAATCTGTCTAAATATTTACTGCTTTAATGCACCCTGAATTTATGGGTGTGCATATTGAAATGGGCTAATTATTTTAAATATCACCTATGCATTTTTAGCTAAAGAGGCTGTGAAATTACATTACTATCACTATTCATCACTCCTTAAATTATCACTAGGTTTATTTGTATGGGTTAAGTACACACCACAGGCTGCCAGAGAATAGAGGCAGCAGTAAGGAAGCAAATACCAGTCTTGTCTTTCCTTTCTGCTGTGGGGAGGGGAAACAGGGTAATGAATTTCACACTGCCTTGTATACTTTATTGTAGTGTTTTGTAAGGTGGTTTATATGCATTTCAGTCCCTGCAACTTGTGAAGATCATAGGCTGTACCACAGAAATTTAGGCTGAGAGGGACTTCTGGAGGTCCTCTGATCCAACCTCCTGCTTAAAGCAGTGCTAACGTCTACATTGAGTAAGATTTTCCAGGCCCTTGGTTAAATAGGCTTTGAGAATCAGCAGGGATGGAGATT
>NW_009953215.1:115783-136304 GCF_000747805.2 Chaetura pelagica
CAGGAATGGAGATTCTCTTAAGCAACTTCTTCTTTTTATTATGAAGAATATTTATTTATTGATACCTGGAATTGCCTTTACTACAATTTCTGATCATTGTCTCCTGTCCTTTCATAGTGCACCTGTGGAACAGGTCTAGCTCTGCAAACCCCCTTTAAAAAGTCTGTTCCTCTACTGGACTATTGTGTTTTGAATATATTTATTGTGTTGTTTCTAGAGCCCAAAATTAGTCTAGGTATTCCATACATATCCTCACGATGCTGAGCAGAAAGAAATAACCACTTCTTTTGCCTGCTGGTTATGCTATTGCTAATGCAGCTGGGTATGTAGTTTATCTGCATTGCTGCAAGGACATGCTGCTGACTCATTTCAGCTTCTCCCTCAGATCATTTTCTACAGAGCAGCAATACAGACAGACACTTCGCAGCCTGTTGCAATGCATGAGCTTATTCCCTCCTACAGACATGGATGTATTTGCCTTGGATACAAGAAAACTTCTGGTTATTCTGGCTTAAGTAGATTCACAGTCAAATCACCATATTCTTTAAGAAAGAAAAAAACATCAAAACTTAACATAATTATAAACATTAGTTTACTTTCTCTTGAGGATTTCACACTTAACTAGAACTACAAGTACATCACAGCAAAGAGATTTTTACACAAAAAGGCATTGATAACAATTGATTCTGGCTGTGTGGATGTTTATATTATTTATCTTCATCCATTTATCTCACCAGTGAATGTATCATGACTGGACTGACATGTCCTTTGCTGTGAATGAATGCAATGGCATTTGTACTGTAGATATGGGCATACTAATAGATGGATGAAAAGAATTGTTTCCTTTGAATATGTGACAGGTTTTCAGCCAGCTACTTAAAAACAGATGAGGGCCAAATTCTACCCTGTTTGTAATCTTGCTGTATGATAATTTGAACAAGGTCACAAGACTTCCCATCATATGTGTAGAAGGGGAACTGTTTTCATACAGAATATTAGTTCTGAAAGAAGTAAGCATTCTATTTACACATATGGAAGAGGTTTCAAGTCTTCCAGGAAATCTGTTTGAAAACTATTTACAGCATTAGTATGCAAATTATATATTACACACTAAATGGGAATCTTGCAGCTAGAGCACACTGATAGGCATCTCACTATTTGAACTATGGAAGTCCAGTTTAAAAAGCAACACAGAAAGAAAACACAGCTGGATGTAATTGTATCCAAACACATACTTATTATGTTAATAGGGGCATACGAATAAAATGAAATGTTGTCCGGCAAAGTTTTTCCCACAAAGATTCTGAGTTATTCTGGCAAAATGTTCAAATAATGCAAGCTTTTGTGTATGTTTTAATTGAAAAGGTGTTTGATATTTATTCCTAAAAATTGACAGATGAAGTGTGGCAGTGCCAAGGAAACAATAAATCCTTCTCATGTAAAGTATCATTTTAATAAATGTTCTTCAGTTGAGAAGAAAACATTAATTGTGGCCCCAATTACATTAGGTACTTCCAGTGATATAATTTAAATCAAATTACGAGAACAGTATTGTATAGTGGTAATACATAGTGATATACATCTTAAACTCCTGTTTTTACTCCATGTTGTCAGAGTAGTGATACACCCTTTAGCTGCCTTCATTTTTGCATTGAAGCTTCCTGACATTTCCTTGCCTGTACCTTCCTGCTGCTGCTGCTGCTCTCCTGTCATCTTCCTTTCAGTCACACCTTGGTCCCATTTCTGCCCTCGTGAGTGGCCCTGCTGAAGTTATGCCACAGCAGCTTTGCTTCAGCATGGGAGGTTTCAAACAGCCAGGTGTCAGTAAGAATGCTGTAGAAGGTCAGTACTGGGTTGGGTCCCTTTCAAACCAGCAAAAGCTTCACCTGTTTCATTCCTACAAGTCTCTCAGAATTTCTTGTGTCACTTGAGTCAATCTGCACAGCTCTGATGTATAACTAACCTGGGCAAGGAGTTTCATCTGTTCATACCAATTTACTGCTGGTGGACTTGAAATTGTTGAAAATAAGAGGTTTCAGATGAGGCTTATGCACTGTTTTTAGGTTTTGTTGTTTGTTGTTTTGGGGGGGGTTGAGTTGGGTTTTTTGGTGGGTTTTTTCCTGTTTTGTTTTCTTTTTTTTTCCCCTTCTCCATTTTTAGGACATGCTTTTAACAAACTATAACTGAAAACTAAATAAACAACAGTTTGTGCCTTATGTAAGTGTGCCTACTATTTAAATGGCTGTGTTCAAGGGCTGTAGATAGTGTTATAAGCCCATGTTTTACTGACTGCCAGCTGCTGCCATAATCCTGAAGTAAATGCTTTGTTTTCTTTTTAACTGTCTATCTCAGGATACTGTCCTGTGAAATTACTTTCTGCCTTTAAATTGAATGTCATGCAGGATTTTGTATTTTTCAACCTTTGTTGTCTTTGAAAAATAAAACGTGTTCTGAGTTTAAAACTACCATTTTTGTTCACAAGCACAAAGTGTATTTGCCAAATCTGAGTCAATAGGCATGTCGGATGCAGTCTTGAGAATATTATGTAAGTGTCTATTTTTATTCTTAGTGTTGAAGAACTGTTTATACTGCAAGTGTAATGTGATCAGCCACACATTAATGTATTACTTTAAAATAAAAAAACACATTATTTATATGTCTAAAATCATACTAGGTTAAAAAAAATATCATTCTGTTATTTAAAATATTTTCCAGATTTTCCAGATGTAAAATAACATTGGCCTGTTTAATGAAATGTATTTGTTTCTCAGCTCTGCCTATGTAGGAAATGCTTAAAACTCTTGTCTGAAGATTCACAGCCACATCAAGCATCTACATTAAGCTGAGAAGATAAAGCTTGTATCATTAGTGTGTTAATAAGTCCAGCTTGGTTGTGTGACAAGTAAATTCTACATCTAGCTACTTCCATTTAAAAAAAAACAGCCTACTTTCACTTAGAAACTGTTCCCAGTAGAGAGCAGATTTTGTACTTCCCACGCTATCATTGGCAAATGTAATCCCTCTGAAATCAATAGTTAAAACTCAACTGAGACAATAACACTTAGTAGTAGTTGTTTCCAGCAAGGGCAAAGAAGAGATTTCTGCAGAGTGTGTAGAGTGAAGTGTGAAAGAAAGATGAGTTAGGAGAAACTGGAGGACTTGTGTCCTTTGGGATGCTACAGCCCTGTGAGAATGAATCTTTGAAGGCCAAATAAATAAGAGGCCTGTAGTTTTTTACTGGGTTTTTTTTGTTTGTTCCTTTGTTTGTTTTGTTTTCTGAAGGAACAAATCTCACTTTGGCACATTGTTTTAAACTTTTTTTTTTTTTTTTTTTAAATGATAATCTATAAAAAATTGACCCAAAACTACATGCTCCTGAAGGGAGTTGAGCCTGAGGTGGAAATTGCCCAATTTTATTATTTTTTTTCTTCTTAGATCAGCCAATACTTCTTTGCTGGATAGCTAGAATGCACATTGTCTGGCTTCCTTGGCAAAACCAAAGCAGAAACATGTGATTAGTTTCTGTCATTTTGAGAATTTATTTTCTCTCAAATTCATGATGTCATGAGCTCTAAATATGTGGTTTTCAGTATCTCACTCCAAAATTCCCAAATACTGCCAATAGCAATTAAATTTGAATTAGTACCTGCCTATGCTGCAAGTGTGTCTTAAACGGATTTTCTGCTCCTCTGTACATTGCTTTCAGTACTTTCATCATAAATACATAGAGTAAAACTTGTCCTGAAAACCATCATAGGGTCCAGGAAATAAGGCTGAATAGTGAAAGAGTCTCTCTGATAATAAGGCAGACAAAATGGTACTTTAGATGCTTCCTTAGACTCTATCATATTTATGTTTTAGGTACACCTGCAGAAGGACTTCAAGTTATTATATATCTCTAGTTATTTATTTTCTTAGCCTTACAAACTGAAAAGGAGTATCACAACAAAAATAGTATGGAGTTCCTTTGCAGATTTTTATCCTTGTACTTTCCTCTCTTTTTCTTTTAATAGCCTGGATGTGTAAACACTACTGAAGTGGATATAAAAAAATCTTCAAGAATGAGAAATCCACATAAAACAAGAAAGGTAAGTACTGCTATTATATCAAAAGCAGAAGGTGGAGGTAATTTATAGCATGAAGATCCGTAGTTTCTTAAAATAATTTTGTCTTGCAGCTGCAAAGAACAAATACATGAACATATGTTGTTATTTCATAAGCTCTTAAATGAATTAATATAAACACATTTGCTAATACTAAGTAAATGCTATCACATTAGAAAGGCTTTGGAGAAATACACAAAGAATATGAAAATGAAATCTATTTGCCCATGCTTTTTCGTGTTATTTAGTTGATTGAAATAAGTGTGTTAAAAATGTTTCTGTCAGTAATAAAAGAAAAATACATTAAAAATGTAGTGTAAACTGTAACAGCAGTTCTTGTCCTGGTTAATGTAGAAGGTGTCTCTAATTTACAATTATGCCCCAAATGGATGACCAGAAATTGTGGAGGAAATTTGCTTCATCTAAATTAGGACTCAGACATGAGCAGCACTCTAGGGATGCACAGATGGGTTGGAATTTCTTTCAAATCCTTTGTATCATAATAATGTAGTTTGACTCCAACTTTGAAGTACTGCCTTTAAGGTATATTTTCATATCAACTCATGGAAAAAATATGTTTTTAAAAGGAGAATGAATTTAGAGAAAGCTTTATCTTAGTTTATTTATGGTGCTGAAAGTTCCAGATTATTGTAATTTACCAAACAGTAATTGCAAATTTGGAAGTTGTCCAGATAATACATTGTGATAGTCTACCTTTCAGGATACTCTTTCTTCTTTTCCACTCCACTTACTGTAATAGCTGCCGTTCAGTGTCATCCCCCATGCTTACTATGCTGTTAATATAGATACATAATCAAAGTAGATCCTGAGTGCTATGACACTGAAATTGTGGGATTTGGGGAGTCTTTCTTGTACACTGTGGTATAGAAGCACAGTTTGATCTGACTGCATGGCTTATTTGCATTTTCTTTAGAAAAAGACGATCTTGGCTAACTTCTTGAGTACACTGTACTTAAACATCACAGTTGTTATGGGTATGTGGGGAAAACATTGTCTGAAAGCAACTATTATTGTTCCATATTTTTTTGTGTAGTCTGTCTACGGCTTACAAAATGACATTCGAAGTCACAGCCCTACCCACACACCAGTACCAGAGACTAAGCCACCCACAGAAGACGAACTTCACCAAGAGGTTTGCAAAATAACTACAAACATGTACTTGTAAATGAAATTTCTAGGAAAGTAGGTATTAAACAAAAAAAACCACAACAACAACTGGGAAGTATGCTCAGAGAAAATCTAGCAAATGCTTTGTAACCTTTTTTCAGGATATACGGATTTAGGTATGTAACTTCCATTAAAACGAATGAGACAAAACCTGACTCTTTTTGTAACTTGATTAAAACAGCTAAAGGTATTTAGCAACAGTCCAGTTAGTGGGTTTGTTGCATAGCTAGGCCCATCAGCCCATTTAGCAGTAGACAGTTCTCTCTTCCTTTTAACACTGATTGGAAATTCAGGGGTATGTTTGCCTCTCCATGTATGAATGGATGGATACATACATTTATCTACATCTCATGCTTCATTAATCTTTCCTGAGTTGTTAGAATTGGGGGAAGGTAAATGTCTGAAGATTTAGTGGTTTTCTTCCAAAAAACTTAAAGAAAAGGCTAATTGGATTTCTGTTGATGAACCATTAGGGAAAATGCTATTTTATTTTTTTTGTCTGTATGATCTTTTCTCTTTGATGAAAATTTATTTTAGAACTACACCAGTGGAATGTTGTTTTAACTCAGATATAATTCTTTTTTTGTGCCGTAGGATAAATGAAGGTTAAATTAGAGCCCTAATTAAAAAGTTATAGAAGTAGAATCAAGCAATGTATTACTCATAACACACTTTGCCTTCCTTTCTTGCAGATTAAGCACTGGCAAATGCAATTAGACAGACATAGATTAAAAATGTCAAAAGTTGCAGAGAGGTAAGTATATTGTCACATCTTCTGTTTTTTCAATTAGACTCATACCTATTGGGAAAATGTCAGTATGAAATAGCTTCAAAGAAAGAGACAAAAGAGCTCAGGTGTCACAGAAAAATCTTACGAGAGTTTACTTTAAGTGGGAGGTATGACGTTCTTTTATTGATAAAAGATGGCCAGATATTCCATGATATGTTTCTGATAGAACCAAGAGTGACTTGAAGAGCCTCTGACCAAGTAGTCACAAGTTTCACCTTGCGTTGGAAGGGAGGCTTAAATGGAAGTAGGTCTGCAGTTATTTTGATATTTCAGAAGAGCAATCCCTGCTGAAGCAATGGAGCTGACTGGCAGAGCTGGCTGGGTGAGGAACTCGGTGCTTGCACAAAATGAGTCTGAGCTTACTTCAGATCAGAGGATATAAGACTAGTAGGAATCTTTCTCCAAATAAGACCAAAATCTGTCAGGAAGGGACTAGAAAGTAAATAAAACAAGAAGCAGCTCAGAGAGACTAATGGCAACTTAGGTAGAGAAGAGCTGAAGAAAAGGAAGGCTCTGTCTTATACATCAAAGACAGCGAAAATTGCAGAAAGTCAAGCTCCATGAGGCTTATTAAAGGAAATTAAGCCAAATTCAAATGGTTCTTCATCCTCTCATATACAGTTATGCATATGTGTCTACTTATGTATGTGTTGTATGCATGCACATACGAACATATTTATCAAGAGACCTGGTAAAGAATTTGTGTTTATTTAACAGTAAATAATATAACATAAATAGAATGAAAAAAAAATAATAATATTTTTCCTCTCTTGTCAGTTTTTGAAAGCAATAAACTTGGGAGAAGTGCAGTTGGATTAGGAAATAATAAAAATATTAACAGTATTTAAAAGAGGAAAAATAGAGTCCCAGCTGCTGCGGGGCCAATAAATATAACCTGAATAGGATGCAGTGTTTTAGAACAGATTTTAGAGGAACTGATAATTAAAACTATAGAAGTATAAAACATGTTCCTTTATGAAAGCAAATGTGGAAGAGGTTTACTTGATTTAATTAATTAGTGCCTAAAGTAGCCCTAAAAGGAGCTGTGTAGAAGTATCACAAAGTCTTGAGCTTTTTTCATTTCATCACTTGATAAGACCTGAGCCATCACTCCTTCTTCCGGGGTCCACTTTTAAGAGTCTTGAGCAAACCTTTTTCACCTGAGCTTGTAGCTGACTTCTGAGTGTGTGCACAGCTGGTTTCTGTGGCTCAGTTGATACAAGGCACCTTATTAGCTGGAGTAACCTGACCAGGTTTCCTCACCTCCTGACACTACAATGTTTGATGCTTTTGTTTTCCTAGTCTATTAGCTTATACAGAGCAGTATCTGGAATATGATCCTTTTCTTGTGCCCCCTGATCCCTCAAACCCTTGGATATCAGATGACACCACTTTCTGGGAACTGGAGACAAGGTATATAATTTTATTTCTTCTTTTGGGGCAAGAGATATAACAGGCTTTTTTTGAAACATCACAATTTCAGACAGAGGTATTGCAGAGAAATACTGAGGCAGAAGGGCAGTGCAAGATCCTTTTGGTCTTTCCATCTTTACTGTTTTGTTTAAGGATTAATAAATCTGTGTTAAAAGTTACAGTAACCGATTTCTGGGGTTCCACTGTGAGGAAAAAAGACACCTTGTAAAATCTGATAAAATTTCCTGGTTGGAAGTCCTTGATCTTCTGTGTAAATGTATGTGAATTACCTTCATCCTGTGTAAGCACTAATGGCCTGGTTGCTCATCTCTGAATGTTGCACAGACAAGGTGAGACACTGCAACAGGCTCCCCAGGGATATTGTAGATATCATATCCCTGGAAATGTTCAAGGCCTGGCTGGCTGGGACTCTGAGCAACCTGGTCTGTGGGAGGTGTCCCTGCCCATGCAGGGGGGTTGGAGTTAGATGATCTCTAAGGTCCCTTCCAACCCAAACCATTTTATGATTCTCTTATATGAATACTCTGGAGGGTGAGAAATCTGTAGTTCAACTTTACTACTTAGTCCATGTTATGAACATAGAGTATTAGAATAGTGAAGTATTGCTGATTGTAAATTCTGTTGCTTTCACTTCTGTAGCAAAGAGCCAGGACAGCAGAGGGTGAAACGGTGGGGTTTTGGCATGGATGAAGCTTTGAAAGACCCTGTGGGAAGAGAGCAGTTTCTCAAATTCCTGGAGTCGGAATTCAGTTCAGAAAATTTAAGGTAAATGGGAGGGACTTTATTTTCCAATAGGTTGTGAAATACCTTTTTTTTTTTTAAATTTCTTGATTCCTTCAAAAATTTCCCCATCTCTTTCCTTCAGAATCCATTTATGCAGATTGCTGCCTGCTCCCAAATTCAGGCTGAGGGAAAGATGGATATAGTTAGCACACACTCACAGGAAGCGTATTTTCTTATTCATGTCCAACTTTTGATCAAACTAGCCATTTAAGAGCTTTTTTCTCAGCTAATTTTAATAAACAGGTTTAAAACATTGACCCATTGAAAGCTGGTTCAGTATCTTTTATTAAGTCCAATATTATGAGAACAGTTCAATTAAAAAAGGTAATTTGTTTAAAAAAATAGTATGGGATTTGAAAGTAAAATTCACAGACTTTCACTGTTGGTCAGTTTTCTGGGGATCATTGGTCTTTTGAAAATCACCAATTCTAGTACTTTTGGGTCTGACACAACAGTAGTAGCGTGACAGCTAGCTCTCAGATTCCTCACTAAGTGCAAAATTTAAAGTGTATGAAGCTTAAATTGTAGGGGTTTTTTAAGTATCTATATACAGAATTACTTTTAAGTGAGGAAGAACAATTATTTTATTTTTAGAAACTATAGTCCTTCCATTGACTAACAACATGCTTTTGTTGTTGCTGTTCTAAGGAAGCTATATTTCCATAAGGATTATTTCAGAAGTACTAATAACAGCCTTTCTATAGGCAAGTCAAACTGCATAATTCAAAAGGATGTGCAACATATTTTTATTTTCATTCCACCTTCTTGTCAGATGTCATGTGTATTGCTTCCCATTCATCAATAGCATAAGGAGTATGAAATCCTATCTAGAATGCGAATCACACATTCTAGAATTCAGAAGGATCCTGAACTACTTTTTTCTATGCCAGTTCTCACTCCAAAGTGGTGCAGAATATTCATTCATACTAGGTTGCATTTATGTAGCATCTTGAAAGAGGCCTTTAGCATTGTGTAGTGGTTCATAAATGCTGCATAGTTTAAGTTTGTCAGCAGAACTATTGGAGATGGACTTCTCTAAGTTGCTGACCATGTTCATATTCAAACATTGACTTTTCTATCACAAATGTATATTAGATACTCTAGACTGCATGATATGTTTCAACTGATTTATTTGCCATTATCCCCATGGAGATATGTCCTGGCCTGTATGTCTATGTTTATAACTTCATTAGTGACAGATACAGGGTTTGATTATTTTTTATTTTTTTTAACTAAAAAATCCAAGTGGTTAAACGCAATTTTAAAAATCAGAATAATGCCAAGAAAAGATTTTTTTTTTTATTTTAAAACTAAAAGCCTGGTGATGCCTTGTGCAGAGCAGCTGTTCAAACACGAACCTATCCAGCCCAAAGTGTGTTGCAGTTTCTGTGCTTTTCTGTGATTGATTTGTCACTGCCAACTAGACTGTTACCTGTGTAATCCCTTGCCCTTTTGTTTAATCATGTTTACAACACTGACCACAGGCAAACTGGAATAATGCCAGAAAAGATTTTTTTTTTTATTTTAAAACTAAAAGCCTGGTGATGCCTTGTGCAGAGCAGCTGTTCAAACACGAACCTATCCAGCCCAAAGTGTGTTGCAGTTTCTGTGCTTTTCTGTGATTGATTTGTCACTGCCAACTAGACTGTTACCTGTGTAATCCCTTGCCCTTTTGTTTAATCATGTTTACAACACTGACCACAGGCAAACTGCAAGTGACTGATCCAGAAAAATTCCATAGATATGTTTATTCAGAGCTGATTCCTTACCATGCCATCTACTCTTCTGTCTCTAGGTTTTTATGTTTGTATTATATACTACAATATCTGAACAGTGGTGAATATGAGCTTAAAGGCTGTCCCTGGGAATGATCAGGCAGGAGATCAAACTTGCACAAAGAAGGTGCTGTGATGATTAACTGAAGGAAAACTTTCTTACAAGCTCAGGATTATGTTTATGAACTCTCAAACTGTGAGGAAATCAATCCACCATTAGGGTTGTGTAGTAAAGCCAGGTCACAGAGCATGAATTTGTAAAGCTTATTTATGCGAGTCAAAATGTTACAGATCTCAGTATCAGAAATTAAAAGCTTGAGGATTTTGAGCATTGCTTCTGAACAAACCTTAAATTTAGAAGACCACTAATTTCTTTGCTCACTTGTTAACCCCACTGTGGCAATTTGGGGTTTTTGGATGTTTTTTGAGGATTTGACAGTGACCTTGAGAAAAAGATTTCCTTCCATCCAAATCTTCCCACTGCAACAAAGTGAACTCTGGTCAGTAGCTTGCTCTTGTCCTTTTACAGATCTAATAATGATAACATTTACAACAAGCACCATCAGACCTACAGCAGGATAGATAGCTGGCACCCTGGATTCAAGCTACCAAGCACAGTACACAGGATACAGCAGGGGGCTGCAGACACTACAGAAAGATTCAGTATTAGTCAATTAGAAGTCTCACACTTCACTTTGGTGGAATGCCAAAAATGAGAAATTACAAATCTACCAGAAATACCTTTTCTGTTCCAGTGCAATTATCTTAAGTAGCTAAAAGTCCTTGTGTTACTGTTTCATTAACTTGGACCAAGTGTGTCTAAGCTGGCTGTGAATCTTGTTTTTAGTTAATGTAGGTGCTGAAGAAGCAGAACAGGGATAAAGAAACTTGAGCCATGAGTTAAAACTAAGAACTGTGCAATGATAAGGAATGCAACCAGGTTTCACCTTCTTGCTCTGTATCTCTGTGCATTTTCTTGGCCTGTAAATTGGGATTAATAGTGTGTCACTATCTAAAGGGGTGTTGCAAAGCATAGCAGAAGAGTAAAACTGTGTAAGCAGTGCTGTCAGTGTGGTAGCTTCATTTCAGTGTGATTTGCCAACACCAAGATTGGATTCTGCATTCATTTAACACAGGCTATGACTTGTACTCTCTTGTTACCATGTAGATTTTTTTGGAGGGATTGTTTTGCATGTTGCTTACTACACCGAATAAATAGCTAAAGTAACACATTATTTGTATAATAGCTTTGTAAAATTCTCACTGTCTATTACAAAATCGGTGACCATTGTTTAAAATTCACAAGCTGTAAGTCTGAGCATTATCCAGTACTACTGAGCTTGGTCACAAAGCTATCCAAGCACTGGAAAAGGACTGGAAAGGACAAAGAGAGTGAGATAGTGAAATGAGTATTACTGCAATGTAGTTACCTGGAGACCTGATTTCTTTCATCCTCAGTCCTCTCCATATCCTTCTTTTGTCTGTAGTGCTGCAGAATCCTTTGGAAAGGTGATATTCATATGCTGACTGTACATTGGCTCCCAAGTGTGTTTTTTTTTTTGTAAAAAATGCAGCCTGTAAATATCTAAATAGTTTCAGGCCTGCCAATCTGAAACCCATCCAAGTCATTATGCTGTTTTGCAGTAGGTGTTATCTCCAAGACAGTATTAATACTGCAAAAGCCTCCTAGGTTAGTGAAGGGACAGTGGTGACAGGACATCTTCCATGATGCGCAGAAGGAAGAGCCACTGGATCATTACTCCTTCCTTCCATCCTCATTTATTAGCTCACATAATGTGTGAGAAAGTAGGGAAAAGGGGCTTTGAGTTCTGGTTGTCCAGAAAAAGAAGAGAGGGATTAAGGAGTTAACTAGATTTAGGCGTTTTCTCTCCATTTTCTCCAACCATCCCTTGCAAGCTGAGATTTTGTGAGGTGTTTATTTTGGACTCATCAATTTAAGTTGTAGAAGTGTTCTGTACTGGAGCTAAAGGCTTCAAGGATATCCTGTAGAAAAAAAATAATAAAAATAAAACCCCACATATAAACTACTAAAAATTTGCAGTGTTGCCTACAAATTATTTTAGTAATTTTATGTTTTACTCAAGGGGTTCTTTCTATTATTTTATTATCACTGTAACAGTGCTTTTACTAGAGAACAGTGACAGTGCTACAAGAGTTTAAGTTCTCTTTTTAATCCAACCTGTTTCACTTTTTTGCTCTTTATCGCTCATCACCATTCTTGACATTTCTGTCTTCACTGATGGTGGAGGAGAGAGTTCTGCATGTTACAAACCACAAAGAATGATTAATTGTCCTTGATGTCTGTCCTGCAAGTCTGAACAGAAGTGTTGGTAATGACGCTTTCCCACACAGCACTGGTAATGTTGATTATGAGACTCTGTTTCGGGTGCTAATAACTTGATGAAATTCAATCCTCAAGGCTGAAATCACCTGTGCCTCATTTCTCATTCTGATTCAAGCTTAAACTCCAAGTCCCTGGAATGTTCGCATTTCTGCAGATTATATGAGAAGGAACTACTTGCAAGATTTAATGGTTTTCTCTGTCATTTTCTTGAAGACCTTCAGAACTGCTATGTCTTGAAGCTTGGAGTTCTACTGGGCAAGAAGGTGGACTCTAAGAATCAGAGTAGCCTTTCCTACCCCTCGAAAAGCATTAGCTGATTTTCACCATAGATTTTATAAAGGCTTTTCTTGCTTTAGCTGGAAAGGTCTGTTCTCTGACTTGTCATATGCACTAGGTGCAAAGCCTGAACAATTCTTACATCGCTGGCTCCACACTCTGCCTAAACATCACACACTTATTGAAGAATCACAGCAGCCTTTCTCTCACTGAGTATTCAGTGCTATATGCTAACTTTAGCTGATTAGCTTGATCTGGGACCTGCTGGTGGCTGCCTCTGACATTTAGGTCAGTTAATGGGACAGTAGCCATGTTGCAGCTGTGCTATATATCTGGCAAAGCCACTCTCACTTTGAAAGTAATCCAGCTGGAGGACGTAATCCCCAGATGTCTTGCAACATGTGTTTTGCCATGTCATGTGGCTGGATGTATGACTGTTCTATGCTAGACACTCTCACTCAGATACACGTCTGGTGCGTGACGTAGCGTGTGACCCAGCCTGTGGCAGCCCAAGTGCTGGGACAGAAGGCAGCAGAGAGGTTTACACCCAGCTACTCAGACCTCTGTTCCAATGGTACTAAGTAACTTCTAGATAGGGTCTCTATGTCAAAAGCAAACCTCCACCAACAGGAGACACAGCTTCATCCACGGGCAGAGAGTTTCCTTCCCCAAGTAGCACTAAGTCTGTGTGTATCACTGTCTGAAAAATGCAGCTGGGTCCACCCTCTCCCCTCTCCTGCCCTTGCACATACTTACTGCTGCACGCTGCATGCTCTGTGCTGCAGGAGTCTCACGAGGCAGAGAGCTGTAAAAGGGAACAGAGAGCTCTTCTGATTCCAGGCCCAGTGCTGAGGTCTTGCAGACTTAATTTCAAATTCATCTGTGCTCTTGGTTGCCATGGGATATTCAAAAAGTTATTTTTGAAAATGTAAGAAGTGGCAGCCTTATTTTTGGCATTTACTAACTTTGCATATTTGACTTTAACTCTCTGTGGGATAAGGGCAGGCATTTTTTTCTTGAAAGATCACTAAGTATATTAAAATGTTAAAATGTATGTTGGCTGTGGAGTAAGCATCCTAGACATAACACACCACAGAAATCAGCCTTTTCTTCCCACTTTTATGGAGGTTTCTATATTTAGAACCTCACATATTCAATTGGGCTTTAGAATGCTAATGTTAAAAGGGTAAAATAAAATTAATCTATCAAAGAGCTGGTGTTCAGACCATAAGGAGGTGTCTACACGACCTGCCTATTCTATGCTGGAAGTTGAATTCTTCTTCAACAAAGCTAAATTTATCTCCCATTGATTTCTCCATAATTGCATCCAACTTACTATACAGAAGCAGTTCACTTGCAAAATAAAATAGCATCCTAAGGCATGTTTGTGGTGACTTCCAGAAGTACTGGCAGTGATTTAATGGAACAAACAAGAATATGACAGCTTTGAACTAGATCCTCAGGATGTCTGCAGGGTGATGGAAAATGTGTGTTTACAAAGAACATCCTTCCCTTTCATTTTTCTATTTCTTACCTGACTTGGGTACACGAGTAGTCAGTCAGTCCCAGAAGATGCATTTGAAGGGGATAGCACTGCAGGATATACACTTTTAAATGCAAATATCAAAAGCAGCTTAAGGAAACCAGAGTAGGTTGCCCAAATTTGACAGAAGGAACTGAATTAGAGTTTGTGAGCTGTGCATTTTTTAAACTTGAGTTATGAGGCCTCTATTCTTACTGCATTGCCATCACATTCTCAGGATATGTCCCCAGGCTCTGTGTAAATTTTCGTTCAATTCACATTGCAGTTCACTGAGACAAGTGATGCTACCCATATTTTTTGAAACAGAAGTACTTCAGTTGTCAGAGACTCCCTTTGTGGCCTCTGAGAAACCACTGTACATTATTACATTATTAATATATTTGCCAAACTGGGACAATATTACTTCTCTGTCTTTTGGAGAGTCTTGAGGGATCAGTAGCGGAAGGTGTCCCTGCCCATAGCAGTGGGGTTGGAACTAGATGATCTCTAAGGAGTCTTCCAACCCAAACCATTCTGTGAATAGACAGATTGTGTTTAGATGCTATGGGAATCAGAGGGTATAGAAGTACCTAGAATAGTAATCTCAGTAGAATGAAGCTGACGATAAAGTCTTGTGAGCAATGAGTACAGGCTCCTTCCATCTGTGCTACAAAGGAGTTTCAAAACAGGACTGTGAAACACTAATTATGTCCTGGAAGGTATATCAACTCAAGTGAGGATTGCCTTATAGAAGGAATACTCTAAGGTTTTCTTTGCCATGCTTTACTGTCCTCTCTTAAGAGTTTTTGTGGTACCTGTATTAGAATTTGGATTTTGCTTTCTTGGGTTGTCTGAGTACAGTTCGATTATTCCTCTTCCCTATCCCATCCCTGTTTAAGCTAAGAGAGATCCTTTTGGCCACACAGTGTAAGCAGGGTGGCACCACACTGCATCACACTCCACCACAAAGGGGTACCCTTTCAGCACTTCAGGGTTCAGCTTATTTTTTTTTATAGGATCAGCTGTATCTAAACAATAAGGAAAACTTGCAATGGTATATATTGCATATTTAACAAAGTCTATCTTTAGCTGAGCTCTCAGGGCAGAGGAGGAGGAGGAACTAAGTGGTTTGCACCATGTCTAAGCATGGGATCCTAGTTGAATTTAGAATAATTTTGTGTGGTAAGTCTGAACACCCTTAGAAGAAACAATGATAAGACAATCATAATAACAAATGAAAAGTGATTATCAAAGCTTATAGCTAGCTAGCTGGCTGTGATCACAAAGACCTCAAGACCTTTTTAGTCCTGCTCCAGACAGTAAGGAGACATTGAGCTGGCTGGCACTGTATGTGGCTGCCTGATGTTGGTTTGCTCAGCAGCAGAATAGAGAATGAGCACTTCCATTCACCATCTTAGTAAAAATGTGCATTGAAATGCAATGCTGAAGAAAAAAATAAATTATAGCTGGCAAAGCACGTGCTTTTCCAGTTTGTACATGATTTGTGGAGTAATAGTAAAAAATTACATTTACACAGTTTATAGTTCATCAGGACTCATCAGTTCATCAGACATCAGGGAGATTTGTGTAGATAGCTAGAAAATAAGTTCTTTTTAGCTTCTGAAGGACTGTGAAAAATCAGTAGATTTATAAAAGATAAAACTTTATAAATCTTTATAAAAGATATAACTTTATAAATCTTTATAAAAGATATAACTCTTGTGATTCAGGTGAAATGAAATCTCAGTTTAATTCCAGTTAAATGGAAAACTTCCCATAAGCAAGTTACCCATACATAAGTAATGAAGGATTTCCCACCTGTCTCATTAAGACCCTTGCATTAATTGCTTCTTAAGGTGAATTGATTGCCTGAGACAATATACCAGAATATTGATCCTGACTTAAAATCACAGATGTTTTTGTGTGTGTGTGTTTGAGAGACCTAAGTTACTTAATTTATTTTTTTTTAAGAGCAAAGAAGAGTATGAACATTCAGTTAATTATTTTACTGAATTGGAAGTCAAGATGCTATATTGTTCCATAGGTTCTGGTTAGCAGTAGAAGACCTGAAGAAGAGACCTATCCGTGAAGTTCCTGCTCGTGTCCAAGAAATCTGGCAAGAATTTCTTGCTCCAGGTGCACCCAGCGCTATCAATCTAGATTCAAAAAGTTATGATAAAACTACACAGAATGTAAAGGACCCTGGAAGATACACATTTGAAGATGCTCAGGTCAGTTTGCGATCCTGTTCAGGGACATTTGAAATAGAATATTGGCTTGTGAAGTTTATATACAAATATAGTTTATATTTGGGAATTTACTGGTAATGCTCTGTTCCTAAAATGCCATTTTGGCAATACAAATGGCTAACATTCATTCATGAGGCCTATGAGTAAAGCTCTTCATTAAACTTCTGTGCTTGGCATAGAGTCTTCAAGTGGGCTTCAAATAAAGCAAAGCATATAGTGCAGTGAAAAACATATATTCATGTTCCTATTTTCTTAATTTTCTTATTCAGTTACATTACGTGAAAAGCTTCTTCCACACACACATTGATTTCTAGATCTCAAGATCTGTCTCTGAAAGACTTCTGTAGATACAGACTCAGTGTCCGTTCTCTCAATGTGTGTCCAAGAGTGTTGTTATCATATATAGGAGTCATAGGTTCCCATCATGAAAAGAATACAACCCATGTGAAAAATAACATTTTGTAACAGCTTCTGCAATATTTTTGTATTTCATGGGTGTTGTATATGCTATACCTTATTAAACTACTATCTACACAACATTGGGTAAACATCCTAAAGATCTGCTGCTCAATAATCAGTATTACAGCAGTAAAGAACAGTCTATAAATGTCTTATTTTACTTTGAGGAGTCTGATTTAGGCACAATTTGAATACCAGCATCAAAGGATAATTTTGACCAGAGTTAGATTTGCGCAAATACTTCTGTTTTTGAGATGGGAAATAAAAGTTTAAAAGTTCTGGTTTCCTCATAGGGAAAAACAAGTACTTCTCTATTAAATGCAACTCTTCATGTGGCTTATAACTTAGTATTTCATCTTTGCAAGCTTCTGAGAAAAGCAATAGAAAATAATTGGATTCATAGTAAAAATAGTAGAACTGGTGCCATCCTTCCTTTTTCATCAGCAGCCCAGTGATGAAAATTTAATTATTAACGCAAAGTGAAATTGTGTCAAAAGGAGAGATTGAGATCATATCCCTGCAGATTTCTTATAGCTTGATTATTGGGTCATCATCTTGGGAGTCAGGAGATGCTGCTGCACGTCCCATGGAGGAGAGCAGGGAATTAAATCAGGACTTCCTACTTTTTGGGAAAGTGCCTCTGCCCTAAATAAGAGCAGAAATAATTCTACCGTCTTTTCATTTTGCTGTTATGAGAATAGCAACCTAGACACTCAGGATCATACTCAAGGTTTTGAAGTACTCTGCATTAAGCCAAACACACAGTTTTCACTTGCATCTGCTAATGCTCTGGAGATTTAGGAATGCGGTGTATAGCAAAGACATAAATTACACAAATAAGCCATCTAGAAAGATTAAAGATTAAAAAAAAAAAAAAAAAAAAAGTCTTTGCACTTGTGTCAGTAGAGGAAAATTAAATTCCTTGCCAATATTCAGTATTTTTTTTCAAAATTAAGTATAAAATTTCAATACAATTTTACTTTCAGATCTCTGTTGTGTTTTTTTTTCCCCCTTCATTTATGAATGACAAGGATTATTCAGTCTTTATGCAATCAGAACTTTTCTTCTTGTTAGACCTCTGTTTTTAGGTCCAGTTCAGTATACAACTTGAACCTGGAAGCCTCAGTTTCTCTGGGAAAAGGGGGCATATGGTACCTTCCTTTGTCTGACTTGAAGCTTGAGGACCTTAGAGAGTTGCAGGGTTTTTGAGGAGTAGGGCTCTGCCGCTGCAGAAGGCTTTTTATGGCCTGCCAGCTGGGAAAGAAACCACTTACAAGTTGTTCTGTCAGTTGCCAGGTGATTTAATTGTGGTTAAAAATGTTTTGCAGAGCATTTCTGAACTTGAAAGATGGCACCATGGAATTCCATGTCAAATGAGAGTAATACACAAGTGAAAATAGACCAGTTGTGCTAAATAACATCCAGCCTCAATTCTTGACTAATGTGTCCATTAACATTACTAATAGAGCATAATTTATTCTTGCTTTTCACAGAATCATACAGAATCCCACAATGTTAGGGGTTGGAAGGGACCTCGAAAGATCATCTAGTCCAAACCCCCTGCCACAGCAGGGTCACCTAGAGTAGGTCACACATTAACATGTCCAGGTGGGTTTTGAAAGTCTCCAGAGAAGGAGATTCCGCAGTCTCTCTGGGCATCCTGTTCCAGTGCTCTGACACTCTCACAGTGAAAAAGGTTTTCCTCATGTTTATGTGAAGCCTCCTATGCACCAGATTGCACCCTTTGCCCCTTGTCAAACCAGGTTTGTTTTTTGACAACATTTATATGCTCATCACCCTTAATATGTACAATGGGAGCAGAGCTCTTTCTGCTCTCTGTTGGCTGCATGGGCTGCTTTTGTAGAAACTGAGTGGAATAAAAATTCCTCAAATGAACCAGCCTCAATTCTGAATATACACCAGAATGTGTCTGATTAGTGCAAGAAATTCAATGAAAGACACTTAGAGTAATTTCTAATATTTCTAATACAACAACAATTTAAAATTTGCTTTAATTTTACCTTGCCATAAGTTTCAAACAAAGTGGTTTGATGGGTTTTTTTTCTATTCACTAATTTTATGCAGTACTAAGCTGAGAAACAGTATTTGCTTTACAGTTTAATTGCTGTTTCCTGATTGCCATTCTATAAGTTTCCTATACTAAAAGATACAGTTTGCATAAAAAATGAAACAAAAACTAACACAGTTCAGTGGATGTTTTAAAAATATTTTTAGTATTTCCTATTCATATTGTTTTTTCTACAAATCTCTTTCCTAACTTTATATCTAGAACTAGAATTATAAAGTGTCCAACATCAAAGATTTTTAGTTTTTCTTAATTTACAGAAATGAAAATGCTCCAAAAATAAAAGCTATATAAACTGCCTGTGTAATTTTTTTTCTGGATAAGTGTTTCAAAATTTTCATATGCCTTGGGAGAATAAATAACTTGGAAATTAGATTAGCCTGGAGCTGTTTTTCAATTTGCATATGTGTTTTCCTTTCTACGTTGTCAGCTGGATAGCAGAATAAACATCTGTCAAAGGATGCTTTCGAGAGTAGCCAGGGAATATCCTTCTTAACTTAAGCACTTATTTATGATGCTGAATTAGAAACCTCTTACCTTTTCCCAGCCTGTGAAGTCAGAAAAGGACGTCCAGAAAGTCTGATGAGGAATGATCTGCAGCTCCTGATTTAGTCACTTAGCTAAACTGGTGAATGTAAGGGAGGTTTAAAACAAGGCCTTAAGCTAAAACTTGGTTATAAGTTCTTAGGAAAATTATTCCGTAGTGGAAACAGGAATGGTGTGATGAGTTCTTTATACATAACAAATGGTTGTGATTTCTGCTTTAAGAGCAGAGAGCAGCTCAGCCTTAGCTTCAGAACTGCAACCTGCTATCCTGTCAGACTTGCTATTCAAAACAGTGCCGGCTGGTGTGCATTCCCAACTAAAACCTATGGGATTGCCTTCCATTTTACGGATATTGTCTTTGGTGGGAGTAACAGCTCCTTCTTTCCCTTTCAGGAGCACATTTACAAACTGATGAAAAGTGATTCTTATCCTCGTTTTATACGATCCAGTGCCTACCAGGAGCTGCTACAGGCCAAGAAAAAGGTATTGGTCCATCTTGCCTTTGTCTTGCCACTGTGCAAAGCGGTGGTTATGTTTGCAACAATACTCAGTCTTCTCTCCCCTGTGCCAGTGCAACTGGATATCTGGTAGGTGACCAGCTTGGCGTGTTTGGAGGGTCACATACACACAGGAATTCAATATACATATATGTGTATATATCCTGCATGCGGGCATGTTTCAATAAGTTAATCTAGCAAAACTTATTTTTATTTTTACATCCCATGTTGTACTGTTTTCTCTGTTATGAAGCACCTTAAATTGCAAAGTGCTTTACAAATACATTAAAAAAATAAAATAAAATCCCAGAAGAATAGTCTTTCATGTTTGCAAGTTTGCTTATGTAATAATTGTTGTTCTCTTTATTCCACGTATAAGAGCTACAGAATGTGTTTAGAAACAATCTTATTGGTATGAATAACTTCTAATTTCAGCTATAAATATAGG
>NW_009953215.1:136348-142989 GCF_000747805.2 Chaetura pelagica
AAAGACTGATCATGTCACTTTTCGCCAAACAGAAGCTCATGTCTTGGTATGTAATATTTGCTTAGAAAAATCCAGATTATGGAGTAAGATCTGAATAGACACAGCCCAGAGTATGTGGAGCAGCTTATTCAATGCAGATTTTTATAATGATAAGTGATTTATTAGTGGGCTCTAAATAGAGATCTCCTAGAAACAGCTGGGAGCCCTATGCCTGCAAAATCAGGGCCCTGGTTGTTACAGGAACAAGATAGTTATTAACACCATAACATTATATTGTTTATAATGGCAACCTAAATTTATATGAAAGTACTCTGTGATTTTGTTTTTTGTTCAAACATTGATTTCTGAAGACCCAATATAGAGAGAGATGTTGAAAATACCAGAAAGCTACAACTGTCCATGTGAAGTCCTTAAGTTTGTGAATGTCAGTTCATTAACGCAAGATGTGCACTTCATTGTTTCTTTTTTTAATTTTCAGTTTTTCTTTAAACTCAATACAGTTTTATCCCCATAAAAAAATTATTTTTATCAAATACAGTATCTGCTTTGCTCATCCCCTCTTTTGCAGAGTTCCAATACAGCTTCATACTTGTGTTTGCTTCCTGTTTTATACAAACTTTGTTTTGCAGTCCATTGTTTCATCAGTCATTCTTTTCTATTCCATTTTTTCTCGCTTTTCTTTTTCCCCTCCTTTTTCTTTCTGTTTCTTTGTTTTTATTTTAAATTTAAGTTGGAAAACACACTGGATCGTCGAACATCTTTTGAGAAATTCACACGCAATGTGGTAAGTTTGTTGCCTCGGAAGATTAGTAAACCTGATGGGACATCCTACTCCCCTCCCCCTCACTGATCCCTACTTTCCCTTTTTTGCTTTTCTAAACTGCCAGTTAAAAGTGTATTTATCACAGTTTGTGAATTTCCCTAGGAATGACAGCTTTATACTGTGCTTTCATTACAACCCCTCCTCCCTAGACCCATTCCCAGTGACCTCAATAGTCACATGTGGAGGAATGGGCCCTGTGGGAGCCACTATTTTTTTTTTTTTTACTTTTTTTTTTTTTTTACTAATTGTAGTAAAGAATCTCTGAAAATATGTTTGATGTTGTTACTTTTTCTGCTGCCTCCCAAAATACTAAGTCTGACACAGTCTGAATAAGTTGGATTTCCTTTGTGTCTCCTTCTTACTTTACTAAAAAAGTTTTTCCTATTTTTTTTTTTTTTTTCAATTGGACACAGGCGAAAAACCAAACAATAATTTCTCCATCTTCCTTAATGTCTAGCACAGCTTCTTCAGGACAAAAGAATTCATGCTGAAGTTGCAGAAGGGTTTAATTTGGATTTCACTTTGACTGTGGACTACAAGAACTGATTTTTATTTTTTAATATATAATTTTCAAAAGCTATTTCATGAAGGTAAAAAAAAAGAAGGCTGGTAAATTTGCTGTGGATAATCTCTTTCCACCTGCTAAAAGTTCCACTGATTTCCTGATATGTGGGATTCTTTTAACTTATCAGTTTCTTTGGATTTTTTTTAACGTTGTGAAAGGTCAAACTAAAGCATTCAACGCATTTATTTTTGTAGGGCAGAAACATCCCTATTTTCCCATGCCATAAAAACTGTACACCAACACTGAGAGCGAGCACTAACCTGTTATGAAAAGAGGTAGAAAGATCTTGGATTATACTCAAGTTTGTCTGCACTGTCTGTTGAATTGTGCAGGTGGTGCTGCTGTGTGTGCGTGTGTGTGTCTGTGGCTTTTCCTGTGACCTGGTTAGTGGAGCTGTGTGTGTTGAAGTGAAAAATGTGAGAGCTTTCAGCAAAGATCATGGTTTTTGTTTTTTAGTTTCTAGGGAGGGAGAAGCAGTTCTTAGAAACTGCCTCCCAAATAATAAGGCTCAAGATTATTTCCTCAAGTATTCAAACTATATATATATATTTATATATATATATATACACACTTTCTAGCAATCAAAAAAACAAAACAAATGCAGTGAAAAAACAAAGTTTTGTGAGGCTGTGGGAATATCTCACATGTGAAAACAAAACTGTAATTATCTAACTACTTTCCTATAGGTAAAGGCTTCCTGTAATATGGTTTGAATCCACTGTAATCAGGAGGAAATTTTGATTCAATGGGATAAAGTCAGTAAAGGACACTAAAAAGTAAATAAACAAAGGAAACTATCCCAATGTTTGAAACAAAAACCCCTATATTTTGCATGGTGGTGTTGCCATAGCATGTTGCAGTGTGATTTGTGTGTTGTCTAAGCAGGTTGATCTATAAAACAACATTGTACATGCTAACATTATACATGATAAATACATGATAATTCCATAGGAAGTTCCATATTAATTAAAGAACCTGTGACAATAAAAGAGAGTGCAGAGAGTAGGTAGTACATCTGGGATCTCAGAGAGCCAGGCTTTTTCCCTTTTGCAGTGCCTGGCAAGCTCCAATAACTACATTTATTCATAGGAATTTAAACAGCCCACAGCTCAGGAATTGGTTATGATAAAGAGTACATAAACGAGTGGCTATGAGAGAAATAGCATGATGCAGACAGATTTGAAGAGAATACAGCACAGAAAAGGAAAAAGACAGGCTGGGAGGCACTGAGATGGTTCTTTGATAATCCCTCTCAGAGCAGCATTACTGATAAACCAGCAGTTCTGTGTGCAAACACTGGGGCATTATGCCCTGCAGGCATGCCTGATCTTCATCGTGCTAATCTCAGGACAGAAGCAGCAGAATAGCAGGATGCCAGAGATGCAAAGCAGGCCAAATAAACCAGCTGTGAGCTAGAAATGGGAACAAGGATTTTGGGATGTGAAGCATTAGTCCTTCTTCAGTACAAGAGGGCAATTATTTTTTTCATGCCGCAAGCTAGAAAATAAAAGTTGTGGGTTTGCTTTTTTTTCAAACTACTTCCTGTGAATCCAGGTGGAGTCTGTCAAGTCGGGTCAGGTAGGAAAGTAAAATATGCCAGTGCTGGATCTGTATTTTCTATTACATTGGCAGCTCTGAAGCTTGCAAATTAATAAAAAATGTCAGGATGCTCAAGTGCAAATCTTTTCTGCAAGATGACCGAATTCACATAACCCATAGCCCCAGGACCCCTTGCCAGCAGGCATCCTTGTGCTTCTCTTCTTGTTATCGGTTATGATGACTTTATAATATGTAATTATCTACCTTGATACTGTGGTTCCAACCAGCAGGGATGAGGGAAATGTTCCTCAGAATATCCTACGGTGTACTGATTAACTTGTTCAACTGTGAAGTGAGGGACTGTGGTATATAGATCTATTCTGATGAATACAGAAAATAGGTGAGAAAAGGGTCTTCTACAACCTGGAGAAATGCTGCCGTCTCTTTATGATACAGTAAAATGAAAATTACAGTTTCTTTTCTCCTCTGATGGTTTAGAAAATTTAGTCTAACTTTCACTGTGGTGTTTTTGTTTGTTTTGTTTTTTTCTTATTTAAATCAAAGTGGGTTTACATTTAGCTAAATTAATCCTCAGATTTTTCCATTTGAAGTGTTCAAAAAGACCCAGTAACCTTGGTTGTGTCTAGGGACTGAACCTAAGAAGATGGCCTTCTAATTTATAACCTGATTTGTTAAGATGGAGACTATAAGAGGCTCCTGATCAGTGATGATTGAAAGTGGGTTATACTTGCTACAGAAAGCATGTGTTAAACTAGAAAGTTTAGAAACTTTGTAAGTGCAATCATTCTGTACTACTGCTTGAATTAAGTGGAAATAACCTAGTATAATGAGTCGTTATTCTAGTCTGATGGGGAAAAAATAAAAATGGAGCTATGTTCACAAAAAAAAAACTTAGACTCAGCTCTGCCTTTCTTTGACCTTGGAGAGTTTTCTTTCCAGAAAACTTTCAATTAGTTGGTGCACTTTATGAAGGCCTTAAATGCTCATCTTGAAAGCAGTGGCTATTTAGAGTGTTCTGTGCATTTTAAAGTACAAAGTTGCAAATGCCTTTGGCAGTCTGCAACACACAATATTAATTCTATGAATACAGAAACAGGTCTGGATTCACACACAACATAGATAAAGTAACAGCAAAATGGCATTTCCTATATGTAATATTTATTACCAAACACTTTATTGTTAGTCTCTGGGTAGTAAGCACAGCTATTCTTGGTTTGCCTCACTCACAGTCCCAGGTGTTGTGTGAAAATAAAGAGCACATATGCTTTGGCACTACTGGAATGATGCCACTGGATAAGTGGCCTAGGAGTAACACGGGCAACCACAAGTGTCACAGCTCTGACTCAGAGGCATGGGAAGTGGTGGTGACACTGTGCTCTGTGCTCCCCCATGGTCAGCTCAGCTCCTTAGGTTTCTCTTTGGGAGTAATTAAGGTCTAGTCCCCTAAGGGTCCCCAAGGAAGCAAGTAGGGAAGCTAAAGGCATAAGTCAAGGAGCAGGGGAATCTCATTGCTTGCTACAGTAGTAGAGAGAAGGAAATCAGCTGTTTCATTGTCATTTAAAAACTGAAATCCTTTCCAGGAATGTACATAGGGAAAAAAATCCATATTAAAAAAATATGAAAACATATTTTTTAAATCAGGAAACTTCCTCTACCTCAAATACTAGCATCTACATTACAGAATTTAAAAAAAAAAAAAAAAAAAAAGACCAAAAAAACCCCAAACAAGTGACAGTGGCAGACACCTTTATGAGCTCTATCCTGGTGCTTAGCTGCCACCATGGGTCTGGAAGCCTGAAACAAAGGGATCTCATTCACAGGGTAGTGGGCTAATTTCATTTCACCCCATGTAAATTTTCTTATCCCACCAGGAACAAAGTGGGGCAAGAAGGTGCAGTCTCCCTCCCCAGAGCTGCCTGGGAGGAAACACTTCATCATCACGTATTGGTGTTATGGTTCCCGATACCACCATCAGTGTTAGAGTTTCATCTGTTGCTCCAAATTACAGAGAAGACAAAAAAAAAAAAAAAAAAAAAAAGTGCTTCTAGCACATTTGTGATGTTTTATGAAAATACAGCCAGTACAAACCCAACCACATTCAGTTCATAAACTAGACAGCCATCACATGATAATTATCCTCAGTCATCACCTCATAAACAAGACCCCCACTTAATAACTCTCAGTTTAAAACCATTGTATCTTACATCACCCCATACCCTTTCCAGCTGCCTTCTCCCACTGAGCTGGAAGAACTCACTTACCAGTGTTCTTTGATATTTTCCCCCACCAAACTAGTAACAGTAGACCATTTCATGCATAAGATGTGAAATGTGAAGTCCATTGAACATAGCACATTTTCACAGAAGCTGAGTTCAATGTCTCATAACATGACATAGCAAGTTATGGTCTAGAGATAGAGACTAAAACTGATAAAAATAGCTTCCTCAGTTGTTAGCAGTGTGGGATATACTTTCTAGATGCTTAAACCTGAGTAATCTCTTGTCATGTTAAAAGCTGTCCCTTTAGTAAAGAAATTTTCTTATGTGAACAAGTAAAGCCTTTGTACACAAGAGCCCTACTGTGCCAGACCCAAAGCCTGTCTAGCCCTGAAATCCCACCAAGGCCTCTATTTTTCTTGAGGATGGGATTGTGAATAAGCTTCAATGAAGTAACAGCTGCTGGATTTCATGTTCAATGTACAGTCAGGAAAGAAATGTCAATTAGACTTTTGAATTTACTTACAGGTTGTTCCTAAAATTTAAACAAAAAAATAGCTAGTCAATAAAAGAATTCACAAAATTTCTTATTTGACAAATGAAAATAGATTTAAAAAAATAATAAGCATTTGTAGAAATTGAGGCTTTTAACATTTCAGGAAAGATATACCTTATTACTGTTTGACTAAAAAGAAGTGATAAAAAATTGACATTTTTACTTTGAATAAATAATTAGTTAAAAAAATCTAGTTGTAGGGGTTTTTTAGACATGATGCCCAGGCTAATGAGAAGAACAAAAAAGAGCATCTGTAGGACATCCACCAAGGACTGGCCTCCTTGTCCTTTTCTGCAGTGGCTGGACCTAAGCTGCTGCGCTCTGTGCTGGAGAAGAGCTGAAGAGTAGCACTTGCACAGCCAGGTTCATCTGAGCGAGGAGCCAGCACTTACTGTTCAGGTACTAGGCCAGTGTCTGCCATTTCCCAGATGACAAATACTTACCTGAGTCTTAAGATGTTTGCAGTAATGAGAACTCTGAAGGAGCTGCAGAGAGGCATAGAAACCTGAGGGATCAGGCCTAGGACAAATATACTAAAAATATTTGTCTAGTGCATTGGTGCCTTGGAAAATTTTATGTGTGGCCCCCACACTTCAGACAGTTATGCAAGTTCAAACTACCCCATCCGGCAAGAGTTTCTAGGTTAATCACAGATGAGAGCAGCTCATCAGTAAATGTAAAGATTACTGCAAAAGGAGAAAGAAATTTGGACTGTCATCCAATTTGAAACAAGCCAAAATAGGAATGCGGTCACTCAGCTGCTGCCTTCCGTCTGTGGACCACTCCAGGACAGGGTACGACTCTAATGAGAAACTGCAAATCCCTATGATAGGCAGAAGGATTTTCCTGCACATGCAACTACTTAGTGCTGCAGCTGTGCTGACAACTTGTGCCCCAAATTCAGTTAATGCTGATCTCTTT